>NC_137021.1:42888087-42923087 GCF_032717465.1 Coenobita brevimanus | reverse complement strand
TTCTGATAGGCAGAAGTTCTGCAATATGGTTGAGTGACATTCCAGTCATGAGCGCTACCAGATGCCCGTGTAGCACGAGGGAAGGCATGGAGAGGTGGCACCATGGACGCAACTTCGTCTGAGCATTTGCCAAAAAAATATCTGTAAAATAATGCAAGGGAGGCAACATTCCTTCTTACTTGCAGGGGAGGTAGTTTATATGTAATGGCAGGGTTGTTAATGATTCTAACAGCTTTATTCTGAATTTTGTCTAGTTGTCTTAATGCAACCTCTCCACAACCATTCCACAAGGGTGAGCAATATTCAAGCTGAGAGCGCACATGACTCTTATAAATTATAGCTAACTGCTCATCGGCGAAGAAGTTACGGACTTTGTACAATAATCCAAGTTTCTTTGAGGCGGTTTTAGCAAGTGATCTGACATGAGAGGTCCAGCTGAGGGCACTGTTAAGTGAGACACCAAGAATTTCAATACTTTTGGAGATGGGAACATTAGTAGCACTGAAGGTAATGTACGAATCTGGCAATATCTGTCTATTAGTAAACTGTATATATTTAGTTTTACTAGCATTAAAAGAGACAAGGTTGTTTTGTCCCCATTCACTGATTGTAGATAGATCTTGATTTATGGAGATGGCTGTATTGAGTTGAGAGGTAGAGATATTAGACTTTGTAAATGGATGTCCGAGTGTGAATGAACTATGTAGTGTTGAGTCATCTGCATATGAGTGAATGGGATTGTGAGTGACAGATAAGAGATCATTAATATGAACCAGAAATAGGGTTGGCGCCAGAACTGATCCCTGCGGCACGCCGGCGTTTATTGAGTGGAAATTCGAATATACATCACCTACTTTTACTCTTATTTTCCTGTCACTAAGATAAGAAGAAATCAAAGGAACAAAAGACGTTAGTCCATAGCAAGGGAGTTTGGACAGCAGGGAACGGTGCCATACTCTGTCGAAAGCTTTAGAGATATCAAGAGCTACTGCATGAGTTTCTCCAAAAAGATCAATTGATTGATGGATGGTATGAGTTAAGAGATTGAGTATGTCAATGGTGGATCTTTCGTGGCGAAAACCGTATTGTCTATCATTAATTAATTTGTTGGATTCAAGATGTTTAACAATATGCTTATTAATTAAAGTTTCAAATACCTTACCAAGAGAAGATGTGATAGCTATTGGTCTGTAATTGGAGGGGTCAGACGAACTTCCTTTCTTCGGAACTGGGTGGATATTGGCTTCTTTCCATGAATTTGGGAATAAAGAAGTACGTATGCATAGTCTGAATAATTTAGCTAGGACAGAGGCAAATTCAGGGGAACACTTTCTCAAAACAATTGGTGGAATTCCATCTGGACCTGGACCTTTGTTGGTAGGTAAATTGTCTAGGATGGATTTTACAAATCTTGTCTGTATTTTAAGTGGGGCAATTTCAGGAGAATCAAGTTCCAGTACTGTGACATTCTGGCTGGTATCATCTATGGTAGAGTTTCTTGCAAAGGTACTAGCAAAGATATCTGCTTTCCCACGTGGGTCATTTGTAATATTGCCATCTGAAGATTTTAGTGGGGGAATGGAAGATGACTTGTTAAAGTTATTATTGAAAGAATTAAGAGTTGACCAGAATATTCTATTGTCATTAGGATTGTTAAGTAGTTTTGATGCTTGCTTTTGAAGAAAGTTTGATTTAGATAGATTTAATACAGCTTTTGCATGATTTCTAGCAATTTTAAATTGGGAGAGTGATTCAGGTGTTTTTGATTTTAAGTAAGAGTTATATGCTAATGACTTTTGGGCTGTTGCTCTGGCACAATTGCCATCAAACCATTTTGGAGAGTTTGATCTTTTAGTGAATTGTTGACTTGGTATGAATAAATCCATACCAGCTAGTATTAAGTCACAAATGTGGGACTGGGTAGAATTGGGATCACTAGAGAAGAAAGACTGCCATGGAACATCAGCAAGATAATTTCTAAATCCATCCCAGTCTACCCTGTCAAAGTGCCATCGGGTCACCCTGACAGGTTCAGAATGGGGAGGTGTGGGAGGGTTAACTAATGAGGCTTTGATGAGATTGTGGTCAGAGGATCCAAGTGGTGACAGTACCTCTATCCTGTATTGATCTGGATTATTTGTCAAGAATAAATCCAAGAGATGGGCATTATGGTCAGGATTATCAGGTATTCTGGTTGGTTGCTCTACCAACTGGGTGAGATTAAACGATTCCGCAAACAGCTCGCATTCTAGACCAGCGTCGTCAGTCCGGGCAGAATGCAATAACCATTCAACATTGTGTATGTTAAAATCACCCAAAATGGTAATTTCATTGCCAAGGGCAAGGTCAAGGTTACTCAACTGAGTGGATATGGAATCAGATACACTGGGTTCCGAAGAAGCATTGGGGGAACGATAAAGTACACAGATATATTTGGTAATGTTTTGGCAATTTAATTTATATAATGAGTAATCAAAACTGGATGAAGTGAAGTTTAAAATAGTATCAACTATAATGGACAGAGTTAGATATATTAAGTCGTTTGCTGAGTTTGTATATCTTTATTACAAAGAATATTCTTTATATAATTCTCGCTACTCAGACCTTTATATTCGGCTCAGGATATAAAATTATCATTGAAGGAGGAACGTAGACTTGATCAAAATATTACCCTTACATACTTCATTCTTACATTTTGAAACAATGGATGAAACCTATGGAAATATTCCCCAGTACCTACTTAGAGTTGTATATGGCCAGTAATTTTATCAGTACATGAAGAAAGAATTTAATGCAGCATATAAATTAAACAGTTAATTCAGGAATATTCGCGTAAGAAAAAAACGCGGTAAGCAACAGCATTCACTGTGAAATTACTTTTACACTCTCTGTCTTGATGCTGCCTCTTTCCTTACACCCCCTTCAACCCCCCCCCCCGTCTCTCCATTACCTCCCTCTTTCCTCGTAACTCCCTCTCTCCACCCTCCATTACGTCTCCATTTCTTCTCTTTTCTCCAGTACCACCACCCACCTTCCCTCCCCACTCTACATTACATCTGTCACTCCTCCCCTCCCCTCCCAGTTCCAGCCACCTCCTCTCCCCAGCCCTCTCTGCACATATTCCTGCTCCCATCTTTCCCCTTCCCTTCTCTCCATTTCCTTCCCTTTCCTCTCCTCCCCTCTCCTCTTTCCATTACCTTCCCTACATCCCTTTCTCCCAAAAGCCTTCACACTTGAATATTAAACTGCCACCTTCAGTCTGCCTCCTTCCTCTCTCTCTCTCTCTCTCTCTCTCTCTCTCTCTCTAGCATAACATAACATGGATAAAATTCGGCCAGTGAGAGCATAATGGGGAGTATACAGTGTGAGGATGATATTTTCTGATTTATATTCTAATGCTCTACATGATGCATGTGCTTAATTTGTTGGTTCTATTATAGCCTGTTCACTTTAACTTGGCCTAAAATTATCATCCGTCCAACTTCAGTGCTGAGTTATAACAGGAGATTAACACTAGAATATGATGCTAGTCACGAGGTGCTACAGAAAGGATGTAGAACCACAGTCTTTTCTGCCGCTGACCTACGCGAAATAAGCGGCAAAAGGACGAAAAATTGGGCCAGTTAATATGAGTGAATTATAGCAGCCTGTAATTCCACACAAATTTCTTGGTCTAAATTATCAAGTTAAATTTGATTCATTATATATATATATATATATATATATATATATATATATATATATATATATATATATATATATATATATATATTATCATTGTTGAGCGTTTTGTTACTATAGTCCATTCACTTTAACTTAGCCCATGCTCTACATCCCTTCTGTAACACTTCTTCGTGACTAGCATCATATCCCAGTGTAAATCTGTTGTTATAACTCCGCATTCAAGATGGAGGGATGGCATTTTAAGGCTAATGTAAGCAGAGTATAATACTGAAATGCATCCGCCATGTTTGATCCAACTTTCGTCTTAGTTTTGTTCTTGTTGTCTGCAGACGATTTTACTTAGCTTATAGAGTGATTTTATTAACTGTAGGAATTATAGAATCTCACATATACCTTTTTAACTATACTTTTTCCACGATAATATGGTCCAGATTTTCGTCATTTTGCAGCTTATTTCACGCAACTCAGTGACAGACTAAGACTGGCCTAAGTTGAAGAAAACGGTATATAAATAGTAAGGGTAACTATAGAATACGCCTTGGAATTGTGTTTTACTGGTGACCTGCCGCGATATTTATGAAAGTTTTAGACAATATTCTTGATACAGTGGTGAATCCAGGAATATTTCTAACATGTTGCCAACATCACTTTCCAGAATAATGAGGGTTTGCCATCCACTTCCCCTCATCCAGTTAAGTAACATTTCATAACCAAGGGTGGTTTGCATGACATTTGTAGGGAGCATTTAACATGATAGCCAGTGAAAGATGAAGTCTGTGTATGTAAACTTCTGTACTGTATATAAATCTTCAGTGTGATCAATGACGGGTGTTGGCCGGGCAGCGTGGGCAACACCCCTGGATCCGCTCATGCGATAAACAATATTACTTGAAGTTCATAAATCTGACGGCAGGTCACTTGTAAAACTTTCAGTTCCTCCCCCATGACAGTCAAATATTATCACAGATTCTTCTGTTTCTATACTGCTTTTACTGTAACTAGGCCTAAAATTACAGTGTCTTCATTTTTGAGTGCTGAGTTGCACCAGTATATCAGCACTCGAATATAGTACTAATCATGAAGAAGTGCCATGGAAAGGATGTAGAGCCATAGTATTGTCTTATTCTGCCACTGAGCTACATACAATAAATTGCAAAAGGATGAAAATTTAGTCCAAGCTAAAGTAAAAACGGTATATTATTTTGCCTTTTTATTCACTGTGGTGTGATTGTGAAGTGTTTGGTGCCTGCATGAGTAATATAAACATGTACACAGGTATTCATATAATATCTTAAGTTTAGGGGAGTTTACAATTACCGACCCTGGGTGAATGTGGTGGACAGCGCTGGGTCTGGCCTTGTGGGGGTGCTAAGCGGGATTATAATATACTCTCACCTGGCAATTAAAACTGTATAGGCATTACAGTACTATTAATAATTTGTTTTATTAACGGCACTTATACTGTACACCAAACAAACACGGCAGATACGAAATAACTTTGATTCTTGGTTAGTCTTGCTCCTTACCACACACGAAACATGATTATTTTAGGTGGCGGCGACCATCATCCACTCACTTGATGTAGTGCTGCCTACATCTTTCTTAGCCTTTATCATTCTTTTTCTGTGCCTGCACTTCTCACTTCCTATTTCTCCCATCTTTCCTGTCACTTCTTATTGCTTTTCTTTCCTTTACAGGTGGCTATACATTGAGTGACAAGCCAAATGGTTTCCTGTAAGCCAAGAAACCATTTACAACGCTGGGTGGCAACCATATAACCAACCATACGTGCTCCCTACGTGTCAGCAAGTGGGTTGGTGGAGGGTCAGTGCCCCTCCCTTAAAACAAATAACTCAAAGTCAAATGGCCACCCCTTACGGGATTATGGCATCTGGCAATAGATAGATAGATAGATAGATAGATTTTATTTTTCCTCTGCATTTCTATATGAACTGAATTTGTGATAGAGTAATATATATTTATTTATTTATATTTTGGGGGCCCCCTAGAGAAAGAAAGGGGCCCAAACGGTCGCTTGTATCGCGTGTATACTGTACAGCTCCGGCCTTGGTGGTGAAGCCAAACTGATCCCATTGCGTTTTGCCGATATCATTCTTTTGGCAAATGTGTCCCGTCTTCTTATCTTAACCTCTCTTCTCAAGCGACAGAGAGTATCCTTCCTTCCTTCTTACATATTCTTGTACGTGCTTCATATTACCATCACATCAAAATACCTCATGTAACACCTTTCATTGTCACAGTTGGCAGAAGACTGTGGGCCAGCTTTTGCTCAAGGCTGTACAGTTGCGGTCAGGACTATCGTTCCACTTACTAGTCGGAAACTTGTGACACTCTTACACAATATTCCGAAAAGTCCTCCTGTCTTCCGAAGACGACATCACAGGGTTGCAAAAGTCATTGCTCAATGTCTCGTTATTTATGGCAAGGAAATTGATCGAAATTAACGTCTGCAACAGCACCTGACGAATGCACCTGACTTGAATGCACCTGACTTAAATGTACAGACGTCGGAATAAGTTCGTTTCCTTTTCCGTGTTTGTAACACTGCTCGATGGAGAGGTATCCCCTCCTCCCCCCTTCCTCATAGTCCCACACTCCCACCCAACTCCCCCACTTTTCTCTCCGACCCCATAACCCCACCCGGTACCCTCCATACTCTCGCTCACAGCCAGCTAGGGGTTTCTGTACTCTCCAATTACGTGCAGTCCAAACAGCTAATAAAGGAATAGTACAGTACAGTATATATCATAAACCAAGTTAGGGTAAGGTTTACTACACTTAGAGAGAGAGAGAGAGAGAGAGAGAGAGAGAAAATCTCCTGTGATTAAATGTTGCGATAGTAGACACCTCTATTACACACACACACACACACACACACACACACACACACACACACACACAGAATAAATCTGTTGTGATTAAATGTTGCGGTAGTAGACACCTCTTTTACACACACACACACACACACACACACACACACACACACACACACACACACACAGAATAAATCTGTTGTTATTAAATGTTGCGGTAGTAGACACCTCTTTTACACACACACACACACACACACACACACACACACACAGAATAAATCTGCTGTGATTAAATGTTACGGTAGTAGGCACCTCTTTTACAGAGAGAGAGAGAGAGAATAAATCTGGTGTGATTAAATGTTGCTGTAGTAGACACCTCTTTTACATACACACACACACACACACACACACACACACACACACACACACACACACACACACACACACACACACACACACACACACACACCGAATCTGCTGTGATTAAATGTTGCGATAGTAGAACAGAGAGAAAGAGAGAGAGAGAGAGAGAGAGAGAGAGAGAGAGAGAGAGCTGTTACAAAGAAAAGTTAGGATCTTAATGACTATGCAGCCCATGCCGTGGAGATACTTCTTGTTTGCCTGGGAATGCATATGCCGTTCACATTTATTTTATAGTCGCGGCACACGACTCTGAGGTAGTCCTTATCGTACCTTGGCAACCTACCATTCAAAAGTGCGTCCCATTTTGTGTATAACGTGAGACGCAAGTGATTCGTGTATAATATTTTCGTGTATGATAATATTCGTGTATAATATATTTGTGCATAATAATATGATTCGTGTATATGATACGAAATCGGACATACTTTTGAATGTTAGGTTCCCAGGGTACGATAAGGACATCCTCAGAGCCGTGTGCCGCAACTATAGTGTAAGATCCTGCCGATGAATCCCTTAAACTTCTCTACTGTAGTGTTAACAACGTCCATGTTATGTCAGTTCCATGTGGAGCAGATCTTGCACGTGAAAAAGTTTTCACGTAATTCTGCTGGTAAATTTTCTCATTTACAGCTTCCAACCATGGTTGTGTGCCGAGTCCGTGTTAAGAGTAAGCAACTTTGTATTGAATGATTATGGAACCCATTCAGGTTTTAAACACTTTTTTGAGCTGACCTCGTAGTCTACGAGTTTCTGCTAAAAAAGTCCCACAGCCCTCAGGCGAAGCTGATACCTTGGTCTCCTGAACTACTGTATTTTTAAGTCGACGTATGTCTATTTCAAGCGACCAAAATTCCACAGCAACTCAGGAAGTGGCCGTATTAAGGAGATATAGACTGTGAGAACAATCTCTTTATTCCTAGAGAGAGAGAGAGAGAGAGACCTAGGAATGGTAAGAACAATCAGGAGAAATACTGATTAAAAAAGTGAGTGAGAGGAGAAACTGAAGCAGAGAAGAGGAAAACACGGAGGTGAAAACATGGAACAATGTTATGGAAGTGTCACAGGGACGGAAGCGCACCCACCCACCCACCCACACACCCACACACACACACACACACACACACACACACACACACACACACATAAATACACACTCACAAACGCATACTTTCTGAATATTTGTCGACCTATCTGTCTGTGCCTGTCTGTGTACTGTCCCTTCCTCCCCCCTCCCTCTCTCCTCTGGATCCTTTGCCTCATTCCCAGTTTCCTTTTCCCTCCTTCCCCTTTATATGTATCTGCTCAGTCCCTACCTTCCTCCCTCTCTCTTTCCTTTCCTTCGTCTCTCTCCCCCTCTGTCACTCTCCTTACCTCACTCTTCTTTCTCCCTCTCTGTGTCACAACTTTGTCTTACTTTTTTCATCTATCACATGTGTTACCATTTTTTTTTCCATTACTCTCTTCGTATTTCTTTTTTTGTACTAAATCCATTTTCTTCACTGCTTTCTTTCCCCAGTAATAACTGCATGCTCCTTATTCTCTCTCTTCTCTCCGTCTCTCCCTGTCACCCAAAATCTCTTCTTTCATTCCGCTCTTCCCGCTGTATTTCCCTCCCTTCCTCCCTCCGTCTCCCTCCCCTTGTCTTCCCTTCTTAACATCCCGCTCCTCTTTCTTGCCCTAAAAATTAAACTATTTTCTTCCCACCCTTAATCTCTACTTTCTCTCCGCAAATTTCTCTAATTTCTCTGTGTCTCTCCCTCCCTTTTTACTTGAATGTTACATTCGTTCTACTCAGCCTCAATGCTTTCGTCTTATCCTGCTTAGTTCTTTCCCTGCGTCCTTGCCAGAATAACACATTTTCTTCCTCCTCCCTGTTACCTTGAATCTTTTTCTAATATTTTTCATTTTCGTTCTGTGTATTCCGTTCCGTAGCTGTCTTTCCCACTTTCTCCTTTTGTTATCCCTATTTCTATGTTTGCTCCATTCCCATTTTCTCAGCTGTCTCCCTTTTTGTCTCTACTTCCCTGTCTCCCGGCCTTTCGATTCACACCCGCCTTTTCTCTTTCCCTTTCACACTGCTCTTATCTCATTTCACCTCTCACACTCTCTTCTTCTCACTCTCTATCTCTTTTAACACTCGTTGTTCTCTCCTTGCCTCTCCCCTTTTTATATTCTCCGTACCTGCCCTCTCATTTCTCATTTTTCCACACGCTCTCCCTCTCCGCCTGTCGCTCCCTGTCTTTTAACTCTCTCTCTCTCTCTCTCTCTCTCTCTCTCTCTCTCTCTCTCTCTCTCTCTCTCTCTCTCACACACACACACACACACACACACACACACACACACACACACAGTGTAGTAACCCTTTTCCTAACTTGGTTTATAATATATACTGTACTATTCCTTTATTAGTTGTTCGGACTACACGTAATCGGAGAGGCGCTTGAAGTACAGAAACCCCTAGCTGGCTGTGAGCGAGAGTAACGAAGGTACCGGGTGGGGTTATGGGGTCGGAGAGAAAAGTGGGGGGTTTGGTGGGAGTGTGGGACTATGAGGAAGGGAGGAGGAGGGGATACCTCTCCATCGAGCAGTGTTACAAACACCTTAGTCCACGGAAAAGGAAACGAACTTATTCCGACGTCTGTACCTGACTTGAATGCACCTGACTTGAATACACCTGAATTACTTGAGTGCACCTAACTTGAATAGCTTACACCTGAAATACGTGAATGCACCTGACGTACTTGAATGCAGCAGACTTGAGGGTGCTCGACTTGAACGTTGTACGAATGCACCTAACTTGAATACACCTGACGACTTAAATGCATCTGACTCCAGTGCACCTGACCACAATGCACCTGACTCAAGTGCACCTAGCCCAAATGCGCCTGACTCAAGTGCACCTGACCTCCCATGCACCTGACTCTAGTTCACCTGACTCAATATGCACCTGACTCCAGGGCACCTGACTTGGATTCGCCTGATGGACAGAAAGAAAAAAAAGGTGAAATAACATCCTGAATCCACTATCGTATTTTTGACATTCTCTGTACGTCTAGATACATTTAGACAACTGAAGAAAGCCCTGTAACAATAAATGGTTTCTGAAGGACATAGTTAACCCACTTAGTTCAAATAATCAGTACAAAAATTAAAAAAAAACAGTTTGTAAATTATAAATAGTAAAACACAGAATGCGTCGTGGGAGGATGTGTTGTGTGTAGCCGAAACTGTTTGAGGAGACAGTGTTAAAGTTTCATTTGTGTAATATGTTATGCCCAACTTACCTATTTTTATATGTGCGAGTTTGAGGTGCAACAGTTTCCCTACAACACACACACACACACACACACACACACACACACACACACACACACACACACACACACACACAGAATCAGTTGGGTGAAGGACGGGACGTGGATGGAACGAGTTTAACATAAAGAGAGGCAGAATCTATATATATATATATATATATATATATATATATATATATATATATATATATATATATATATATATATATATATATATATACAGAGTTCATCTTCATGTATTAAGCATTCCTTTTGCCTCCATCCCCCCCTCTCTCTCTCTGTCTCTCTCTGTCAAGTGAATGATGGCAGAATTGTGATAAAACTTGTCCTAATCTCTGTCATCGTCTTCCTCTTTCCTCAACTTTTCTCTCTCCCTCCCTCTTTATCTCCAAAACTTTCCTCTCTCACTCATTTAGCTCTTCTTGGATTCTATTTTTTTGTTTTTTTTGTTTCCCAGTCCATCATGTATGTATTTATATATGAATATTATGTATGGGTATTATGTGTAGTATGTACAGTATGTAGTATACATATGTATGTATGTATGTATGTGTATGTATGTGTGTATGTGTATCTGTATATATGTATTAATGGTCATGTATGTATGGTACTGTGGTCACAAGCCAGGCAGTCAGTTCTCTTATTTACCCACAATCCTCCAGTAACTCTAACCTGACCTAACCTAAATTCCATCAATCGCATTGCCACTTACATCACTCCTGGCTCTTTATTGTTCTTAATTCTTCATTTACCTGCCATAATTTTACCTTAACCAAGCTTTATTTCTACAGATCATCCATATTTTTTCACCCGCACTCGCGAAACTGGAGCAGGTTTTGTGTTCCTCTATGTTGTGTGTGTGTGTGTGTGTGTGTGTGTGTGTGTGAACAAGATATCTGAAATCCTTTTCATCCGATTTCTTCAAGACTTGGTGAAAGGGCTGACAATCAGCAAAGGATTTAACTTCTTTTAAGAACAGTAAATCAAAGATCAAGGTCACAGGACTGTCATAGTTTAATCCATCAAAATCAACGTAAATTATTTTTCTCTCATTTACACCAAACTTGCAGGAAGGGTTGATAATACACATATTAAAAATAATAATAATTATTTGGTTTTACGCCAGGTATCCCCGAAGGGCTAAGGCGTTGCCCCTGGGTAGAGGACTTTGGACTAGAGCGTGTAGCATTTTATGACCGGATGCCCTTCCTGATGTCTACCAATGACCCTTGGGTGGATTCGATCCTCCGACCCTTCGGTCAGAGCAGAGCGCTCTAACCCACTGAGCCATATGTTTTGAAAACAATATGTCAGAGGACAAGGTCACAGGGCAAGGTCAGTTTTGACCCGTGTGTATGTGTTTGAACAAAATAACAAGGACAGCTTTGTTATTTGAACCAAACGGTGAAAATGTTAAGGATCACCCAAGGGGCTGAGTTATTCTTTTTGACAACAATAGATCAGAGTTGAAGGTCACATGAGAAGGTCAAATTAAACCGTTTTTTTTCCAGTTTAGACCCAACTTGCAGGCAGGGTTGAGGATAAGGCAAGAACGAAGGGATATGATTTTGAAAAAAGAAAAAATCAGTCAAAACTCAAAGTCACAGGGTAAGGTCAGAGTTCGTGCCTTGTGTTAGTGTGTGAACAGACCACCAAAACTACGTTGATCTAAAGAATAAAGGAAGTGTTGCAGTTCACCCAAGAGGTTGACCTGTTGTTTTGAGAACACATGGTCAAGGTCAGGGCCGCATGGCAAGGTTAACTTATTGTTTGTTTGTTTTTATTTAGATCAAAATTTTTGGAAGGTTTCAAGGTAACAATAAAGGAATCGTATTTTGAGAACAGTCTAAGTTCAAAGTCACAGGGAAATGTCAAATATCAAGGTCACAGGGCAGGTTCAACTCAATCATTTGTGATCTGGTTTGGACGAAATTTCGGGGAATGATAAGATCCAGGCAAAGATGAAGTAACTGGATTTTAAGAACAATCAGTTGGATGTCAAGGCCACAGGACAGAGTTGGATGTTGGGCCTTTAGACCAACTGGTGGGCGTGTGTGTTGCTGTTACTGAGTGGTCCTTCTTGCCTCACTTAAGACTGCATAATTCCTTCATAGCCTTTGATAACGCTTCCTTAACCTTGCACAAGTCTCCCAGGACCTTCCAAAACTTTTTATAACTTCTCTTGGACACCCTTTTTCCCTCTACAACTTTCTATATTTTTCTGGAACACTTTCTCCCTGCATAGCATTCTGTAACTTTTCTCCAACATTCCTTTTCCCTCCACTCCCTCACTAACTCCCCCCCTCCTCTCTCTCTCTCTCTCTCTGCGTACAGCGTGAAGGGTGATCCAGTGGCGGGGTTCCTGGTTTCGCGTCTGTACGTAGCGGACGCCACACCAGCGGACTCTGGCACCTACACCTGCTGTTACACGTTACCTGTGCACCTGTGTTGGTGCTTATGTTGGCAGGTGAGGAACGGAGAGAGAGAGAGAGAGAGAGAGAGAGAGAGGCTAGTAAAAGGGAAATGGAAAACAAATTAGGAAGTGAGAAGAGGGGTGAAGGTGAGAGAGACAGAGAGAGAGAGAGAGAGAGAGAGAGAGAGAGAGAGGCTAGTAAAAGGGAAATGGAAAACAAATTAGGAAGTGAGAAGAGGGGTGAGAGAGAGAGAGAGAGAGAGAGAGAGAGAGAGAGAGAGGCTAGTAAAAGGGAAATGGAAAACAAATTAGGAAGTGAGAAGAGGGGTGAAGGTGAGAGAGACAGAGAGAGAGAGAGAGACCTAGAAGGAAAAGCGAAAACAGGTGCAGGATGTGAGGGGAGAGAGAGAGAGAGAGAGAGAGAGCATTAGCCAGGAGTGCAATCGCATCACTCAAGTTAGTTGCTGAAATGCAGAATAAAACTTTGACATTGCCCTCCCCTTGCCCCTCTTCCCTCCCCTTGCCCCTCTTCCCTCCCCTCGCCCCTCTTCCCTCCCCTTGCCCCTCTTCCCTCCCCTTGCCCCTCTTCCCTCCCCTTGCCCCTCTTCCCTCCCCTTGCCCCTCTTCCCTCCCCTTGCCCCTCTTCCCTCCCCTTGCCCCTCTTCCCTCCCCTTGCCCCTCCTCCCTCCCCTTGCCCCTCTTCCCTCCCCTTGCCCCTCTTCCCTCCCCTTGCTCCTCTTCCCTCCCCTTGCCCCTCTTCCCTCCCTTTGCCCCTCTTCCCTCCCCTTGCCCCTCTTCCCATCCCCTTGTCCCTCTTCCCTTCCCCTTGTCCCTCTTCCCTTCCCCTTGTCCCTATTACCCTCCCCTTGCCCCTCTTCCCTTCCCCATGTCCCTCTTCCCCTCCCCTTGCCCTTCTTCTCTTCCCCTTGCCCTTCTTCCTTCCCCATGCCCCTCTTCCCTCCTCTTACCCCTGTTCCCCTCGCCTTGCCCCTGTTCCCCTCCTCTTGCCCCTGTTCCCCTCCCCTTGCCCCACTTCCCTCCTCTTGCCCCTCTTCCCTCCCCTTGCCCCTCTTCCCTTAATATCACCTCTTCCAAATCCCACTCTTGCTCCTTTCTCCCCTGCTCTCCTTTCCATCCTCCCTACCCGGTCTTCCCCCCTCTACCCTTATTTCTCCCCTATACTCACTTTCACCCACACCATCTCTTTCCTCCCCTCTCATCTCCCTACCACCCCCACTCAGTCCCTTTACCTCTTGTCCTTCCCCCCTAACATACTTTCCCATCATCTCCTCTACCCCAACTCCCTTTGTTACCCTTCAGTCTCCTCTATCCCCAACGCCCCATCTTCTACCCAACCTTTGCTTCCACCATTCATCCCTTCTTCTCTTCCCTCTGCTTCTAAACCCCCCCTCCCTCTCCCCCTTCTCTTTCTCATCGTCTTTCCTCCCTCCACCCTTTTCGCCAACCCTTCCCCCTCTCACCTCATTTTCCCTCTTCCCACCCCCCACTCTCCTCACTCCTCTTCCCTCACACTAACCCTTCCCCCCCCCCCTCTCTCTCTCTCTCTCTCTCTCATCCAGGTCTACCCTTCATCCCCTCTCCCACTTCTCAGTAAACCAATCATCTTCCAGTAAGTCAACGACACTCTTATTACTGATTAAAAAAAAAAAAAATGCTCAGATGTAATGAGATGGGAACTTTGATGTGAACTTGCTCTTATTAATTATATATATATATTTTTTCTTTAATTTCTCTTCTTGCATACAGTATTGGTCATCTTTCGTTTCTCCATACCATTCAGTCTCCCTTACTCTCCTCCTCTCTCTCTCTCTCTCTCTCTCTCTCTCCCTCTCTCTCTCTCTCTCTCAGTAAAACGAAGCAACATCCTTCCTGTATCTTACTATCTCTTGGTAAATTGGTCGTTCTTGTTATAAATTTTGTTCGTATTACAGATCATGGAAAACTGTAGTTTTTATATTTTTTCAATCTTTTTTCTCTAATTTCATTTCTGAATTCTTACCTTGTTGCCTTCGTCAAATCCCCCTTTTTTTTTTTTTCTTTTTTTGTCCTTTCATGCCATATCCCCCTCCGTCTCTCTCTCCTGCTAGTGCACATGGCTTTTCCCTGCTTAATGGACTGTGATAATGACCACCGGCTG
Organism: Coenobita brevimanus; assembly: GCF_032717465.1. NCBI lineage: Eukaryota > Metazoa > Arthropoda > Malacostraca > Decapoda > Coenobitidae > Coenobita > Coenobita brevimanus. The sequence goes on along the minus strand of NC_137021.1, from coordinate 42,908,261 downwards.
CGGGCCCGTGCTTTTATATGCGGGGGGTCTAAGTGCCACTTGGCCCTGGGAGGGGGGGGGGGATCTTTGCAACAGGACTAAGAATTAAGGGGGTGTAATTGTAAAGGGGGTAACTTTATATGGAGGTAAAATTATCCGGATTAAAATTAAGAGGGTATATTTGTAACGAGTCTAATATTTATAATTATAATAGTAATAATTTAGGGGGTATGTGTGTAACGGACGTAAGGGGAGTATTGTTTTAACGGGTTAAAAATAAGAGTATTTTTGAACACGAGTAACAAGGGGTATGTTTGTATCGTGAGACTGCATTAAGGGGGTATAATTATGATGGGGTAAAGAAACAAGGGTGTATGCTTATTAAGGTAAAGGTAAGGTGGCAGCAGATGCCATGAGCTGCTTACCCACGCTGATCATCGCCGTAATTTTACAAGAGTATTGTGCGCTCTCAGCTGGAAGTTTGCTCACCCTTGTGGGGTGGATGTGGACAGGTGGCACTAAAACAACTGGACAAAATTCAGAACAAAACTGTTAGAAGTATTAACAACCCTGCTATTACAAATGAACTGCCTCCCCTACAAGTAAGAAGAAATGTTGCCTTCCTTGCATTATTTTAGATTCTTATATGGCAGATGCTCAGACGACGTTGCGTCCATTGTGCCACCTCACCATGCCTTCCCCTGTGCTACACGGGCATCTGGTAGCGTTCATGATTGGACTGTCACACTGCCAAATTGCAGAACTTCCATATGTCAGAAGTCTTTTATTCCCCGAAATGCATCTTTTTGGAACTCGCTTTCCCAGTAGTTCCCCCGCCCCCCATACTTCAACCTACAGCTGTTCAAGTCTACAGTAACTGTTACAGTTTTTTTTATGAAGGAGGACGCTTGTAATCTAGTGTTTGGGTTAATTTTTTATTTAATTTGTTTTTCCTATCCTCTGTTCATCTGTAAAGAAAAAAAAAAGGCCCTTCAGCCTGTAGTGGATTATCCTCCCGTTTTCCTGTGATAAATTGCCAGCCAAGGTATTACCCTGGGTACTGTTTTCACCTGACAACCCACAACGGGTGGCTGGACTCCTGGGTCGAGTGATGCCAGCTGCCCGCACCAGGATTCGAACCCTGGCGGGGGGGGGGGGGGCTGCTTTGTAGTAAGGGATGCTGACCACTGAGCCACCGTGGCGTAAAATTAACCTCTTACCTGCCGACTTCACTTGATATGGGATACAGCAGGGATGGCATTCAGCGTACTGTCCTACACCTCATAGTCGCGAGGCTTACTGTGGTGGAGTTAGGAGGCTGTGTAACAGCTTTTCCATAGCGATGGGGTTTGCATACACCATCTTAAGGTTCGTTGTTTTATTACTTAGATCATTGTAGCACATTGAAGCAGGTGACGTCTTTTCCTTGTCACTGTTGCTGCTGCCTGACAATTGGACTCCAGAAAGATGTCTATTTTAACGGGGAAGGGGTGAAGGAAACCTGTATATGCTTCCCCCAGTACCGAAAATCCCCCCAAAGACAAATACCACCGCCAGAACTGACCAAGAGCACCACCAAAAATATATGCCATGGAAGAGTTGAAATAGAGGCTGTGGCGCGTGGACACCAGAGATTTTATGGTTAGTGCTGGAACAGTGGTGGGGATGGGTAGCCTGCAGGCCATGTGGTAAAGCGCAGCCAGCACCGTGCTGAACACAACACACGCCCTTGGCCTTTACCAGGCTACTGCTGAAGCAGAGAGAGAATAAGTAAATACCCATCTCTCTCTCTCTCTCTCTCTCGTTAATTAATATATATTTCACATGCCAAACCAGCCACTATCTAATGGACTAGCGTTAAATCCCTACCCCCATCCCATTGTGACAAAAATGCCTGTTATATCCCTATCTATCTATCTATATACCTAGGCTGCTTCCCCCAAGGAAAGGGAGGTAGCCGAGACAGGACGACTCACTCTCCATTTACTCATCCATTCAAACACATTCATTCGCATCTTAGCCCCAAAGGGGAGAACGGACAGATCCTCACCGCATCACACCGCACAAGGGTCAACTGCGCAATGCAAGCAGTGACATCCACAGCAGGGCCCGACAGCAGAACTGGTTTACCCCTGCCACATCATAACAGACCCATCCCCTTACCCGCACCTGACCTGACTAGCTGATCAGACCAAATGCGGGAGAATATCCCCTCAGGGCTGCGTCATCACTTATTCATTCACAATTTCTCTCCATTTATTTCTGTCACGCACAGCCACTCTTCCTTGCTCAACAGACATCCCTCTCGCATCCAGCGCTCTCTTCACACTGTCCATCCATCCTATTCGTGGTCTTCCTCTCAGTCTTACACCTCTCACATCAGATCTAGTTATCTTTTTCACCAATCGCTCATTATCCATTCTCTCCATATGCCCAAACCATTGCAACACCCTCTGCTCAACTCTACCAGCCATCTCCCGAACAACTCCAGTTCTCCTTCGCACTTCATCATTTCGCACTTGATCCATACGCGTCACTCCACACATACTCCTCTGACATCTCATCTCCATTACATTCAAACTTTTCCTCTCTGCTACACCTATATTCCATGTTTCAGCCCCATATAACGCAGTCGGTACCACAACACCCTCATACAGCCTTCTCTTTACATCCATTCTAAGCGAACGACATTTAAACACTTTTTTCATTCCTCCCAGCACCTTTCCTACTTCATTAATTCTAAACTTCACTTCTGCATCTACTCTTCCATCCACAGCAACATGTGACCCTAGATATTTAAAACAATCTACCTCCTCAAGCAACTCACCATTCAAAACTATATTCATCCCCCTACCATCTATCAACCTCGTACACTTCATCACTTTACTCTTATTCTCATTTACTTTCAATTTCCTCCTTTCACACACCCTTCCAAACTCCTCTACCAACTGTCTCAATTTCTCCTCTGAATCAGTCACCAATGCAGTATCATCTGCAAACAGCAGTTGCTTCAGATTCCACTCTCCTCCATCAACATTTACCAGACTCAGACCACCTAAAACTCTTGCATTCACCTCCCTTACAACACCATCCATGTAAATATTAAACAACCAAGGCGACATCACACATCCCTGTCGCAGCCCCACTCTCACGGGAAACCAATCACTCACAGCATTTCCCACTCTTACACACGCTCTACTATTTACATAAAAACTTTTCACCCCTTTTAGTAACCTACCATCAAGTCCATACAATCTTAAAACAGTCCACAAAGCCTCCCTATCAATTCTATCATACGCTTTCTCTAAATCCATAAATGCCCAAAACACATCCTTGCCTTTCGCTAAATACTTTTCACACACTTGTCTCACAGCAAACACCTGATCAACGCATCCCCTCCCTCTCCTAAAAATACTTCCCGTGACAAATATACCCCCCATTTACAGTATGTGTGTCCATTTGCCTGCCTGACATATTGCATCTCCTCTCTCTCTCTCTCTCTCTCTCTCTCTCTCTCATAAATAGTACTCCTGTCGTCATATATCCCATACAAATGCAATATTCTCACTATTCCAGCGTGAAAAAATGCACCCCCTGGCTCTACCCCGTGATATATATACCTCTACCTTCTCTTGTGACATATGTACCCCCAGCTTCCTCCACTCGTGACATATGTACCCCCAGCTTCCTCCACTCGTGACATATGTACCCCCAGCTTCCTCCACTCGTGACATATGTACCCCCAGCTTCCTCCACTCGTGACATATGTACCCCCAGCTTGCTCCACTCGTGACATATGTACCCCCAGCTTGCTCCACTCGTGACATATGTACCCCCAGCTTCCTCCACTCGTGACATATGTACCCCCAGCTTGCTCCACTCGTGACATATGTACCCCCAGCTTGCTCCACTCGTGACATATGTACCCCCAGCTTGCTCCACTCGTGACATATGTACCCCCAGCTTGCTCCACTCGTGACATATGTACCCCCAGCTTGCTCCACTCGTGACATATGTACCCCCAACTTCCTTCACTCGTGACATATGTACCCCCAGCGTCGTCCACTCGTGACATATGTACCCCCAGCTTCCTCCACTCGTGACATATGTACCCCCAGCTTCCTCCACTCGTGACATATGTACCCCCCCCCCGTTTCCCTCTTGCCATTTACAAGTTTTCAGTTTTATCTATAGATTTCCTTTATTTTCTCGCAATAAAATTCTCTCTCTCTCTCTCTCTCTCTCTCTCTCTCTTTCCAAACGGTCATCAGAGTGGTATGTGGGAATGTTATCAGTAAACATCAGAAACTACAATTAAGTATAATCAATATTAAATTCAGATAAATCATGGGCCACAAGATCAAAGGCCCATATTTTCGTCGGTTGAAGAAGCTACCTATGACCTTTTCATAAGCGATTTATTTTTTCATTACACCTTACTCTTCTCTTTTGTGACATACAAGTCCTTACAATATCGCCATAGGCTACTCTGTATAAATAGCGCACTAAAGGATGTTAACCAACCGTATTTAAAAATAAATCGCTAAGGAAGAGGTGTTAGGGAGCGTCCTTAACCGACAAGAATACGGGTCAAAATTGTGGGTATGCAAGACGCCTGTGATATAAAATATTGGTAATAGTGCAGTGACGCGGCCATAGAAGCACTTGGATGGCAGGCGTTTTCAGTAATTTCTGTCTCTTATTGATGGTTGTAATAAATTTGCTGAGCTGGGCAGTAGGTGTAGGTATCCACCATTCACTCACTTGATGTAGTGCTGCCTTCCAGTGAGGGTACATTGGGGGACCAACTAAATGGAAACATGTTACATACACAACCATTCACTACACTGGTTACTAAATACGGTTTGGGTGGATTATTGCCGCGCTAAAACAGTCTCCCAAGCCCTATACTCTTATTTCCTTTTTCACCACATCCTCATATTTCCCCCTCGCCTCTTCGTCTCTCTCCCTCTTATCTCTTCTACTTTCTTTTCTTGCTTCCCGTCTTTTCCTCAAATTTCCACCCCTTCCTTCCCCCTTTTTTTTCGCGCTCTCTATTTTTCTCTTATTGTCCTTGATTCCTAACCTTACCCCATCCACTCCTCCCATCGTTCTTCCTCACTTTCCCTCTCCTTCTCCTCCTTTTGCTCATTTTGACGCTACAAGCCCCTTTCTTTCCTCTTTTCCCTTTCCTTTCTTTCATTCCTCCTCCTCTTCCCTCATCCCTATTTCTTCTCCTTCCTTTCTCCTCTTCTTTCCTCCTCCTCTTCTTACCTCCTTCCCCCTCTCTCTCAATCCAGTCCCACCCTGTTCATTCCTTGTACTGTTGGGATGAGTCTTGTTGTGGGTCTGTCCTTCTCCTTTACTTACTGACCAATGCCTCACCACCTTGTTGGGTCAGTAAGGTCTGTGTAGTCTGTGTAACTGTTCCTTTCTCCTCCCCCCCCCATCCCTCTGTCTTCCTTCACTCTCTCGTCCTCCTTTCTCCTCTACCACCCCTCTCCCCTTCTTTTTATCGTCCCCCTCTCGCGTCCTTACAACTCTCCACCCCCATCCTTCTCTTCCGCTCCTTCCTTTTTTTCTTCCTCTTCCTATCTCCACCTCCTTTCCCCTAACCCTTTCTTTTACTTCACCTCATGCTTAGTCTCTCCCTCCCTATCCTGTTGTTCCTATACCTCTATTCCCCTCCTTACTTTTCTCTCCTCCCCCTCCCCCTTCCCACTCCCTCCAGTTGTCACAAGTCGGCGCGATTTTCTATTTAAATAAACTCGTGACATTGAACTTGGTGGGAAACCGCGAATTCTAGTGGAATCTCAGTATGTATCACTCAGTCAACCGCCACGTATTAACCCGATCGGGAGTGTTTTCAGAACAATTTTTCACTGTTTCATAAATGATCGTCTTTGTGCGCGACGTTAGTACCTCCGCTGAGTGATTTATTGCGAGTGTGTATCACTCACACTAAATTCGTTAGCCGTTAGCAAGTGCGGCTCGCTCTCGCCTCTCTCTCACAATTTGAACTTAGTTAGGATTGAAGCGCCGTGAGACCAGGTCGTTCTTCAGTGGATTCCTGAAGTCTCCACTCAGTGTGATCCGGCGTAGAGGTTCAGCGTGTATGGCAGTGTCCTTCCTCAGCAACGACGCCCAGTTCATCCCGCTTAGCCCACTTTTCTGACCAGTATTTCTTTTCGTATTTTCCTAGGCTTAAGAGTTTAGCTTTTGAGTGAGCGAGTGAGTGTGTTCTCCTTATTTTGAATTAATTTTGAAACGTAACGTAAATTTGTTTCATTGTAATTAATAAATTTTCAGTTCTTTTCTCTTGAGCTTAATGTAATGTAAACTCGTGTTTTATTTCCCCACATTTAGCTTATTTTAGTTATAGCTCCTAGTTTGCATAAACGCTTTGCATTATTCATAACTGGTACTTAGGCCAGTCCTTTTTATTAACTTAAATCCGTTGTGCAACCAGGAGTTAATGCACCGGCAAGAACCTGTTTATCATTAATAGCATTAGATATTGATTGTCAGGGGTGGAATCACTTTCTCCAGAGGCTAACAGTACCAATTAACAGCACGTGTGAGTAATTAGTCTCTGCTGTGTACTGTTGAGAGTGTTCATAAATTCTCGTCCTTAGAGAATCGGCGAAGTAAGCCGGCATAATCATTGCCTGATTTTCACAAGTCAATTCTTTGTCCTGTTCTCAAGTATTATTGAATATTATTCTTTAATATTACATACTATAAAAACCCTGTGACACCAGTCATCCCTCCCTCCCCTAAGCCCCCCTTCCCCACTCTCCTCTCGTCCCCCTTCTCCCCAAGCGGCCATGACTCCCCAGTTTTCATCCCAGCCCTTATGAGTTTACGGCCCACTGTGCCGCCCTAATGAAGCAAAATTTCAACCTTTCGACCCCGTGCCAAAACGCATTTTCATATTTGCCCTAAGTCGCTGGGTTGGGCAGAGAGCAAAAATCACACACACACACACACACACATACACACACACACACACACACACACACACACTTTCGAGTCGCCAGTTTAAATGAAACAAGATTAAACAAAGAAATACACCGCGCCCAGCAGTTGATCTAAGAATCCAGCGTTTGATTATGCCCTGTGACATTGACCTTCGACAGACTGGTAATAAAATGGAACTACTTATTTCTTGCCTGACCCTTAACCGTTCCACGAGGATTGTCCCACATCAGATAAAAAATATCAGAGTTCACCTTGCCTGTACCATTGGTCTTTGCCGCACTGTATTGTTTTCAGAATCCAATATCGTCATCCTTGGCTGACCGTTAGTCCTTCCAGTACGTTTTTGTCTAATTATGAAATAACTCTGAGCGATGGAATGAAACATCTGACCTTGCCCTGTGACCTTGATTTTTGACTAATTGTTCTCATTATCGAATTACTTCACTTTTGCATTACCTCCAGCCCTTACCAATTACTTCACTCGTGCATCACTCCAGCCCTTACCAATTACTTATTTCACTCTTGCATCACCTCCAGCCCTTACCAATTACTTAATTCACTCTTGCATTACCTCCAGCCCTTACCAATTACTTCACTCTTGCATTACCTCCATCCCTTACCAATTATTTACTTCACTCTTGCATTACCTCCAGCCCTTACCAATTACTTACTTCACTCTTGCATTACCTCCAGCCCTTACCAATTACTTACTTCACTCTTGCATTACCTCCAGCCCTTACCAATTACTTACTTCACTCTTGCATTACCTCCAGCCCTTACCAATTACTTACTTCACTCTTGCATTACCTCCAGCCCTTACCAATTACTTACTTCACTCTTGCATTACCTCCAGCCCTTACCAATTACTTACTTCACTCTTGCGTTACCTCCAGCCCTTACCAATTACTTACTTCACTCTTGCATTACCTCCAGCCCTTACCAATTACTTACTTCACTCTTGCATCACCTCCATCCCTTACCAATTACGAGAGAGAGAGAGAGAGAGAGAGAGAGAGAGAGAGGAAATAAAAAAAGAACACCACTTTATGAGTGAACAAGGAAAAGAAAAAGAAAGATATTGGGCCTCTTTTTGAACCCCGGCATGATTTATAAAAACAAACTCAGCCAGCCAGGGTTCGATCCCGGAGCGTCACTCTGGACTCAGGTGTCCACCTGTGTTGGCTGCAGGAGTTTCTGTCAGATTTAGGAGTAGACAAACTGTCTATACAAACGTTTGTTTGCTTATGTATCTGTCGCTTTGTCTGTGTGTCTGCCTAACTATTTTCCTATCCGGTTGTATATGTCTGTCTGTCTGTATGTCTCAGTACCTATTTATCTCCGTCTAACATCTCATCAGTCTACCACAGTCAGCCAATTAGTGTGTCAGTTTTCATCCTTATGGTTCACATTATATGTATTTCTCTTATCGTTATTCTGCTTGACTATCTCCTAACACATTTATGTACCTATCTGTCTATCAACCTGTCTATCTATATCTGTCTGTTCATCTAATCTATCTGTCGTTCGTTATCAGTATCTCTACCTATCAGTCTTTTCTCTGTCTCTGAATTCATCTATTACCCGGTGTCAAATCCCAGAGTTCATCCATGCTGGCCAGAAGAAAATGTCTCTAATATTCCCATTAGCCACTTACCACTACCCCATCACCATCATCATTATCATCATCATCATCATCATCATCATCATCATTATTTGCTTTGATTAATTCACACAAATAACCGGGGTGAATTAGTAAACCTGGTAATAACCTAATACATAAAATAAAGTCAATAAAAATGGTTGAAAAAATATAGTGACAGTAAGGAAATGAACCCGGTCATTTGGATAATGTTCATGTCCTTCCTTTATCCACCAGACGATTTTATTTGACACAGGAGAACAGACGACTAGTGAAAAGTGATGAGGGAAGGCGAGAGCAAACCCAGCTGTTCGGAAAATTTTTTGGTAGCTAAAGAAAACCGTCTGGATATAGCAAGAAGAGAGAGAAAGAGAGAGAGAGAGAGAGAGAGAGAGAGTACATCGGATGTACAGGTAGTACAAGACCATGATGACATGAGGTTAACTAGAAAAAATAATTTGTTAAGATTTAACCAACAAGTAAGAGGAAATGATACGAGAGAGAGAGAGAGAGAGAGAGAGAGAGAGAGAGAGAGAGAGAGAGAGAGTTATTTGAAAAAAGAGATAAGGGACTATACATAAAAACAAAAATATAGCCCAAGTAACGCATCATGGTATGAACTAAGAAAAAAAGAAACCCTAGGAGATGTTTTTGGTTTCGATGCCGGGCGACAGTAACCCGACCCAGTTATCAACCACTGGTGACCGTTGGGTTTCTGTCGGTCATATGTAAGGAAAATCTTTGTCTATCTATCAGTCTGTCTATCACTTCAAACAATTCGTCAATGTACTGTACTAACCGGTTTATTAGTCAAGCATTTAATCAGCCACTCTGTCAGTTACTATATCCACCTTTCTATCCAGCTGTCCATCCAGCTGGCTCTCCACCTGTCTCTTTGAGTGTCTGTATGTTGTCAGTCTGTCTGTCCACCAGACTTGCAGGTGTACCTGTCTTCAGTCAGTCAATCAGTTATTCTCTCAGTCAGCTTATTTGTCCATCTGTCGATCCACCATTATTAATCTGTCTGTCCATCAATCTACCTGTCTATCTGTCTGCCTATCTATCTGTGTCAGTCTGTCTGTGGTGTGGTAAGTGGCCACAACCTCACTACTCCATCCGTAGGTCAAGCCTTAGTAAATTGATAATAATAATGAACTCTTTCCTGATTAGAACAAGTCCATTACCTTCTTGCCGCTAACTACAGACGATTTTATTCAGCTGAGAGTAAGTTACAGTAGGCAGGGAGAGATGATATTGTCACCATTAACCCTCTCATCGTGAGACAGCTCTTGTAATAAATTTTACCTGCTGCCAGGGCATGGTATTCACCTGAGACAAAATAATAGAAGCCTGAGAATTTTATAAGTATACCTGATAATTAAAGAATATATAGCCTGGAGAAAATGAAGAGAGGTGGAAAAGTAGAGACAGACCGAAGGTAAAAGGAAACAGTAGGAGAGAGAGAGAGAGAGAGAGAGAGAGAGAGAGAGAGAGAGAGAGAGAGAGAGAGAGAACAAACGGAAAAAAGAAGCCTCAATCAGGTTGACAGGTTCGATCCCGGGCCTCACACAGCAGACCCAGTTATGTACCTGTGCTGACTGTAGTGGCTTCTGTCCCTCATAGGTAAGGAAAGTCAGTCTACTTATCTGTATACATACCGGGTATTTCCTTATCTCCTTAACTGTTTGTCTGTTTATTTGTCTGTCTGTTGATCAACGTACATCCACCACGAAGTGTAATATTATCTGTCATTTCATCTGTGTGTGTGTGTGTGTGTGTGTGTGTGTGTGTGTGTGTATCCTCATCTGTTTCTCAGTCTCTTACTCCATCAGTTACACCCAATCCCAATCCCAGAGTTCATCCAGGGTGGCCACAACAAAACGCCTTTAACCCTTTGGCTGCCAATTACCGCCTTGCAGTTTATTTCCGCTGACGTCACACGATTTTACTATGTTAAAGGCAGAAATTTGGAGCAGAAAATGTTAAAGCTTTTCCATGTAACGTTTTGGCTGAGAATAAAGTATTTCCTATTTTGTTCCAGCTTATGACGGATGGTTATACTCAGCTGATAGAAACTGATGACATCAAAGGTTTAAGCCTCTTTAGTGCCACTCATCACTACTGCATCATCATCACCATCATCATCATCATCACCTCTTTAGTGCCACTCATCACTACTGCATCATCATCATCATCATCATCATCACCTCTTTAGTGCCACTCATCACTACTCCATCATCATCATCATCATCATCATCATCATCATCATCATCATCACCTCTTTAGTGCCACTCATCACTACTCCATCATCATCATCATCATCATCATCATCATCATCACCTCTTTAGTGCCACTCATCACTACTCCATCATCATCATCATCATCATCATCACCATCATCATCATCATCATCACCTCTTTAGTGCCACTCATCACTACTCCATCATCATCATCACCTCTTTAGTGCCACTCATCACTACTCCATCATCATCATCATCATCATTATCATCATCATCACCTCTTTAGTGCCACTCATCACTACTCCTTCATCATCATCATCATCATCATCATCACCTCTTTAGTGCCACTCATCACTACTGCATCATCATCATCATCATCATCATCATCATCATCACCTCTTTAGTGCCACTCATCACTACTCCATCATCATCATCATCATCATCATCATCATCACCTCTTTAGTGCCACTCATCACTACTCCATCATCATCATCATCATCATCATCATCACCTCTTTAGTGCCACTCGTCACTACTCCATCATCATCATCATCATCATCACCACCATCATCATCATCATCATCACCTTTTTTGCCAGCTGAGGATGAGGTTGATTTTCATAGGTCAGACTTTGCCCTTGGTCTGTGACTTGACCTTTGACATAATGTTCTTTAAGAAACAAGTCTACATATTGCCTGAATCTCAACAATCCACAAAAATTAATTTAATGCTGATTAAAACTTATTTTCAAACACACACACACACACACACACACACACACACACACACACACACACACACACACACACACACACACACACACACACACACACACACACACACACACACACACACACAGGACACTTGAAACCTAACACCTGCTCTCACTTCTCGATCGCAAGTGTAATAATAATCTGACGCACGCACTGTGTGAATACCTGACAAGGATATTGATGGGCCACAGAATTTCCTATTAATATACACATAGATGCAACGACATCATTTATACGCTTATTTTCAAAAGTTGTAAATGATGGACAGTATGTATATGTGAGGGACAAAATTCTACATGAAAAACAATGAGGAACAAAACGAACTGAATCAACGGATGGTGTATAGTAAAGGAAAAAAGAAGCTACCTTGCTGTATGGTATTGATCCAGGGCCCACACCAACCACACCCAGATACCTACCAGTTTTGACTTGTTGCTTCTGTCTAACCTGTGCAAGGAAAATCTAGCTCTTGTTACATATTACAATTAGAACTTATCTCTCTCTCTCTTTGATTATATAGATAGATAGATAGGTAGATAGATAGATAGATATGTATATTAATAGATATATATGGATATAGATATAGATATACTGTATATATACCGGTATATATGCAGAAACTTCACTTCACCGTGAAGATATATATGCAAAATAACCACAGGAGAAATGAAAGGAGCGACAGTGAGTACTTTCGTATATTACATCTTCAGACAGTGTGAGACAGAAACGTAAAGGGTAGAGGTCTTTTATGCACACCCGCAGCAGGCAGTGGCACACAACAAGGTCATCCCTTGTCGTGTGCCACTCCCTGCTGCGGGTGTGCATAAAAGACCTCTACCTTTCACGTTTCTGACTCACACAGTCTGAAAATGTAATATACGAAAGTACTCACTGTCGCTCCTTTCATTTCTCCTGTGGTTATTTGCATATATATATATATATATATATATATATATATATATATACACATTTATTTATCTATCTATCTATCTATATATATCTATCTATCTATCTATCTATCTATATATATATATATATATACACTATTTATCTATCTATCTATCTATCTATCTATCTATCTATATATATATATATATATATATATATATATATATAATATATGGAAAACCAACCCCATCCAGCATGACGTCATGCTACATCATCCCCACTTTATGTATAAATAATGTCTTGGTAAACTGCTAAGGATAATTAATAACAATGCAAGTCAGTGAACCAATAAATCAGTAATGACAAACACTGTCAGCACTCAGGCTCCTATGACTTACTTTCAGCTGAATAAAATCATCTGGCGTTGGCTGGAATGAAATACCAGAGTTGTTCCTACTGTGAGAGAGGCCGTGGTACTGTTATTAACACGCAGGATCCTATGACTCACTCTCACCTGAATAAAATCGTCTGTGTTAGCGGGAATTAAATACTACAGTCTCCCCGTCGGTGAGAGTTTAATGTGGAGAGGATGGAGAATGAGAGACTGACTAGAAGTGTGTATGTGAGTGAGGTGGAGGGGGAGAGGAGGAGGGAGGGGTCTAAGTATGAGATGGAGGGATGGAGCGGAGAGATAAATGAGAGATGGGGGTGAGAGTTGGAGAGAGGGCAGCCAAATGGCAGGGGACAAAGTGACTTGGAAACGGTTTGTTTGTGGCCTTCCTTTAAGGGATTCAGGGGGAAGTCTGGGAAGTATTGCTCATAAATGCCACTCAAGGGCGAGCGAGGCTGGTCGCCCTGCCTTTAATGCCGCGAATGAGCTAGCGTAGCCCTGGGCCACTACACTCTTGATGTGTGTGTGTGTGTGTGTGTGTGTGTGTGTGTGTGTGTGGGTGAGAGAGAGAGAGAGAGAGAGAGAGAGAGGGTTAGAATTTAAATTGGATTATACACGGAACATGCATTTTTTCTTTGCAAGTTTCTGTAGATGGTTCCATATTATCTCTAATGTTTCCATATCTTTCAACATATTATTGTATAAATAAAAAAGTGTGCGGTTATTTAGTTCCTCTGAAGGATTTTTGTTTTAATCAGTTCCTGTCTTATAATTTCGCACTCTTTTCTTGATGTCTAAGGTGTGTCGCATATTATATTTGATACAAGAATAGTTGTGGGTTCGGGCTCCTCTGATGGCTCCAGCGCGATGACGTCACTTTGTTTACAAATTCGGGATGATTTAAAAATGGCTGCCCCTGAAAAAAAAATAATAATCTCAGTCCAAGGACAGTATAATTATATTTACTTTCCTCTGGCTTCCGATCCCATTAGGCCGAAGATTAGTTTGAGAGAGAGAGAGAGAGAGAGAGAGAGAGAGAACCAGCTGTTACTTAAGCAGTTGTAGGGGAAAGTGTTATGACTATATATATTTTTTCTGTTAATTTACTATAGTCCTTGAAAAACCAAGACATACTTCTAGAGGGCTTACTGTTATATATATATATATATATATATATATATATATATATATATATATATATATATATATATATATATATATATATATTGTTACATAGCCTATGATTTCATCATCCTTTGTGTAATTCTAACGTACAGTGTGCTGCCTGTTTGATCACGAGCGTGTTCTGCCTCAGTCCCCCCCTTCTACCGTTATAGTAAAGTAAGTCGTCCTTTCTGTTGTTCAGTGCGGGATTGTCAACTCTTTGTCCCCATGGCTTCATTTGCGCGTCCTTCTTACAAGTTGTATCAAGCTCTGCTGGCCCCTATATAATGAGCTCAGTCTCTGCATCATTGCCACTTAGATCTACTCCTCATTTTGTTCACATCTCTGTCCTCCCCTGTACAGTTATTATTATTATTATTATTGAGTGCTCAGGAAGTCTCCAACCATCTAGCAGCTGTGTAATTTGAGTATAAGTGTTGTTGCATTTTGTTCTTGTACTGTATAGCATAAGTTTAATTTGTAGGCCTAGTGAGTTTTTTTTTGTGATTTATGTAAAGGGTTCTTTGTCAGTCATCATTAATATTAGTTTGTATCTGTAATAATTTATCTTGCATTAACTGAGCATTACCCAGTGTATTTTCATTTTATCAGGGCTGACTTAGGTAAATTTACTCTTGCTAATTTCGTGTTAATAGAGGCTATTGCAGTTAACCATATATTTAACCTGTTTTTTGCCATTACATTATCCTTATGAGTCCTGAATGTTTTGTTGTTAGTTTGAGCATTAAACTTTAACTTGTAATTTTACCTAACTCTTTTGTTTTGAACCTGGAACTTTACGGGACAGTAGTGATTTTTAGTATTCTCACTTAAAGTGTACATTATCTTTCGCTGTTCCTTAACAATATATATATATATATATATATATATATATATATATATATATATATATATATATATATATATATATATATATATATATGTAGAGAGAGAGAGAACCAGCTGTTATATAAGCAGTTGTAGGGGAAAGTGTTATGGCTATATATTTTCTTTCTGTTAATTTACTATAGTCCTTGAAAAACCAAGACAGACTTCTAGAGGGCTTTCTGTGATATATATATATATATATATATATATATATATATATATATATATATATATATATATATAGATAGATAGATAGATAGATATACAGTATGTACAGAGAGAGAGAGAGAGAGAGAGGTGAATATTTTGGCCCACAAAATAATTCATAGGTAAGGAATAGGTTCTGGACTAACCTTTATCGTTTCATTAATCCTTTGCTTTTATCTTTTATCTGCCTAATCGTTTTTGTATATCTGTCCTTCGGCCATTCAATGTATTTTCTGTCTGTGTATGTTCATGCTTGTTCTTATCTACATGCTTTAGTGTATTCCCACTATCCCCTGTATATTTTTCTGTTGGTCTCTCCACTTCTTGGAATGTGTGTGTGTGTGTGTGTGTGTGTGTGTGTGTGTGTGTGTGTTTGTGTATGTTTATGATATATGGCTAATTAGCGGAGAGCTGGTGTGTTCCAGTGGATTAAAGGGGTGGACTGTTTGAGAGAGAGAGAGAGAGAGAGAGATGTGGGGTTAAAGTGTGTGTGTGTGTGTGTGTGTGTGTGTGTGGTGTGTGTGTGTGTGTGTGTGCGCTCTGGTCTGGTGTAGTTATGAACCAGCATGGGATATATCTATGCCAGTAAATGAGAGGACTTACTACCAGCACCTACTCCAAATTAAATGTCCTCCAAGGCTTGGGATGAGAAGATTTATTTCTTTGGCACACACACACACACACACACATACACACACACACACACACACACACACACAGCCATCGTGACTCCTTTGGCGTAATTTCACCATCATATAGTCACATCATCTTCAGGTCATTACAAACACCACCACAGTGACAAATTTTATTGCTCTTCCTTAGTTTTGTTTGTATAATTCTGAAGACAGACAGGAGTGCAGAGAGACAGGCGGACAGAGACAGGTGAAGACATAACCCCCATCAACGTGCACAAAGACAGACAGAAAGCGATGAAAACATACTTGCATTTATTGATAGACATACAGATAGAGGCAAGTGAAAGCATAATTTGAGAGACAGACAGCCTGACATACAGACACTCAGGGTAAAAATTATAACCTTTAAAAATTTTGACGGAAGTAATAAACATAAATGGTAACAATTAGTCTAAAAACAATAGCTGAGTGAAGCCTTTTATTACAGTGAGACTTTTTAGTACAGTAGTGCAGTAATATTGTACACCTGGCCGGGTGTAGCTGTGTACTGCAGTAATATTGTACACCTGGCCGGGTGTAGCTGTGTACTGCAGTAATATTGTACACCTGGCCGGGTGTAGCTGTGTACTGCAGTAATATTGTACACCTGGCCGGGTGTAGCTGTGTACTGCAGTAATATTGTACACCTGGCCGGGTGTAGCTGTGTACTGCAGTAATATTGTACACCTGGCCGGGTGTAGCTGTGTACTACAGTAATATTGTACACCTGGCCGGGTGTAGCTGTGTACTGCAGTAATATTGTACACCTGGCCGGGTGTAGCTGTGTACTGCAGTAATATTGTACACCTGGCCGGGTGTAGCTGTGCACTGCAGTAATATTGTACACCTGGCCGGGTGTAGCTGTGTACTGCAGTAATATTGTACACCTGGCCGGGTGTAGCTGTGTACTACAGTAATATTGTACACCTGGCCGGGTGTAGCTGTGTACTGCAGTAATATTGTACACCTGGCCGGGTGTAGCTGTGTACTGCAGTAATATTGTACACCTGGCCGGGTGTAGCTGTGTACTGCAGTAATATTGTACACCGGCCGGGTGTAGCTGTGTACTGCAGTAATATTGTACACCTGGCCGGGTGTAGCTGTGTACTGCAGTAATATTGTACAACTGGCCGGGTGTAGCTGTGTACTGCAGTAATATTGTACACCTGGCCGGGTGTAGCTGTGTACTGCAGTAATATTGTACACCTGGCCGGGTGTAGCTGTGTACTGCAGTAATATTGTACACCTGGTCGGGTGTAGCTGTGTACTGCAGTAATATTGTACACCTGGCCGGGTGTAGCTGTGTACTGCAGTAATATTGTACACCTGGCCGGGTGTAGCTGTGTACTGCAGTAATATTGTACACCTGGTCGGGTGTAGCTGTGTACTGCAGTAATATTGTACACCTGGCCGGGTGTAGCTGTGTACTGCAGTAATATTGTACACCTGGCCGGGTGTAGCTGTGTACTGCAGTAATATTGTACACCTGGCCGGGTGTAGCTGTGTACTGCAGTAATATTGTACACCTGGCCGGGTGTAGCTGTGTACTGCAGTAATATTGTACACCTGGCCGGGTGTAGCTGTGTACTGCAGTAATATTGTACACCTGGCCGGGTGTAGCTGTGTACTGCAGTAATATTGTACACCTGGCCGGGTGTAGCTGTGTACTGCAGTAATATTGTACACCTGGCCGGGTGTAGCTGTGTACTGCAGTAATATTGTACACCTGGCCGGGTGTAGCTGTGTACTGCAGTAATAGTGTACACCTGGCCGGGTGTAGCTGTGTACTGCAGTAATAGTGTACACCTGGCCGGGTGTAGCTGTGTACTGCAGTAATATTGTACACCTGGCCGGGTGTAGCTGTGTACTGCAGTAATATTGTACACCTGGCCGGGTGTAGCTGTGTACTGCAGTAATATTGTACACCTGGCCGGGTGTAGCTGTGTACTGCAGTAATATTGTACAACTGGCCGGGTGTAGCTGTGTACTGCAGTAATAGTGTACACCTGGCCGGGTGTAGCTGTGTACTGCAGTAATATTGTACACCTGGCCGGGTGTAGCTGTGTACTGCAGTAATATTGTACACCTGGCCGGGTGTAGCTGTGTACTGCAGTAATATTGTACACCTGGCCGGGTGTAGCTGTGTACTGCAGTAATATTGTACACCTGGCAGGGTGTAGCTGTGTACTGCAGTAATATTGTACACCTGGCCGGGTGTAGCTGTGTACTGCAGTAATATTGTACACCTGGCCGGGTGTAGCTGTGTACTGCAGTAATATTGTACACCTGGCCGGGTGTAGCTGTGTACTGCAGTAATAGTGTACACCTGGCCGGGTGTAGCTGTGTACTGCAGTAATATTGTACACCTGGCCGGGTGTAGCTGTGTACTGCAGTAATATTGTACACCTGGCCGGGTGTAGCTGTGTACTGCAGTAGTATTGTACACCTGGCCGGGTGTAGCTGTGTACTGCAGTAATATTGTACACCTGGCCGGGTGTAGCTGTGTACTGCAGTAATATTGTACACCTGGCCGGGTGTAGCTGTGTACTGCAGTAATATTGTACACCTGGCCGGGTGTAGCTGTGTACTGCAGTAATATTGTACACCTGGCCGGGTGTAGCTGTGTACTGCAGTAATATTGTACACCTGGCCGGGTGTAGCTGTGTACTGCAGTAATATTGTACACCTGGCCGGGTGTACCTGTGTATTCTGATATTAAACGGTACAGGTGACGGGTAATTCTTACTGTGCTGGTATTCCTTGATGCTATCAGTTGGCCTAGAGTAATAGTAGGTGCTGTGATATTAAATAGTAGAGTTGAAGGTGAATATATGCTGTTCTTTTATGCCCTTAGCACTTGACGTGGACGAGAATATTAGCAGGCTGGAACTAGTGTGTCCTGGATAGTCACGACAAATTCCTCAGCTCTCACACGGAGTCCGCGCTTGGTTATTTTGCCCTTCTCATCTCACAGCCTTTTACAGGGGTGGGGTTTCCCTCAGGTGAGTGCAATCGTCTGGTGGCAGCAAGACTATAACTACACAGGTACCTGGCCATTAACGGAATAACCCCTTCAGTGCTAAAGGCTTTACCTGAGTTGAAATAAAAGCGGCAGGTAATAACAACACAAAATTATATGACGTCCGTCACATGAGGGAGTCACTACCTACTGCCGTCAAATTCCGCAGCTCTTACACAGCTTCCGCGCTTGTTTCACCCTCATCTTGTCCTGCCACAGCACGTCCTCTTTCTCCTGCTCCTTAGCACTATTGAGGTAGGGTTATGATGATTTAGGCGCCTTGTGGTGTAGTGGTTAGAGTGTTCCAGTCGGAGTGACGGCCTTGCATAGGTTCAATCCCCAAGAGGTGACTGGAGTTGGCTTTGTCTTGTCTTAATCCTGTAATGCCATAAAGGGAAGTAGGCTGGTCATCTACCCTTAAATGTACTGCACTACCACAGCCTGGCCTCGCCACCCTACGCTGCCATAATGCTATAGTGCACTTGCCTCTTATGGTTTATTTTATTAGGGTTCTTTAACTATAACTCAGTTTTTTTTTTTTTGTAGATGAAGATGCACTTGACAGGTCGGTGATGACTGGCATGCTCCATGTCCGAATAACATTGTTGTATTTCAGATAATTACCAGGTTTCGAGTCACATTACCGGTAATTATTTGAAATACATCGATGTTATTCGGACATGTTGTATTCAGCCAATCATCACCACCCTGTCAAGTGCATCTTCGCCTTGTTAAAAAAGAAAAAAAGAAAAAAAGAAAACTGAGTCTAGCTTCGTTTTGTTTAATTACTTTTATACCCACTTTCGTTATCATAAAAGTGTCTTCCATTACCGAGTTGTCTCTTTTCTTTCTCTCTTGATTATCACACGTCTTGCCTTCATCATCATTACTGCAACTTTTTATTTCTTTTTTCATTTATCTGTTAAACATTTTTATCTGTCCTCCTCCTCCTCTTCTTATTTTTTCTCTCCATTCCTCCGTTCACCCTCCCTCTCACTACCTTCCCTCTTGACTTCTTCCCTCAGTTCCACCCTCCCTCCCTTCTCTCTTTCCTTCCATCTTCCCTCTCTTTAGTCTCTCTCTTTATCATCCCTTGTTCCTCTCTCCCTTTCACTTTCTTTTCCCCGCCTTCCCTTTCTCCCTTTCTTCCTCTTTTCCTGCCTTCTGACCTATCTTCCTCCCTCTCTCCCATTTTCTTTTTTCTTACTTTCTTATTCACTCCCCCGTTTTCCCTCGCATCCCTGGTCTGTCTGTCTGTCTGTCTGTCTGTCTGTCTCTCTCTCTCTCTCTCTCTCTCTCTCTCTCTCTCTCTCTCTCTCTCTCTCTCTCTCTC
>NC_137021.1:42740587-42885587 GCF_032717465.1 Coenobita brevimanus | reverse complement strand
TTCTTTGTCACCACGTCCATTTCTTTGTCACCACGTCCATTTCCTTGTCACCACGTCCATTTCTTTGTCATCACGTCCATTTCTTTGTCACCACGTCCATTTCTTTTACTTACCACGTCCATTTCTTTGCTAACCACGTCCATTTCCTTGTCACCACGTCCATTTCTTTGTCACCACGTCCATTTCTTTGTCACCACGTCCATTTCTTTGTCACCACCTCCATTTCTTTGTCACCACGTCCATTTCTTTGCACACCACGTCCATTTCTTTGTCACCACCTCCATTTCTTTGTCACCACGTCCATTTCTTTGCACACCACGTCCATTTCTTTGTCACCACGTTCACTGCTCTATCCACCTGTGACGGGAACTTGGTGCGACGCAGGCCACGCAGTCGACGGAAGCGCTTGTTTATTTCATTCTGGCCATTTCGTGACGATTTTGTTCAGATCAGGAGACACTTGTTTACGCTAGAGCGGTTATATACGGTACTGCACGTTGGATGGATATTTAGACAGACAGACTGATAGCTAAATAGATAAATAATAAACAGATGGGGTAGAATAACAGATAATCAATATAAAACTGACCTATCGACAAGTAGGCGGAGAGAGAGAGAGAGAGAGAGAGAGAGAGAGAGAGAGAGAGAGAGAGAGAGAGAGAGAATGATTATATAGGCAGATGAATAGATAGAAAGATGGCTAAATAAACAGATACACATATGATTCAGTTACATTGCATAATCTGCTACTCACATACTGCTTACATCATACAGTAATCTACATGGACATTACATTTGGCTGCACAGTATGGTACTTGCATTGCTCACAGATAAATAACTCAGCGTAGTAGAGTGGCATTGGCGATTATTTAATGGTATTTCTGTGACTGAGGGTGGTAGGCTTCAACACCAAGTGGGATGCACACCCCACACACTCAGGCTACACACCAGAATCGTTGGATGTTGAAAGATGTGCAATTCACTTGCGTTGCACAGTTTTTGGTTGCAGTTATCAGATGTCAGTGGAAGGATACAATGAAAAATAAGTCAGATACAGTGGGGATGCAGTTCATATTTACAATCCCGCAGTTTGGATATGTTGCAAAGTTTTTTGGTCGCATTGCAGATGACAGCGGAAGTTCGGGTACGTGAAGTGTTATTGACTGCATTTTGTAATGACTATATATTCACAGGCTTGGAAATCGTTTTGCAAATACGTAAGTGGCTGTTGAGAATCACTGTAAAGTTGATAGTCTGCAATGCGTACACGTTGCAAACCTGGTTGCAGGTTTGACTCGTTGCATGTGTACAGGCCTGACTTCATGTATATCGTAGGTCCGTCAGGGGCTGTTTGGATACACTGCATAGTCTGGCGGTTGCAATATGTTTTCGCTGAACATTGAGAGGCGTGAGATTCAGGTTTGTTGCAGAATTTCACCGTCAACAGAGGCGGGTTACAAAGTTTATCTTGCTGCACGGATTCGTTGCATAAGTTTGCAATTGAGATGTATAAACATATTCTGTTCCTTTCCCCTAACACGCTGCAAAGTTCGTTCATAACAACTCGGATATATTGCAGATTCGTAGACTTGCATTCCATGTACGTTGCAAAGTTTGGTAGCTGCAATATAGACCCGATTCTTATTGACAGGCTTGCAGCGCTGCCCCATTTGCCTCACACACGTTGCAAAGTTTATCGGTTCCATTTCGGGTTCATTGCAGATTCACAAGCTGCCGGTTAAGGTATGTTGCAAATCCTCTCACTTGGCAGTTGGGATATGTTACAGTGGTTGTTGGGTAGGATTTGGTTTCGTTGTATGCTGACAGGTGTGCTGTTGGGATGAATTGTAAACTGTTGCACTTGCATCGGGTTCGTTGCAGAGTTTGCTGATTGCAGCTCCTGTATATTGCGATTCACAGACTTGTAACTAAGGTGTGTTGCAGATTCGTGGCTGGCAGCGGCCTTGGCAGAGACGAAGAAAACTTGCCTGCCGATACAGTGGACAGGGGTCGTAGCCCGGCTGGGGCAAGGAACATCTTAAGGCTTTGTATATTGTAAAGTATACACGCAGACATGTGGTAAAAACACCCCCGCTAATACCAATACACCAGTCCTGTATGAGACAGCCCTAGCATGTATTCAGTATGGACGGTGGCAGTTAGCACCGAAGTGGTGACATGTGGAGGTGTTTGGTACGTACAGTAGGAGGACTGCTGGGCCCCAGGGAACAGGCTGTTAAAGGCTTTGCTCAGAGATGGGAGCATTAAAAATAAGTTTGCATATGTTGCTATATTGACCGTATTATAAGCGTTTAGAAAATCTTGCATATTCTCAGGTCTGCAATCCAGATAAAAAGAGAACTCAAGGAACATTTCAGTATGATCAAGAATCCATCACTTTGAGTCTGCATACGTGGAATATTGAACAGCTTTGTCACAGGCATACAACTCAGATACCTTGCATATTCACAGGCTTGCAATTCAGATACGTTGCATAAATCAGTCCTTCTGAAAATACACATGTCTGATTCACACATCGCCATTGTGTATATGTTGAAAAATCAGTGTC
Organism: Coenobita brevimanus; assembly: GCF_032717465.1. NCBI lineage: Eukaryota > Metazoa > Arthropoda > Malacostraca > Decapoda > Coenobitidae > Coenobita > Coenobita brevimanus. The sequence goes on along the minus strand of NC_137021.1, from coordinate 42,883,018 downwards.
ATTTGGGATATATTGCACAGTGATCAGATTGCAGTATGATAGCCAGTGTTTAGACTAGATAGATGGGTTAGTAGGTGGATAGAGAGAAAAATAGATGGATTGAAAGAGATAGATAGGTTTGTAGGTATATAGTTAGATAGATAAATAGAGGTAGATAGATAGATAGGTAAGTAGGTAGGTAGGTAGGTAGGTAGAGTAATTGACTGATAGATAAAGTAGGCTGGTAGACAGGCAGCAGGGCAGGTAGGAGGGGTACTTGAATGGATGATGCGTAGGTAAATACAGTAGATATATTCACAGACGGATAGATAAATAGACAGGTAAATAGGTAGTTAGGTAGTTCAGTAGACAGGTAGATAGGTAGTCAGGTACTTAAGTAGCTAGGTAGTTAGGTTGGTAGGTAAAAGGGGAGGGTAATTAGCTGATTAGTCTGAAGGTAGCCATAGAATGCTAGATTCAGAGAGAAACATATCATAGAACTGTTAGGTTGATCCGTCGATACTTAGGTAGTAAGTAGGTAGGTAGGTAAGTAGGTAGGCTGGTTGGTACCTACCTAAATAGATAGGCGGTTGGAGGGTGATCTATTGTACATTACGAGCTGCCGCAGGGTTCTCATAGTTGTGGTCGGGAAAGAGAGAGAGAGAGAGAGAGAGAGGATGTGTGCTGGTAAGAGAGGGAACAAGAAGGAAATTCAAATTGCAGGAATGTGTGTTGTCTTATGTTAATGTTACTCCAGTTAAATACACACACACACACACACACACACACACACACAGGAATTATGTGTGCTGGAAAGAGAGGGAACAAGAAGGAAATTCAAATTGCAGGAGTGTGTGTTGTCTTATGTTAATGTTACTCCAGTTAAAGAGAGAGAGAGAGAATGAGAAAAAGTGAGACGAAAATTGAGCGAGATTGTTATTCTTTTGTCTGTGATTCTTGAGAAGTGTTTGTCTTACGTTATCTGTGCTTCTTGCTCTTATTGCATGAGAGAGAGAGAGAGAGAGAGAGAGAACGTAAGGAGTTAGGTTGGCCTAATGATAATGATGGTAATAATGATCATAATCAATGCCTTCTTTTATACATTGTTCGTATTTTCTGGTGTTTTTCTTGTAAATGTTCTAGGTATTCTCGAATTTGTTTGTGATTTTTACATACTTTCGGGGGATGGGAATATCTGTTTGTTTGTTTGTTTATATGTTTGTTGGAATGTGTCTCCTTTTGATGTATTTCAGTATTGACGAGTTTTCTTTTGTTTTCATTTTTCGTGTTTCGTATTCATTGGTATAGACATGTTATTCATGTTTTTGTCTTGTTTTCTCTGTTATGTTTATTTTGAATTAATTGTTTTTTTAGGAGTCCTGGGTTGTCTTTATTGTCTTTAGTCATTTATTTGTATTTATTTTGCATTTATTTTTTCCTTTGTTGTATTTATTATGTATTTGTTATTATTTTAGGAGTCGTGTGTTGTCTTTACGTTGTCTTGGTGTGATTGGTTTGCTTTTGTGCTTTTGTTTTAAATTTAGTGTGGGACGCTGGAGGCCAGGCGTGATATTACATGAGAGAGAGAGAGAGAGAGAGAGAGAGAGAGAGAGAGAGTTGAAACGAACATGGAGAAAAGAATGGGGGAGAAGAGGAAAAACTGAGACGATTGGAAAAGAAGAGAAGAATATAGAGTAAAACCAGGAGCGAGAGGCACTGGAATGGAGAGAGAGAGAGAGAGAGAGAGAGAGAGAGAGAGAGAGAGAGAGAGAGAGAGAGAGAGAGAGAGAGATTTTAAACAAACATGGAGAAAAGAATGGGAGAGAAGGAAAAACTCAGACGATTGGAAACGAAGAGAAATATAGGGTAAAAATTGAAAAGAGAGAGAGAGAGAATGTACGTTTATGTGAATCTGTACGTGTGTAAATCCACTCCCTAATTAACCTAAAGTTATATTTTTCTCTCTCCCTCTGTGTATTTATCTATTATCATTCTCTTCCTCATGATGTGCCTTTTTTATTCTCTGTATTTTTTCTGTATATCCTTCTATCTGCCTACATCTGTCAGTCCTCAGAATCATCCATATATCAGTGTGCTTGTCAAGGGGGCGTGGGTATTTTCTATTCTCTCTCTCTCTCTCTCTCTCTGTCGTGTGTATGTACATTAATTGTCTGCGTGGATTTATTTGCATATTAGAGTGTGTGTGTGTGTGATTTGTTTGCCGTATATTGTGTGTATTGATTATATACTAGTAGATAAGTATCGGTGTGCATGTATATATGTTTGTGTATGTATGCATGTATGTGCGTGATCTGTGTACACCTGAACACGCACATCTGAGTGTGTACGTGTGTGTACTATCAAGGCAATACTACCGTAACTTAAATTAACAGCTTCGGTCCTGACAAACACCCCGGCTCATCTGATTTATGACTGTTTCCTCTCTGGCCTGCCACTCCATTGGGTTCTCTCTCTCTTATTTACCATCCTTGTTGCTGTTGTTTTGCGTTATTGCTGTTGTTAGGGTCATTATATATATTTATCTTTCTGCCGGAATGGATGGTGGTGTTATGATCGTGGCTGGAGCGCCGAACCGAATGATGGAATGTTCTGATTTAAGGGATTGTTTTGGTGGCAGGGAACACACTGGCGATTACCCAAATTTACTCACAAATAAGTGTCTACACCAGGGGTCGGGGAGCAGGAGTAAATTACCCCAAATGGGGTCAATGTAAATATTTTGGGAGTAATGCGTGCAGTATGAGAGGGAACGCGTGCAGTATGAGAGGTAACGCATGCAGTATGAGAGGTAATGCGTACAGTATGAGGGGTAATGCGTGCGGAATGAGAGGTAATGCGTGCAGTATTAGAGGTAATGCGTACAGTATGAGAGGTAATGCATGCAATATGAGAGGTAATGCGTGCGGTGTGAGAGGTATTGCGTGTGGTATGAGAGGTAATGCGTGCGGTGTGAGAGGTATTGCGTGTGGTATGAGAGGTAATGCGTGCGGTGTGAGAAGTATTGCGTGCGGTATATTACTGATTTTTCACACAAATGATGTAAGTTTTGGTGAACAAGATGTAATTGATGTATCATGCATCATATTTGTTGCTTAGCCGCCGTACCATTGACAGATGTGTACACAGACATACTTTACTTTGAAGACTGGGAGTAATTTCATTGTACTCAAAGCACTTTACTTTGAAGGCTGGGAGTAATTTCATTGTACTCAAAGAAATTTTTGGGTAATACTCTAAAAAAGCCCTACGACCTTTGATCTACACCTTTTCTTTGTGGTAAATCTAGATCGTATATCTAATGATGCGGCCTTAAATTGCCCCAATATTTTCTGGAACACAAGCAAAATAAGTAATAGTCATGTATCTCTTGTTAATGATAGGTATGTATCTGTTGTTAGTAATAGTCATGTATCTTATTAATGATAGGTATGATTAATTGTTAACGATAGTTATGTATATTGTTAATGATAGGTATGTATCTGTTGTTAGTGATAGTTATGTATCGTATTAATGATAGGTATGTATCTGTTGTTAGTAATAGTCATGTATCTGTTGTTAACGATAGTTATGTATATTATTAATGATAGGTATGTATCTGTTGTTAATGATAGTTATGTATCGTATTAATGATAGGTATGTATCTGTTGTTAGTAATAGTCATGTATCTGTTGTTAATGGTAGTTATGTATATTATTAATGATAGGTATGTATCTGTTGTTGATGATAGTTATGTATCGTATTAATGATAGGTATCTATCTGTTGTTAGTAATAGTCATGTATCTGTTGTTAATGGTAGTTATGTATATTATTAATGATAGGTATGTACGTCTTGTTAATGGTAGTTATGTATATTATTAATGATAGGTATGTACACCTCTTGTTAATGGTAGTTATGTATCGTATTAATGATAGGTATGTATCTGTTGTTAGTAATAGTCATGTACCTGTTGTTAATGATAGTTATGTATATTATTAATGATAGGTATGTACCTGTTGTTAATGACAGTTATGTATATTATTAATGATAGGTATGTACCTGTTGTTAATGACAGTTATGTATATTATTAATGACAGGTATGTACCTGTTGTTAATGACAGTTATGTATATTATTAATGATAGGTATGTACCTGTTGTTAATGACAGTTATGTATATTATTAATGATAGGTATGTACCTGTTGTTAATGGTAGTTATGTATATTATTAATGATAGGTATGTACCTGTTGTTAATGACAGTTATGTATATTATTAATGATAGGTATGTACCTGTTGTTAATGACAGTTATGTATATTATTATTGATAGGTATGTACCTGTTGTTAATGACAGTTATGTATATTATTAATGACAGGTATGTACCTCTTATTATTGGTTGTTATGTATGTGTTGCTAATGGTAGTTGTATATCTGTTATTAATTACAGTTATATATCTGTTGTTAATGATAGTTATGTATTTGTTTTTGATGATAGTCATGTATCTGTTAATGAAGGATTGCTGTGACAGACTTGAACACGCTGACGCGTACCCAAATCAACCCACAGTCGCATTTTGTTACTTAAAATTTCCCATCCCAAACTCAGCTAACTCGGACTAACTCATATTTACCAGTGCACATTCATAACAGCATATATATAATGAAAGAAAAGCGTTCGGGAGCTGATTGTTAATCGCCCGCCAGAATATGCTGTTGGCCAAGTTACAAGCTACTTACGAACTACAGTAAATGTGAAGAAAGTTCTTAGAACTCTACGGAATTCAGTCACCGCGTTTCACAAAAGGTCAATCTTAAAAAAAAAAAAAAAAAAAAAAAGGCTAGCTGACATTTGGCAGCCATTTTGGTGACTTTGACCTTGACCCTGTGTGCCCATTTTTGAACTCGTCCAAGATTTTGGCCATATCTTGATACCCTGAAGGTTTCATGTTGATAGCTCAAGCCGTTCATGAGATATAATGGTAACAGATACACAGACATTGGTAAAACACACACACACACACACACACACACACACACACACACACACACACACACACACACACACACACACAGACGACGGCAAAAACATTATCGTTCCGCCTTGCTAAAGACGGGCGATAATTATACAATCTGAGCATTGTCACAGTAGGGTCCCGAAACTGAAGACTCGTGTGATCCTTGCCGTGTACAGTGGATCGTTAGTTAGGCGATGATGTTGGGTTTTGCATTCGTTATTTTAGGCAGTTTGATCTTTTCGCTCAGAGGTATAAAGGGGAACGTCAGTCCTTTAGCACATAAACGGAATACGATCTCTCTCTCTCTCTCTCTCTCTCTCTCTCTCTCTCTCTCTCTCTGTAAAGTAGATCAACTATATGGGTGGGCGGAGGGTGGGTGAGTTAGGAGGAGGGTGGGGGGGTGAGGGTGCTGGCTGGATGGCTGGCTATGAAGGACATTACCACCCGATTGACCTACACATTTTATTTATTTATTTATTTATATATTTATTGTCGCTGACCTGTGCATGTCCACCACTACAACCAGGACACACCGACGGCTGGACAGGATTCATTTGACACCTTAATTAACAAAATCGTTCCATTAATGTTGTCTGCACAGCTCAAATAAATAAATAAATAAATAGTAAGAAGCAATAAACAAGGAACAGACAGACAGAATATTGTTTTCTAAGTTAGCTGCCCAACACACTTGACTTCGTTTTGGTGAATATAATAATGTATGCCAACCAGATTTCATCCTGCCATTTGTTAAAACCCATTGACATCAACCCAGACTTACTCATTCCTGCCTGCACACACACACACACACACACACACACACACACACACACACACACACACACACACACACACACACACACACACACACACACACAGATAGATATACAAATTGATACACACACACACACACACACACACATAGATAGATATACAAATTGATTCATAGAGTTGATAGTCAGATATACATATAGTGGTTGTGGCCTCAGGTTGCTGTGAAACACGAACCCAGTAGACTGCAGGCTGAATGTGTCCTTGTTCAGCAATGCACCATCGTCCTTTTGGGGACAGGGAGGGAGTTGACAGATGTTTGCATAACCAGGCAGAGGGGCCGCTCGGTTATATTGATGCCAACACCTGTAGGCCTCGACACCCAACACCAGACACGTAGTTCTTTATTGGGTGAAGTGTATGCTCATTTATACTTATTAATTTATTAACGCAATTAAAGCCTTTAAATTTTTTTTGTCAAGTAAAATTGTTTGTTATATATGCTGTGTCTTTCTGGCTGTTTGTTTATTTATCAGTCTGTCTGTATGTATCTGTCTACCTTACCCCTCCCTCCCCCTCTCTCTCTGGATTAGAGAGAGGATATTATGTAACACAAACTTATTGCGCGTAACTCCCCTGTTTCACATTCTCTCACACACACCTTCCCCTCTCTCTCCTTCAAGCATTCCTCTCTAATCTTCTCTCATTCCTTCATTCTTCCTCTCTCGCCTTCCTTCCTTCTTCACTCATCCTCTCTCCTTTCTCCATTCTTCCTCTCTCTTCCTGTCGTATTATCGTCTCTCTCTTTCATTTCTAGTTTCTTTCCTTCCTCTTGCTGCTATTCTTTTCTCTTCTTTTTCTCTTTTATCCTCTATTTACTCTTTTGTTCTCTCCTTTCCATCCCTTCTCTTCTTACTCTGTCCTCTCCTTTCTTCTCTCTCTCTCTCTCTCTCTCTCTCTCTCTCTCTCTCTCTCTCTCTCTCTCTCTCCTCACCTCACAATCCTTTCTTTTGTCTCCTCTCTCCCTATCCCTTCCTTTCTCCTCCTCTCACTCTCTTTCCTTCTCTTCCACTTGTTTATTCTCTCCTTCCCTCCAACACTGTCCTTGCGTTCAATTTCCTTCGTCTTTCGTTATTCATGCAGACCTCCCCCCCCCCTCTCTCTCTCTCTCTCTCTCTCCTATTACATTCCTTTCAGTTTCCTCCCATTTTCTCAGGTCATGAAATGCATTGGAAAAATATTTAAGTTTTGTGTGTGTGTGTGTGTGTGTGTGTGTGTGAAAGAGAGAGAGGGAGAGAGAGAATTACACCAAAATACACCTTTCCTTCCTCGTTAATAACGTAGGAACCTGGTCTATGCAACTCAGTTAAGGCATTAAGGCAAGAATGACCAGTGCTTCTTCCCTGAATGGAATTATAATCATCAACCAACCTTTGGAATTAAACCCTGTATGATTGACGTCCGGTTGGAGCCCCTTAACCCACTAGACCAAGAGGGACCCATAATTTTTGCTATGATTACCACCCAACGTTGTTAATGATTTCTTGGGTACTAGAACACCAGTTGTATTGTTACTCACTTCAAATAATACCCAAAAGTAGCACTACATCGAGGGAGTGGATGGTGACCGAACCCTCCTACCAGTATATAAGATAGTAATAACATTAAAACAACAGGGATATAAAGAGAGAATTGCGATGGCTGAACGAGAAAGCAAGAATGGTAAAGGAGAGAGAAGGAGAGTGGAAGTAGGAGGGAGGGAGAGAGAGAGAATAATAATGAGGGATTAAAGCATTAGCCAATAACGAACGGGGGATATAAAGAGAAAGGAAGGGAGATAAGGAAGGAACAAGGAAGCAGAGGAGGGGAGTAGGTAAGGGAAAGGAAGGAGGGAAGAAGAAGGATGGAAGGAAGAAAGTATAAAGGCAATGATGAAGTGATGGGAAAAAGAACAGGATGAAGAAGACAAGAGGAGAGAAGAGGAGAGAAGTAGGGAAAAAGGAGAAAGAAGGGTAATGAGGAAGGAAAAATTTTAAAGAGTATTTTAGAATGAAAATGACAAGAAGAAGAAGAAGAAACTTGGAAGACAGCCAGAGAGGATAAGAGTATAAACTAGAGTAACACAGAAACAGAGGAAGCAAACCTAAAATCCATCAAGCGAAACCAAACCAAACAAGGCTAAGCATCAACACACAGGCCACACAATGCCACACCCAACAAGGTACTGTACCATAACATTTCGCTTACTGATTGTTTGTTTTCACTCAAGCTCCAGTAAAGTAATTGTAAGTTTAGCCAGGGAGGAGAATGTGGTAAATTGTTAGTGCTTGTGTAGTTGTTATTGGTACCTCCGTCACTACCACTCCTCTCTTCCTTGCTGAGTAGAATCGCCTGGCTGTGCCAACACTTAAATAGCCCAACACTTAGTGTGTTTATCAGCAGTAGTTGTAACACACACTTCACTACTGCACCGCCTTCCTAAAGTGTGTTTATCAGCAGTAGTTGTAACACACACTTCACTACTGCACCGCCTTCCTAAAGTGTGTTTATCAGCAGTAGTTGTAACACACACTTCACTATTGCACCGCCTTCCTAAAGTGTGTTTAGGAGCAGTAGTTGTAACACACACTTCACTACTGCACCGCCTTCCTAAAGTGTGTTTAGGAGCATTAGTTGTAACACACTTCACTGCTGCACCGCCTTCCTAAAGTGTGTTTAGGAGCAGTAGTTGTAACACACACTTCACTACTGCACCTCCTTCCCAAAGGGATTGAAAGCCTATGAATAACCTTAATGATATTTAAAATATGTCTTTTGACCGTGAGTGTTCTAAAAATCGATTACCTACGTTCATGCAATACTGTAAAATTATTGAAGTTGACCTTGCAACGTGACCTTGACTTTTGACCTTAAACTGTTACCTTCATCTTGACCCGTCACCTTGATCTTTAATTGACTTGTTGTTAAAATGAAACCCATCATCCTTACCATCTCTGTCCCTTCCACTGAGGTTGATGTAAACACTTTAAATTGATCTTGCACTATGGTCTTCAACCCTCCGAAAAATTTGTTTAAAGTGGGGGACGAAGGAGCGTTAATACACACACACACACACACACACACACACACACACACACACACACAAAATCCATGACATTATCACGCGCGGGGGTATAACAATGTATTAAATCATCTTCCTGCAGTCACCACTTAATAAAGATGGTAAATTCTACGCTCCCCATATGCCATAATTCACTTACTCGAGCCACCCACCCCTCCACCCTTGTCTCATCAAAAGCTTATGCTTGGAATAAAGATATTTTCGTCACATAAAATCGTCCTTCAATAACCAAACTATAACACCAAATTTCTAACAGTGCCATGAAAAGGCTATGAATATCATGCCTTTGACTACGTGTGGCATTTTTTAAAAACATATTCTCAAACCCACTAAACTCATGTTTCCCATTTACTTATTGAACCTCGAAATAAACTCTTACCACTTTTATAATTGCTGCTGCTACGAACTTCGCTGTATGTTCCGTGTCTCTCCCCATGGTATAATTATTATTGATATATTTTTCGTTGACAAGTTCCCAAATTCAATAATTACATTCTGTTTTACACACACAGCTGGCAGTGTATTCTTGGTAGCGGTATAATTGCTGCCACTACCAACTTGGCTGTGTGCTGTGTGGCTGTCCATGGCCTAATTATTTACACACACACACACACACACACACACACACACACACAGCTGGCTTTGTATTCTTGGTAGCGGTATAATTGCTGCCACTACCAACTTGGCTGTGTGTTGTGTGTCTGTCCATGGCCTAATTATTTACACACACAGCTGGCAGTGTATTCTTGGTAGCGGTATAATTGCTGCCACTACCAACTTGGCTGTGTTGTGTGTCTGTCCATGGCCTAATTATTTACACACAGCTGGCAGTGTATTCTTGGTAGCGGTATAATTGCTGCCACTACCAACTTGGCTGTGTGCTGTGTGTCTGTCCATGGCCTAATTATTTACACACACAGCTGGCAGTGTATTCTTGGTAGCGGTATAATTGCTGCCACTACCAACTTGGCTGTGTGTTGTGTGTCTGTCCATGGCCTAATTATTTACACACACAGCTGGCAGTGTATTCTTGGTAGCGGTATAATTGCTGCCACTACCAACTTGGCTGTGTATTGTGTGTCTGTCCATGGCCTAATTATTTACACACACAGTTGGCAGTGTATTCTTGGTAGCGGTATAATTGCTGCCACTACCAACTTGGCTGTGTATTGTGTGTCTGTCCATGGCCTAATTATTTACACACAGCTGGCAGTGTATTCTTGGTAGCGGTATAATTGCTGCCACTACCAACTTGGCTGTGTGTTGTGTGTCTGTCCATGGCCTAATTATTTACACACACAGCTGGCAGTGTATTCTTGGTAGCGGTATAATTGCTGCCACTACCAACTTGGCTGTGTGTTGTGTGTCTGTCCATGGCATAATTAAGTGTGTTTTGTTATCAGGTGTTGCGGGGTTTATAAAATCGTGTCAGTCAACTCTGGGGCGGGGAGGCTGGCAAGTTGGCTCTCCCATTTACCCAGCTTGTGCACCTGTGACGTGTTGGAGAGAGAGAGAGAGAGAGAGAGAGAGAGAGAGAGAGAGAGGAAAGTGGTAGAGTGAGCGAGCGTGAAAGTGAGCCAGTGACCGTGAGGGAAAGTGTTCGTGAAAGTTAGAGACAGGGAGAGAGGGAGAGACGAGGGTGGAGGATTAAGTGAGGAAAAGAGCGTGAAAGCACTTGTATGACAGTGAGAATGTGTGATGCCGTGAAATTACAGTAGAATTTTATTAGACAACAGTAATTAAGAGTAGGTAAATACACTGGCATTGGTATATCTGTCTATCTATTTATCTATCTATCTATCTATGTATTATATACACAAGTATATCTGTATATTTATGTATATTGGTATTTAGATAGATGGATGCATGGATAGATAAATGAATGGATGGATAGGTAGATAGTGACATAAATAGACAGACAGACAGACAGATAGATAAGCAGATAAACAGGCAGAGAAACGTACAGAAAGATAGACAGACTGGCAGGTAGAAAGACAAAGATAGTAAGAAATATAGCTAGAAAGACAAACAGACTGCTTGATATAAAGGTGGATAGGTAGGTAGTTGGTAGATAGACACACAGCGAGGGTATTAGGCACAGAGTAGATAAACTTTTAGTCATATTATCAAGCTAAACGTAAGGATTAATTTTACTGACATTTTTGAAGGCACTCGAATATTTTCCTCCTTCCTTTTTTTTTTTTTTTTTTTGAAAGTAGGTATAATTGTAAGTCACGTAAATCTAAGTGAAACACACACACACACACACACACACACACACACACACACACACACACTACCATCGATCATTCTCTACTGAGCATGGTCTTTAACATTATATCCCTCTGTTATATAAACAAATTAGTGATGGAGCTACGATGCTAAATGTTGCCGATAAAGTAAGTCCAGAAATTTTGCTTTATTACCGAAAATGAATTTCCCAGAGAATACTCTCTCTCTCTCTCTCTCTCTCTCTCAAACTGCTAAGAAACTGCTACTAATTGGATACGTCCCCTCAGTTATATGGAGACGATCACACAACGCCGAAAGAGAGAGAGAGTAGTAGTAGTAGTAGAAGTAGTAGTAGTAGTAGTAGAAGTAGTAGTAGTAGTAGTAGTAACATCAATAAATTTTCAAAGGATTCCATTGAATTGCAGAAGGAAATAAAACTAACAAATGAACTTAGATAACACTGATATGATCTTATCGATGTGGGTATGTGGCCTGGTGTGTGTGTGTGTGTGTGTGTGTGTTTGCGCGTCAGCCAATTGTCGTTTAACTGTTGTTTTTCTAATGGAATTAATTGCCTACAAAACGGCTTCATGAATATGCAGTCCTGTGCAATATTGCAGTGATCTGCAGCTTCCGGCATTAACGGCCCTTCCGGGATGACAAATATCACGTGATAGCAAAAGATAAATGATACGTTTACTGCTGCTCCTGTTGTTACTTGTAGTAGTACTACTACTACTACTACTACTACTACTACTATTACTATATTACTATTATTACTGTTACTACTACTACGATTACTACCACTAAAGGATCTACTGTTTTCTACTACTTCTAGTAGTAGTAGTAGTAGTAGTTGTAGTAGTACTGTGGTATTAGTAGTAGTAGTCGTAATAATAATAATAATAATAATAATAATAATAATAATAATAATATAAAGACACCTTCCACTGAATTGCTTAACTCTGTCACCGCCAGAGGTCGTCCAATTACCAACACGTGTTCAGCCCGAATGGAAGGACTCAACCAGGAAGGGAACATCACTATCTTGCTTATATTTCCTCTGGGTTTAGCCTTTAACATTAATTTTATACCTGTTTACTGAAAGGGGGTTGGTGGGCTGCAGGAAGGGGGGCAAGTTCAGCCTGCAGTCTACTGGGTTCACATTCAGATAAACCTGCAATTACAACAACAGCTCGCCACTAGCACGTCTGATGAGTTCTGAGGATTAGTCTCTCAGATTTCTCTCTCTCTCTCTCTCTCTCTCTCTCTAGTTTTCAAATGTCCCCTAAAGTGAATAAAATCGTGTGGAGGCAACAGGATTAAAATAACTGATGTTATATGTAATGGCCTGACAGTTTATTACACACACACACACACACACACACACACACACACACATAGAAAAATTACATTTGCACTGAAATGGTTAATATTAAATGGACTAATTTCAAGCCTCACAAGGAAAGGCCGTGAGTCACATACTGTACTCTTTTTACTCTAACTTGGCCTAAAATTTTCATCCCTCCATCTTGAATGCTGAGTTGAAGGAATAGATTAACACTGGAATATGATGCTAGTCACGAAGAAGTGCTATGGATGGATAGTATGAAGAGCGGTAGCATTATTTCTGTCTGCCACTGAACTGTGCAAAATACAGTAATCTGCAAAAGGACGAAAATCTGGTCCAGGTTTGAGAGAGAGAGAGAGAGAGAGAGAGAGCGTAATTATCCTAAACACAGCTTTTAAACGCTTAGACAACCGGGCAGACACTAAATACACCCTTCCCCGTCCAATCTTTTGGTCACTGGAAAAAAAAAAAAAAAATGGAAAGTTCATGGTTGGAGAGTGCATCCAGACTGTGCTTGAAATATTGTGATGAAGTGATGAGTTTGATTTTAATATACATATTTCTATAATTTACCATAACCTAATCCGACTTAACTAATGTAGCATAAGCTAGTCAAACTTAAACTCTATCTATCTATCTATTGCCAGACGCCTCAATCCCGGTTGGGGTGGCCACAAACAAATCGCCTCCAAGTTGCCCTGTCCCCCGCCATTTCACTGCCCTGCTCCCAACTCACCCCCCCCTCTCTCATATACCTCTCCACCCCATCCCTCCATCTCATCCTCGGCCTCCCCCTCCCTCTTCCCCCCTCCACCTCACTCACATACACTCTCTTCGTCAGTCTTTCACCATCCATCCTCTCCACATGGCCAAACCACCTCAGTGTGTTCCTCATAACGCTGCCTATCACATCCACATCCACACCACAACGCTCCTTTATATCCTCATTCGTCAGCCTGTCTCTCCATGGGACTCTACAGGCTCCTCTTAAATAACTCATTTCCACTGCTCTCACTCTTGACTTGTGTCCTTCCAACAACGTCCAAGTTTCACTTCCATACGTTAGAGTTGGTATCACAATACTGTCATGTAGTAACTTTTTCATTTCCATGCTCACTTCCCTGTTTCTTATCACTGCTTTCAAAGAACCAGCAACCTTTCTTCCCTGCTGTACCCTTTCAAGCACTTCACCCTCCAAACCTCCATCCTTACTCATCATACTACCTAAGTACTTAAACGTACTCACATTTTCCAATTCCTCACCATCCAACCTCGCTGTACATTCACTGACTTCACCTCTCTCAAAGACCATCACTGTACTCTTCCCTACATTCACCTTTAGATTCCGTTTCTTACACACTCTCCCAAACTCATCCACCAAACCTTGCAGCTCCCCTTCGTCTTCGCTCAACAACACAGTATCATCTGCAAACAACAGTACAGGGAGTTTCCAAACACTATCCTCTCTCATCAGGGCCACTCCAACATCCAGTACCCTACCTTGTACCTCTTTTATTACCCCATCCATGTACAGATTGAACAACCATGGAGACATGACACATCCCTGTTTCAACCCAACTTTCAAAGAGAAATATTCACTGAAACTAATCACACTAATTTAACCAAACTTGATACAACTTCATTTAATAAAAAAATAACCTAATGTAATTTAACAACCAAACCAAATCTAACTTACCATTCTCAAATTTAAGGTAATCAAATCTAAATTTAACCAAACCACCATAATCCCCAACCCTACCCTACCCTGCCCTACCAACCCTGCCTTACCCTACCCTAACCCACCCTGCCCTGCCATAACCTATCCTACCCTACCCTAACCTAACCTAACCTAATGTACTCAAAGCCAATTGAACACATCACAGCAAACCCATTCTCATGTAAAACTACGTAAACAGTCTTAACCTAGCCTGACCTGTTTCCTCTAACCCAACTCATCCCAACCCTGCCCAGTGTACTATACTCTGCTCACCTCATCTTCGCCCCGATTTTCGTCCTTTTGCAGCTTATTGCACTGTATCACCAGTCGAGCAGGGCAGTACTCCCAAGGTGGATGGAAAGCTGATGACAGGGAGTGCTGGAGCTCCCGTTTCATCAACCCTCGGGACTAGTTCCTGACCATCCCCCTTTGCTGAACTTTTTCAATGTTTCAGTTACACAGAGAGTAGGCCAGCATGCTCTCCAATACAAGTTTCTCTAACTGTAAACACCAATCTACATGCACAGTACACATTACAGTACACTGCCCTTTCAAAAAAAAAAAAAAAAAATGGCGCACTATACCCATGCCTCTGAGTCCCCAGGGGGGGGAGACCATAATTGCCCCCGCCATTCACCCCTCTCCCGGAGACGGAGACGACTCAACGTGCCTGGAACCACTGTCTGACTCACTTCTTCATTTCTGCAAAATTCGCGGCCTTTCCTCTAACTTTCTCTCTGTTGAACATCACCTCTCCTCTTCTAAACCTCACCTTCTCTTCTTAACAGAGATTCAGCTGTCTGAGGCAACTGACAGCAGACCCTTTCCTGTATCCTCCTACTTTCTTTATACACATTTCAAAGCCAAAGGTGGCTGTTGTGTATATATACCAACGACCTATCGTGCTCTCGTGTTCCTGAACTTGATTCTTCTGAATTCTCTACTCTCTGGCTCCGGCTCTCCTGTCATTCTCTGACTAAATATACCTGCGCTGTTTACTTATCGCCTGATTCTACTATCAAAAGTTCTTCAAGTATCTTACTTCTATGATGGAACACATTCTGTCCATTCCTCCTTTCTCTGAAATCTCCTTTCTAGGAGATTTCAATATTCACCACCACTTTTGGCTCTCCACTCCTTTCACTGATCCACCTGGTGAACAAGCCTACATCTTTTCTATCTTTAATGACCTAGAGTAGCGGTTCTCAAACTTTTTAGTGTGTGACCCAATTCGGAATATTTCAAGACTTTGCGACCCACAGGGTAAAAAAATCAAACATACACAGTGGAATATAAACTTTATTTTCAAGACACACACACACACACACACACACACACACACACACACACACACACACACACACACACACACGAGAGAGAGAGAGAGAGAGAGAGAGTGTAACCAGTATATAGCCTATCTTAGTTATTAGGAATATGCTATTAGTGTAATAAGGATAATTACAATTTCAGTTAAGTAAATAAAACACATTGAAAGCATTAGACCTATTCTGTGTCCCTGCGACCCATCGCAATTCCTCTTGCGACCCACCTTTGGGTTCACGACCCATAGTTTGAGAATCACTGACCAAGAGCAGCTTGTACAGCACCCTACCCGTATCCCTGATCCCCTTGGAGAGAGCTCCAGCATACATGACCTCTTCCTTACAACTAATCCTTCTGCTTACACTGTTAATATTTTCCCTCCATTGGGCTGCTCCGATCACAACCTTATTACCTTAACCCGCCGTGTGCCAGTGTCTTTTTAAAACGGTCTGACATAATGCCACGGCCAGTGCCAGTGCTGTTTTAAAACGGTCTAAAATAAAAAACTTCTCTGTGACCGCATTTTTCTAGATTCGCAGGTAGACATTGGCAGGCATGTAAGGTAACTGTTCCTCTACCATTCCTCAGGCTGTCAAGGCCATACACTCACTCGCTCCCCCCATCATGCTCGCTCTGCCTCACTCTGCCTGTGTGCCTCACCCAATGCTGTACATAGTGAAGGCATTTTGTTAATATTTTCATGTAAGTGTATGTTGTAAATATTTTCTTATAAGTGTAAGGACTATATAGTGAAGTCAAGTTGTAAATACCTTATTGTAAGTGCCAGGACTTTACGTAATGAAGTCAGGTTGTACCTATCTTCAAGTAGTGTAAGATAATGGATTCACAGTGAGAAAGACACAAATTGTGATAGATGCTGAAGTAATAAGTGATCAGAAAAGTGTACTGAACATTGCTATACCTTCCCAGCATAAATACCTGAGTATACCTTACATAGAAAACGGCTTTCTCACACGTACGTGGTGAGCGTGAGAGAGCGGCTATACCTGTACAAGAGTATGCAGGACTCAGTGAAACTCATTTCCGAGCCTCAATGAGCATTTTAATGGCGAAATTCGTTGTTTTCACATCAAAATCTATCATTTTAGCCAAAAAAAAAAGGTCGAAAAATGGCCGGCACTGGGGTGACCCAGAGGGCTAAAAATAGCCAGCATGCGGAGGGTTAACCTGTCCTATCGCTTCGGTATGCCCTGTGGACTCTCCAAAGAAATGTCGATTGTGGCACTTTGGAGCTGCCGATTGGGAGGCCCTTAGGCAGTACTTCTTTAATTTTCCCTGGAATGATTATTGCTTCCATGACCGGGAGCCATCTGAGTGTGCCTTGCTTATTATGGAGATTATTCTCTCGGGCATGGAAGCATACATTCCTTTCTCTTATCCTTTGACAAATGCAAGAAAGCCTTGGTTTAATCACGCTTGTTCTAATGCTGTCCGCAACAAGGAGAGGGCCTATAAAAGGTACAAGAGCCAACCCACCCCTGAATCGCATCTTTTTTTATGTTTCTGCCCGGAATCGTGCTAAGTCTGTTCCTCGCTCTGCTAAAAATAATTTCATCCATACTAAATGCTCTCAGCTTTCCAACTCGAATTCATCCCTTTCCTTCTGGCACCTTGCCAAAAACCTTTCTAACAATTTTACCTCATCATCCTTCCCTCCTCTTTTCTACTCTGATGGCTCTGGAGCTATTTCTTCTACTGATAAAGCAGATCTCTTCGCTCAGACTTTCTCCTCCAATTGCACCTTGGACGATTCCGGTGCTGTTCCTCCATCACTTCCCCCCTCTGACTCCCTCATGGTTGACATTAAAATTTCTTCAGCTGATGTATTTTCTGCCATCACTGGCCTCAATACTAACAAGGCATATGGGCCTGATGGAGTGGCTCCTGTTGTCCTTAAGAACTGTGCTTCTGTGCTTACACCCTGCGTAGGTAAACTCTTCCGCCTTTGTCTGTCAACTTGTACTTTGCCTTCTTGCTGGAAGTTTGCTCTCATTCAGCCAGTCCCAAACAAGGGTGACCATTCCCAACCCTCAAACTATCGTCCAATTGCTTTAATGTCCTGTGTGTCAAAAGTTTTTGAGTCTATTAACAGAAAAATTTTAAAGCATCTTTCTTGTCACAACCTTCTTTCTGATTGTCAATATGGGCTCCGTCAGGGACGCTCCACTGGCGATCTTCTTACCTACCATTCAGGCTCCTGGTCATCCTCCTTTCGGGACTTTGGCGAAAGCTTTGCCATTGCACTTGACATTTCAAAGGCTTTCATTCGAGTCTGGCATAAATCTTTAATTTCCAACTGCCCTCTTACGGTTTCTATCCTTCTATCTGTGCCTTCATCTATAGCTTCCTTCCTGGTCGTTCTATAGCTGCTGTTTTCTTCCTTTTATTAATCAGTGATCTTCCAAGCTGTACATCTAACCCTATCCACCCGTACGCTGATGATTCCACCCTTCACCTTTCCATTCAGTTCCCGCAACGTCCATCTCAGCAGTTACTTCAACAAACAAGGGATTAGGCTATGGCACACCTAATGTCTGACTTGGCTCGTATCTCTGACTGGGGTAAAAATAATTTTGTTGTTTTAAATAAATCAGAAACTTAATTTTCACACCTACGAACCCGACCAAATCTTCCACAGGAGTACCCACTAATGTTTAATAATATCCAGCTCAAAACTGCATCATCCTTGAACATGCTTGGGGTTTCATTCACTCTGGACCTATCTTAGAAAGATCATGTTGCATCTCTTGTAAAATCTGCTTCCAAGAGATTAGGTGTGCTAAGCCGACTCCGTACCTTCTTTACCCCTGCACGGTTGTTAACTTTATACACGGGTTTTATTCGCCCCTGTTTAGAGTACAACTCTCATGTGTGGGGAGGCTCCCCACATACAGCTCTTCTCAATAGGGTAGAGTCACAGGCTTTTTGTCTCATTAACTCGCATCCTCTTACTGGCTCCCTTCAACCTCTGTCTCTTCGCCGCATTGTTGCCTCTTTATCTCTTTTCTATCGCTACTTTAATGGTCACTGCTCCTCTGAACTGTCTGCATGCATTCCTCCACCTCTACGACGGGCGCGTAGCACCCGTCTAGCAGCAAACTCTCATCCCTTTTCTGTCCAACTCTCTAATGCAAGATTTGACCGTTACTCCCAGTCCTTCATTTATGCATCAGGTCAACTCTGGAACTGTCTCCCTTTGTCTGTATTTCCTGCTGCCTATGATCTCCAGTCTTTCAAACGCAGTGTTTCCAGGCATCTCGAAATGAACGGATTTTGAATCTGGCTTTCCTTTGTATTGTTTTTGTTTTGTTTCTTGAAAGGAACTGTTTTGCGAGCTCAGCCTTTGGTTCCTTTTTCCTCGCATAGAAGAAAAACTCGGTGGGAGAAAAAGACAATAAAGCAACTGTTCATCCTTTCCACGTAACTTCTTCGTTACTAGCATCATATTTTAGTGCAAATCTTGTACAACTCAGCATTCAAGGTGGAGGGATGGCAGTTTTAGGTCAAGTTAGAGAAAGACAATATTGCAGTCTACATACATTCCACAACGAATGTCATATTCTAGCGTTAATTTATTGTTACCGCTCAGCGTGGAAGGTGCAGAGATGACAATTTAAGTCCAAGTAAGAATAAAAACAGTAGTGTACCAATAATCCAGCCCAACCAGACCAGACTCAAGCCAACCTAACCTAACTTTATCACAAGTTTTTATATAAGTATTTATGGTGTTGGTGTGAGAGTCTTAACACGTAAACACATCACGTCCTGCCAGGCTGAGCGACCCAACGCCTGGCAAATGTGGTACCGCCGCCCTCTCTCCATCTTCCCTCCCCCTCAAGACACTGAGAGCAGGGAGACGGTATATACGGTATAGTATGTATATTATCCACACACACACACACACACACACACACACACACACACACACACACACACACACACACACACACACACACACACACACACACACACACAACACACACACACAACCGTTACCGCGTCACAAAAGTTTCCTGCCATGTAAGTATAATGGAAGTGCAATATTCGTACCGTCCCATACATATCCTGGTATATTTTTCAGGCATATTCCAGGGGTATAGCCATAAGGCTGGAAGAGTATACTGATTGGGTTGGGAAAATTCGCACCTGCCCATCCTTAGCAAATTATTTTGCTAGTACACTTACAATTTTCTTCTTCTGTCTTAGTGATACAAATTTGTCGATATTCAAGACGATATTAATAGCATAAAAGACAATGTTAAGGGATAATATTCAAACGTAATCGCTAAGGAAGAAGATCAGGATAGCATTCTTGTTTACCATTAATTTTTTTGTAATTTTCTAATCAGTTATTAAGGAATTCTTTAAATTAACATTGGAACACCTGACATGGACCGTAATATCTGTGTTGCTGGTGTATCTGTTACCCTCTCTCTCTCTCTCTCTCTCTCTCTCTCTCTCTCTCTCAGGTCATATCCTCCTCGATATCTTTCGAACGTTTTCCCTCCTATTTTTGTTTCCTATTTCCTCCTCCTCCTCCTTCCCTTCTTCTTCCTCCAGTTCCTGCACCTCCTCCACCTCTTGCTCCCCCTCCTCCTCCAACACCTTCAACTTCTCTTCATTAGATCTTATTTCTCTCTCCCATTGCCAGTAGAATTCTTTACCCTTCCTTTCCTTCTCTCTCTCTCTCTCTCTCTCTCTCTCTCTTCTATTTTAGTGTTTCCCTCCCTTCCCTCCCTTCCCTCCTCTCCCCCTCCCTCTTCCATCCCTCCTCCCCTTCCCCTCCCCACCTCGATTTCCCCTTTTCCAACTTTTACATTTCCCTCATGTCTCTCTCCTTAATCCTTCCTTTCTTCCTCTCTCTCTTTCCCTCTCCCTCCACATTTCCTCGCTTCTCAGTCGATGTATATCTCCTCTATCAATTTCTTTCCCTCCCCTCCTTCCCCCTCCACCGTCCTCAACCCCCCCCACACACACATACACATTTCGGCTTGAAAGAAGTGGGTTGAAGGATCTCTCTCTCTCTCTCTCTCTCTCTCTCTCTCTCTCTCTCTCTATACATATGTACCTATATATATGTACAGAGTTCGTGAGTTCTTCACGGACGAGCAGATGGCCACAGTATACAAAAGTCATGTGCGTTCTCAGATGGAATACTGTTCACCACTGTGGAGTGGATGTGGAGCGGTTGCATTAAGGCAGTTGGACAAAATTCAAAATAGAGCCATTAGATTAATCAATAATCTTGCCATAACGCAGGACCTTCCTCCATTATCAGTACGTAGAGATGTTGCTTCTTTAGCACTATTTTATTGATATTTTTACCGTAAGTGCTCTGACGAACTGGCTTCAATTGTGCCTCCCCTTCACATTTTCTCCCGAAATACTCGGGCAGCTGGGAACGCCCATGAACTCACACTCCCTCCCCCGCAATGCAGAACCTTTGCTATCAAAATTCATTTAACCCCAGAACTACTACCCTCTGGAATTCACTTCCTGGGAGTTGCTTCCCACATACATTTAATCCTCTCGATTTTAAATCCAATTGTTATAAGTATTTTATGAATGGAGGATGCCTTTAGGCACATGGACTTATTTTTTTCCCTTTGTTTTTCCTTCCTCCATTCATTATAATATATATATATATATATATATATATATATATATATATATATATATATATGTATACACGTCTGTCTGTCTGTCTATCTATTTATCTATCTATCTGTCTATATATATCAATTAATCTGTCTATTTACTCTTTCTCCTTCCTTCATCAATTAGTCAACTTTCTCATCTCCTCCTGTCTCCACCCTCTGCATCCTTTCTTCTTTTTCCCTCTCTCTCTCCTCGTCTTCCTCCCTCCTGCCTTCTTCCTTCCTCTCTCCTTCTTCCTCCCTCTAGTCTTCTTCCTCCTTCTCTTCTCCTTCCTCCCTCTCTCCCTGTTCCTTCCTCTCTCCTTCCTCCCTTTCTCCACCTTTCCTTTCCTATCCTCCCCTTCCGCATTAAATATACTTCCTTCCTTAAAATCATTTGTCAGCTCAACTCCTCTTCTTCCCTCCCTCCCTACCTACTTACCAACAGTATCTAACCTACCTACTTTCTTGTCTACTTACCCACTTCCCCACCTTCTCACCTAATTATCCATCCATATATCTGCTTACTTACCAACTTACCCATTTACCTACGTACTTACATATCCACAAAGCTGTTTACATACCTACTTACCCACGTACCAGCCTGCCTGCTTGCTTATAAACTCACATACCTACCTGCTTACATACCAGTGCACATACCTACGTAACTACCTACCTACCTACATACCTACTTACCAACCTACCTACATACCTACTTACCAACCTTCCTACTTACCTACTTACTCATTGTCCACCCTGCAAAGAAAATGAGTAATGGTATTAGAGAGAGAGAGAGAGAGAGAAACATTCTTTAAAATATTGCGTTGCCTTTAAAAGCGACAGAAATTGAGAGAAAAACTACTTCCCTTACCTTTCCCTTCCTTACCGTCCTTCCCTTCCCTTCTCTTCCCCTCCTCTTTCCTTCCCTTCCTCTCTCCCTCCCTCCCTTCCCTCCACCTATTTCTCTCCCATATCTCCCATTCTCTAAGTTCCCCTTCCTTCCTCATTCCTTCCACTCTCCTTTTCCTTTTCTGCATTCTATTATACCACTTTCCTTCCTCTTTCCTTCTTTTCTCTTTCCTTCCATTCCCTCTTCTCATTCTCCTCCGTCCCCCTCCCATCTCTTCTTCCATTTCTCCCTTTAACTTCCCAAGAGTCCTCTCCTTTTCCTTCCCTTCCAGTTCATTTCCATCTTCACCTTCCCCTCCTTCTTTTGTCTTTCCTTTCCTTCCCTTCCTTTCCATCTTTCTGTCCTTACTTCCTTCCCTCCCTCCATCAGTAACTCTCTCTCCTCCACTGTCGTTTTCCCCCTTCCTTCCATTACTATTCTCCTTCTACCTCTTTCCTCCTTTCTCTCTTCCCCTCCCCTTCCTCCTCCCTTCCTCTCCACTCCAACTAATCACACACTAGCCTACTTTCTGCCTTTCCCCTCTTCTCCCCTTCCCTCCTTCCGTCGTGATTCCCTCCCGCTCTCCACCTCTCTCCCCTCCCCCTCCCCCCTCCCCCACTCTAAACAGATTTCCTGGATGTTGTGAGGGGAGGAAGGTATTGGAGGGGAGGGAAGGGGTAGATGTTGCAGCTAATTAAGGCCAGGCTGAGAGAGAGAGAGAGAGAGAGAGAGAGAGAGAGAGAGAGAGAGAGAGAGAATTTTGTTCTTCACGCTTAAGTTGGAGAGGAGGGTGGAAGGTGAAGGAGATGGGAGAGAGGATGGGTGGAGGGTGGAGATGGAGCTGTGTTGGAGAAGAGAGGAAGTGAAGAGAAGAGGGAGGTGTAAGGTGGAAGGTAGGGAGGGACAGCAAAGATAAAATAGACAAAACCTTATCTTTCTCTAATGATACAAAACAAACACATTCAGTCACTTCACAGCGTTCCTTAGTTGACTCTTTAATCATTATAAACTGTGATGCAGGTAAACACACCGAGCAACCAAATCTCCAGGTTCATAAGAGGGGTTGTTGAGAGCGGACACATAAAAAAAAAAAAAAAAAAAAAAAAATGGCTGGAGGGAGAGGGGAGGGGCGGGCAGGGGGAAGGAGGAAGAGGGAGGTGGGGAGGGGCTGGTTTGGGGTGGGAGAGATGCGTGAAATCTGGATGGCCGTTGGTGAAAATGTTCTTGTTAAATGTCCCTCACAGCTGCACTGCCAGTTCTATTACCTCTCGTAATAATGCATCGGAATCAATGGTGGTGTCATTTGTGGGCTGTAATTATCTAGGGTTAATTGAAACATCTGGCAACTGAGCTGTGCGAGGTGGCGCTGGTGAGAAGCCGTGAAATGTGTACTCTGATGCCTTCAGTAAATATCATACACATTTTTCTTTACCAACTAATCTCCAGTTTCCCAAGATAATACTGAGGAGGACTATGACGAGGATGAAATAATTTGACTAGAGAGACAGGAAAAGCGGCGGTACTCTTGTTTCTTAGTGTTTGTTTAATCAGTTAGAAATATTAATGGCAAACTCATCAGGGTACGCTTGACGGCTCTCAGCTTCTGTTTCCCGGATAGTGACAGACTCTTCTCATCCAGTGTGGTGGCCGTGGGTGGCCGTTTTTTTTTTTTTTCTGTGTTTTTGCGCGTGTGAAGATAAGAACGGGAATATTAGGAGTGGAATCAAGAGCTGTGTGGCTTGGAGTGGGCGTGAGGGTGACAACGAAGGGACCAAGGTGACGAAGGAGTGTTGTATAAGGTTAGTAAAGGAAGAATTACAAGACATTATGTTACCGGTATTAGCTTGTCGGTAGGTAGGGAGTTAAGGAAGTTAGTTAAGAAGAGATTTTACGATATTTTTGACGTTATTGTAGGGAGCTACAGTATGTTGGAAGTTAGGAAAGTTAAGAAGTGCAGTTAAGTAGACAGGTAAGTGAAGGAAGAATTACACGTGATTATGTTCTTGTAGTTAGGTTGCTGAGTGGGAAAGTAGATAGGTAAGTAGGTAAGCGAAGAAGGAATTGCAAGGTAATATGAGAATTTTGTAGGTAGATAGGTAGATATGTAAGCAGGTAAATGAAAGAAGGAATTAGTGATAGGTGGATTTTGTGCGTCGATAAGTGCAGTAGGTAGATAGGCAAGTAGGTGATTGAAGGAGTAAATTACAAGGCGTTATGAGGATTTTGTAGGTATATAGGTAGGTAGTGGAGCCACGGTGGTCTGGTGGTAGCGTGTTGGACTTGCGATGTGGGTTTCTCTCCTGTCTATTATATTGTTCTTACGTATTTTAATCTTTTCACACATTGTACATCCGAATCTTTGTTACTTAAGAATTTGTTACTAGACAGTAACTGAGTAACCTTGATTTATCGTAACCTGAAGGCAACATTAAACATTGAGTGGATGGTACACACACACACACACACACACACACACACACACACACACACACACACACAGGGAGAGAGAGAGAGAGAGAGAGAGAGAGAGAGAGAGAGAGAGAGAGAGAGAGAGAGCTATCCTTTGATCCCTGTCACCTGTGGCAGTGATGTGCGGTGAGGCGAGGTCATTAAGCAGGTCAGTGGGGCATGGGCAGGTCAGGTCAGGTCACGTAGATTGGCTCAGATTAAGTAAGGGTGGTCATTTTACGTCAGTAGGAGGTCTTGGTGGCGAGATTAGGTCAGCTCGTTAGGTCAGGTCACGGATTAGGTTAGGTCAATTTAGGATAGGTTAGGTTAAATTAGGTTGGGTTAAATTAGGTTAGGTTAGGTCCGTAGGAGGGTCAGTGGGACGAGGTTGGGTCAGGTCAGGTCATTTCACTTAAGGAAAAGCCTGCAAACTCAGGGCTTTTCCGTTTACTATTTTAACCTGATAATGTGCCATGAGAGGGACGCCTTCACGCTGTGGCATCAGTACATTAGGCTATACAGTTGTAACTCTGTTGCCTTCCTATCCCCCAAAAGGAGAATGGTGGACTACAGAAGAAACGCAACATGAGACTGCAGTCCACTGGAGTCACATTCAGATGAGCGTGGGGCCACAAATCAACAAGCCTGAGGACATCTTACATAATTTGTCTTAGTTGGCTTAGAATTGCCATCTGTCTACCTAGAATGCTGAGTTGTAGCAATATATTAACAACAGAATATGACGCTACTCATGAAGAAGTGGTACCCTATGTAGTCAAGGAAGTAGAGCCGTAGTAGTGTCTTTTTCTGCCACTGAACTACGTGACTTGAGCAACAACAGAACGAAACTTGGGGCCAAGATGACATGAAAAAAGTATAATTATTACCAAGCGTCGGATACGCTTTTCGAACTGGATATTTTACTTGCAGCTTTCCATGACCCCTTCCCTTCTAGAGAGCCTCCCCAAGTTCAATAACACGGCCTGATATTAGTAAACTTAGTAAAGAAAGAGGTTCTCGCCCCCAAAGGAATAGCCCTTAGCATATCAGTCTAACCATCTAAGTTACTGTACCTATGCTGAATAACATGGTCGAATCTTAGTAAAATCTAGTAATGATAGAGTCCTTTCTCAGTTATGTCCCACTAACCATCTAGCCTACCTAAGCTGAATAACATTGACTGATTGAAGTGAAATTAAATAAGGAAAGTTCTTGGGCTTAGTAGTTAACTCAAAGCACATCCATCCAGGCATCTGTAAGAAGCATTGGGTCAGAGTTAGCGTCCAGGGGTGGGGTGCTCCAACATAATTACGATCGAATCCCTGTCGTAAGTATGATCTGTTTTTGCAAGACGATCTGGAGACATTGCAAGTTCCTACTCTTGTCCTTGTCTGTCCTTGCATCCAAAACACACAACATTAATGACAGTTGTCCTCTCGTAACCAGGCATTGTTTTTGAGGAGAGAACGCAAGCCAGGTAAAGATTGCAGTGTGGTTGATGGTGCTGCAATAAGTGCTGTGAGGTAGGCCAGGGCAGCCATGGTAAATACCTTTGGTAATGCCAGCCTGACATGTAGGGTGAGTGAGTCGGATCTGCCATTGTGCCCTGAGCGACGCTGGGTCACCAATAGCCTACCTCACCTTATAGCCCCAGGCACGCTGGGGTTTATGGCACTAAAATTACCTGTATACCAGTCTGGCTGGCCCTGTAGCGATCGTTCTGTCTGTCTTGCTATCTATATCTATCTATTTGTGTCCGTCTGTCAGTCCTTCAGTCTCTTTAAATCTATTTGTGCATCCATAAATCTCTGTCTGTCTGTCAGTGTCACTCTATCTGCCTATCTGTTGTTTTTATCTTTGGATATTTGTATTTGTCTGTTATCTACATCTCTTTATGTCCATCCATCCATATGACCATTTATCTATCCGTCTGTCTATCTGTATGTATCTCTCTAGCTGTCTCTCATTTTGTCAGTCTGTTTATATCTAGCAATCTGTATCTATCAGTCTGTAGCTATGTATCTATCAAGTAATATGTTTGTATTGTATTTATATTTGCTGTTTGCATTTATCCTTCTGTCTGTAAATATCTATCTATCAATCATATTTTATTTTTCTGTCCTCCCATCCATCCATCTGCTCCACCATCCCGCCTGTTTGTCTGTCTGTGCCTCTGTTTATCCATATCAGTCTGTTTTCCGTGGGAGGTGTTGGCGTGAGTGACGTGACCTGAGAGAAAATACATTCTTTCTTACCCTCTCTCTCTCTCTCTCTCTCTCTCTCTCTCTCTCTCTCTCTCTCTCTCTCTCTCTCTCACCTTCCATCCTGTCCTGTCTGCATCCCTTCCTCCCACACTGAAAAACATTGCTAAAACTCTGTCCCTTCTCTTTCTTCCTCCTTTTCCCTCCCCCATTACCTCTCTCTAATTTTCCCTCCGTCTCCCCTGCCTCCCGGATTCTTTCAGTTACGGTATGTATCTCACTCTCTTTCCTCCTCTCCCTCCCTCTCTTCAACTCTCATCCACATCCAGACACATAACTTTTTCTTTTCAGCCACTAGTCCTTTGTAAACGTCTTTTCCACTGCTTGTGCGTGGAGAGAGAGAGAGAGAGAGAGAGAAAGAGTAGGGGGGTACTGCTACCACCACTACTACCAGTACTACTACTAACGATCATCATCATCATCATCATCATCAAAAAGCAAAAAAATGAAATATATCAGCGGTGAAAAATACAGCAGATACCGTAATTAAGTTGTGAGAAAAATTCCCGCCCAAAATGACTTGAAATTAAAAGAAGGAAAACGACAATCAAAGACAGCACAGGAGAGAACCGAAAACAGACTCATTTCCAGGTTAATTAATTCCTGCCTTTTGCAGCAGAAAAGTCTCTCTCTCTCTCTCTCTCTCTCTCTCTCTCTCTCTCTCTCTCTCTCTCTCTGTCAAATATTAATACTGGTAACTGATGAAGTGTCTGTCACTAAATATGAAGGAGGAGACAAGAGAGAAAGAAGAGGAGAGAAAGAATGGGAGGTGAGATAAACGGGGGGAGAGAGAGAGAGAGAGAGAGAGAGAGGCAGACAGACAGACAGAGAGACAGAGACAGACAGACAGAGACAGAAGTCAAGGAAAGAGAAGTGAGGGGACGGGAGAGCGAGGGAGAGGGAGAGGCAGTGTAGCTAAATGGACGGAGGAGAAGGGAAGAGAAAGGAGGGGTATGATGATGAGGGGAGAAGGTAAAGGGTTGAATGAGGGGAAGAGCAAAACGTGTATGTGAATAAGTGGAGGGGAGGGAGAGGATGGAAGAGGAAGAGGGAGAGAAGAGGAGGAAAGAGGGAATTGGGAAATGAAGCTGAAGAGATTAGGGGGGGGGGAAGGGGAAGAGGAAGGACTGGAAGCGGAAGGAAGGAAGGAGAGAGAGAGAGAGAGAGAGAGAGAGAGAGAGAGACGTTGTGGGAATGAGTATTGTGGGTGACAGAAATGGATTGGTTTGAGGTGAGGGAGACGGATCATAGTATGTGTTGGTGCCTCTGTCTGTCCTCCAGTGTATATCTGTATGTCTGTGTCCTTGGCGCGTATTGTCGTCGGTGAAGGAAGCTCCCTAACACCTCTTCCTTTGTGATTTATGTCTGGGTACGGGTGGTTAATTTTCTTTTCTACGTTATTTATGTAGAGTACGTCGATATTGGAAGGATTTATTCCACACTGACGAGGATAGTAAGGTGTAATGAACAAAATTAATCGCTTAGGAAAATGTGTTAGGGAACTTCCTCAACCGACGAAAGTACGGGCTCTTATATATGTGCTTTTCTCACTGTCTGTCCATCTCTTTGTCTGTATAGACAGCTAAGAAATCCACAGAATGCGGAGTTCTTATTGATATTGTAGATATTATTTTTTTTTGGGGGGAGGGAAGATCAAGAAGGCTGGCATTCCAAGACCGTTTGAGATAGACTTGAAATTTATAGGAGTGATGTACCTTAGTTGCAGGCTTCTTTTGGCGCATTTTTTCCCCAGCATCAGCGCCGCACTAGCGCCCTCTGTTATTTTTTCAATTTTTGTTCTGCTCAGCAAAAACTACTGAATCGATTGCTTTGCAAATGCTGCAGTATGTAGTGGTCAACATATACTAGTGCACCTGGGTATTGATACTGAGATCCAGCGAATACTTTTTGAGATATTGAGGAAAATCAAAATGGCCGCTTCATGCCTGAAAGTGCGAAATCGGAAAATATTTGCCAATTTTGACCAAACTCCGTGGAAATGTAGTGGGTCGTGACTTGATTTACACAGTATGAATTACCCTCACCTTGATTTCAAGGCAACAAGTCTATCTATCTATTTATATATCTATTGCCAGACACCTCAATCCCGTATGGGGTGGCCACAAACAAAGTGCCTCCACGTCGCCCTGTCCCCCGCCATTTCACTGCCCTGCTGCCAACTCACACCCCCCTCTCTCATATACCTCTCCATCCCATCCCTCCATCTCATCCTCGGCCTTCCCCTCCCTCTCCCCCCTCCACCTCACTCACACTCTCCTCATCAGTCTCTCACCCTCTATCCCAGCGTTTCTTAACCTTTTCCGACCTCAGCACCCCTCTGCAATAAGGCCACATAGTCCAGCACCCCCTTTCATCTGGTTACTGGGAATACAGTTGCTACACAGATACAGTTACTACACTACTACAAGGATAAAGTGAAGTGACGCACTCCTTGACAGTTCATTTTATACATTCTCTAAAAATAAAATATCAATGATGCCAATCCTAAGCAAAACCAATATATGTTGCATTTTCCAGCACCCCCTAAAATTGACCTCAGCACCCCAGGTTAAGAAACGCTGCTCTATCCTCTCCACATGGCCAAACCACCTCGTGTGTTCCTCCTAACGCTTCCTATCACATCCACATCCACACCACAACGCTTCTTTATATCCTCAAAATCCGTAAAAATTATTGAGTCATACCAAAAGTCCCTTTATGTTATGCCTACAGTACAGTGATAAAACTATTTTCATCTGGAGTGTCGAGTTCTTTGAATATTGCTTCAGCAGTTTCAGACTTGTAGTTTATATACATAAGTATCTGTCTCTCTTGATCAGTCTATATTTCTGTCTGTTTATACCCATAACTCTGTGTCTTTCTGTTACTTTGCTTGACGCTCTGTCTGTCTGTATATGATTTATGTATATATGTATGTATGTATGTATTTTTTTCTATTTATATGAAAGTGATAGAAAGTATGATAATAATAACATTAATACAATAATAATGATCTATCTATTGCCAGACGCCATAATCGCGTAAGGGGTGGCCATTTGACTTCGAGTTATTTGTTTTACGGGGAGGGGCACTAACCCTCCACCAGCCCACTTGCTGACACGTAGGGAGCACGTTTGATTTGGTTATATGGTTACCACCCAGTTGTAAATGGTTTCTTGGCTTACAGGAAACCATCTGGCTTGTCACTTAATGTAAAGCCACCTGTAAAGGAAAGAAAAGCAATAGAAGTGACAGGAAAGATGGGAGAAATAGGAAGAGAGGAGGGCAGGCACAGAAAAAGAATGATAAAGACTAATGAAGAAGTAGGCAGCACTTCATGAAGTGAGTGGATGATGGTCGCCACCACTAATAATATTAATAATAATAATAATAAATAATAATAATAATAATAATAATAATAATAATAAATAATAATAATAATAATAATAATAATAACAGTAACAGCAGTAATAATAATAATAATAATAATAATAATAATAATAATAACTAGAAAACGGAAATTGCCATTAGCAATTTCAATAACTCACCACATGACAAGGTCATCCGTCTTGTGCATGTGACCTGAGTACATAAAAATAAATGCATTTGACATTGGTGGTGACCTTGAGTTTTGGGTCAAGGTCATTCATACTTGGGTGCCATGCGTAGTATATCAAGTTCTATAAAAATATGCCAAGTTTGGTGACTGTAGCTCATTTCTCTTTTGCTTTTTAAAATTGTGCACTCTGTGTCGCCACTACTTTCCATTGACTCCTGGGCGATTTCAGAAGCTACTGGCCCAAATGGGCCCAAAGTCATTTCAGACTTGCTCCCTGACCTTGGCTATGTCCCACAAGAATGTCAAGTCTGTACCTTTAGCGGTTTGTGAGAATCCGCGAACAGACCAGTTTAATAGGTTTTTGGATGTAACTGGAAAACCAGTATTGGGAACTGGATGATGCTGGGTCATATGAAGCCGCCAGCTGGGGGACTCAGATGGCCAAGTGTGATGGCCGTAGCTTTGAAACAGACCGAATACGAGCAATTTACTTCTTCGTAAGAGAGAATAATGATGATGATAATAATAATAATAATAATAATAATATTGACTAACAATATAACGCACCACTGGTATGGTGAGTTATAATAATCTGTATTATAATTATTCGATTTCTGTATATTTGTTGTTTGTTTGTTACTGTAACAGCAAAAATGGCGCAACGTAACGCAATTTTTGTTAGAGTAAGGTATGTTAAAATGCTCTAACTTGAAGACCAAAACAATTTCCAGTCCAGTCGGGCCACTGGTTCCCGAGTTATGACTCATTTCTGGATTTTGACATCGAGTTTAAAGACCGAATATCTGAACCTGCCCAGAGACCGTAACTTTGGTCTACTGTTCCCAAAATCAAGTCGCCTTTTCCTTTCCTTTCCCTCAACCCTTCCACCAAGTTTGGTTTAAATCGGAATAAAACTCAAGGTGGCCTTGCCATGTGTCAGAGTCCTTTTACCCTTTCCTGAGCTTTACCATTGTCTTAGTGTTCTGAAAATCAAATCCCTTCACTCGTGCCTTATCCTTAAGGCTTCCACCAAGTTTGGTCTAAATGGTTCAGAATTGTTTATACTGACCTTGCCATGTGCCCTTGATCTTTGACCTTGCCCAGTGACCTTAACCACTGGCTGAGTGTTCTTATAATCGATTCCCTTTGACCTTCCCTTACCTTTCACCTTTCCACCAACTTCGGTCTAAATCAGATGAAAGCTGTTTATGTTGATCTTGCCATATTACCCTGACCTTTGACCTTGACTTTTGACAATATTCTCAAAATTGAATTCTTTCATCCTTGCCATAGCTTAACTCTTCATTAAAGATTGCACTAAATCGCAAAGAATGTCACTTTGATATATGGCCTTGACCTTTGATCTGTTGTTCTCGAAAATAATAGGTCATCCCTTTCGCCAGGCCTCAACCCATCCACCAAGTTTGGTTACAGTCGGATTACAACTGAGTTTTTTATTCACACATAACTGTAGGTGAACAAACACACACGCTTATTAAAACAATGCTCCTACTTGCTTCGCAAGCACATGTGTAATTGTAATAATGAAGACTGCTACTACTACCTCTACTACTACTGCAAAAGAATAGTAATAATAATAATAATAATGATAATGTAGAAGTAGTAGTAGTAGTAGTAGTAGTACAGGTAGTAGTAATAATAATAGTAATAACGATGACGATAATGATGACGATGATGTAGCTGTACAGTTTCTTCCTGTGCATTCGGAGAAAGCATACACAGTCCGGGGATATGTATGCTTATTTCTTTGAAATCTATGTGCTCACTTTCTCCTGTTTTTTATTTTTCTTATTTTTGGGAGGGGGCCTCACCCCCCAAGAGTCACTAGGGGGGATCACGCTCCCCAACTATCGCAGTACGGTTGAGCCCCATTGCACAAGGTATCAAGTCAGTATTTGCCTTGCATTTCACTGTTTCTGAGTTTTAATTTTGGTGGCAGTGGGAAGCGGTTGGCCCCCTAAAAATCATGGTGGGAAAATTGTATGTAATGGAAGACCTTCCCAGTAACCAGATGAACTCACCTGGGAAGAGTTATTCACATCCATTAAATAGTTAAGGAGGAGTGGTGCGTGCATTCACGCACGCATGCGAGAACACACACGCATGCAAGAACACACACGCATGCGAGAACACACGCACGCGCATGCATACACACACTTTGACATTTTTATATGTAGACATAGATAGACAGACAGATGTTCAACAAACGTTAGTCCAGATACAAAGAAGTAAATGGAGAATTAATCTGCCTTAATGGATACTGCTTGACACTTAGCAGTTTTGTTTTGAACTCAATTCCGGCCGCTTAAATTACGAATACCATTAAAAAAAAAAAAAAAAAAAATCAGCAATCACTTACCAACAAATCGTCCCAGAACACAAATCCAAAATCCCTCACCTGGAGAAAGGGGTCGACATTTTTCTGTAGTCATGATGATGGGTCAGGGGAAGAGCAGTGGCGGCCATGCTGACACGCGATCAGCTGATAGTTTGTTTACATCGCATCAGCTGATTCCAACGCGCTCCATTTTTCCAGAGAAATTGGATTCCGTGTCGTGTTTTGGTTTCGTTTGGGATTTATTTGTTGTGATGGTGTTATTATTGCCATTAGTTTTTGTTTTGTGTTTATTTTTCATGGTATTTATATACTGTTTTTTATTCCCTTATTAATTTAGTTTGCGATTAGTCTCTCTCTCTCTCTCTCTCTCTCTCTCTCTCCTTGTCTGTTTTTCTTCCTGTCTGCTTGCTTTTCTTCCACTGTCAGTCTCTGTTTGCATGTCTGCCCTTTTCTGCCTGTCTCTCACTGCTTCTCTGCCTGCCTACCTTTCCCTACCTGTGTCTCTGCCTGTCTTGCTGCCTGCCTCTGTCTCAAATCTGTATACTGTTCTTCCTTTGTTTCTCTGCCTGTGTCCTTCCTGCTTAAGTGTGCCTGCTTAATCCATCTGTCAGTGTCTTAGTCTGTCTGCTTGCCTCTGTGCCTCAGTTGTATGTCTCTGTTTCACTATGTCCCTCCTTGTCTGTCTTCCTACATCCCTCCATCTCTTAATTAAGGCGTCTTCCTGCATAACTTCCTGCCTCCATCTTCTCTGCCTGCATGTAATGATGCCTGTGTCTGATTCCCCACCTATCTGTATACCTCTGTGTACACCCCTACCTGTATACCTCTGTGTACACCCCTACCTGTATACCTCTGTCTACCCCCCTACATGTATACCTCTGTCTACCTCTCTACCTGTATACCTCTGCCTGCTCCTTACCTGTATACCTGTCTACCCCCCTATCTGTATACCTATGTCTACCCCTACCTGTCTACCTGTCTACCCCCTATGTATACCTGTATCTACCCCCTACCTGTATACCTCTATTTACCCCCTACCTGTATACCTCTGTCTACCCCTTACCTGTATACCTCTGTCTAGCCCCTACCTGTATACCTCTGTCTACCCCCCTACCTGAATCTCTGCCTCCCTCTGCCTCTCTCCCTCACTTTCCCTGCCTGACCTGCCTGTCTGTCTCTGCCCGTCTCTTTCTGTCTCTCTTGTTGCCTCCTTCCCTACATCCCATGCCTGCCTTACCTCCATGCCTCTCCCCCTGCCTTCCTACCTACCTGCCAGCGTATCCCATTTTCTCCCTCCCAGTCTTCCCTTCCTTCTTACCCTCCCTTTCTGTCCGACTCCCTGCTTCCCCCTCACTCTCCCCTTCCTTTACTGACTACCCTTCTTCCTTGCCTACCTCCCTGCCTATCTCACTGCATCGCTGCTATCCTGTCTGCCTAGCCTCACCCCCTGTCTGCCTCCCTCCTGCCACCTTTAATGCCTCCCTCCCTTCCTCCCCCCCCTTTCTCTCCCTGCCACCCTTCCTACTTACCCTCTCTTCTGCCTGCCTTTTTGTCTCTCCCTCTGCCGTTCGCCTACCCTGCCTATCTCTCTGCCTCATCATCCAGCCTAGGTCGTTGCCTGTCTGCTTATGGGACACATGTTGATGTACTGTCCTTAATTACCAACACCTCTCTCTCTCTCTCTCTCTCTCTCTCTCTCTCTCTCTCTCTCTCTCTCTCTCTCTCTCTCTCTAAGCCCTCGTTTGTAATGTTTGTGATTTTTTTTTCAGTCAAAATTTTTTTGATGTGGGTCGTGTAAGGCTGTGGTCTGTTTTTTGCATTATTATTATTATTATTATTAATTGTATTATTATTATTATTATTATCTAATATACTATAGCACTAGCTGTGTGTGTGTGTGTGTGTGTGTGTGTGTGTGTGTGTGTGTGTGTGTGTGTATTTTGGGCAGCCGAAACTACACTTTCTAATCGCACCAAAATTGGCACAAAAATCGCAAAAAATTCGCTGATGTGAAAAAACTTGGTCTCATCACGATTGAAAAACTTTTGCTATATTTAATGAGCGATCACATTTTGACTAAAAAAAACCAGCTCCCGACGCCCGGCATAGGATCTCCGTAGAATTTTTTGCCCACAGCAATAACTAAAATATATTATTGCAGCGCGAGAGCCCTCCGCAGGAGCAAGTGCGAGGGACGCGAAGGGCCCACGAGCATTTGTTTATCACTATCACTGTTACTACTACTACTACGACTACTACTACGACTACGACTACGACTACTATACTACTACTACGACTACTATTACTACTACTGCTACGACTACGACTACGACTACTGCTACTACTACTACGACTACTATTACTACTACTGCTACGACTACTACTACTACTACTACTACAAGCACTACTGCTACTACTACTACTAGTACTAGTACTACTACTGCTACTACTGCTGCTGCTGCTGCTGCAAATAATAATAATAATAATAGTAATAATAATAATAATTACTACTACTACTGCTGCTACTAGTACTTCTACCACTACTACTACAAATAATAATAATAATAATAATAATAATAATAATAACTATAGTGTATTTGACTGACCTGTGCAGCTGAGATGTATAGGGCAAGTATGGTGTGTTTGATACGCGGCTGCTGATTGGCCGCCGATGATGTCATTGAAGTAAATGCAGGCATGTTCTGTAGTGTACCATGCGGACGTGGGTGTACACCGTGGGTGGATATTATTGTGCAACATGCGGACGTGGGTGTACGCCGTGC
Source organism: Coenobita brevimanus (assembly GCF_032717465.1). NCBI lineage: Eukaryota > Metazoa > Arthropoda > Malacostraca > Decapoda > Coenobitidae > Coenobita > Coenobita brevimanus. Next base: position 42,847,556 of record NC_137021.1, on the reverse strand, counting down.
GTGGAAGTAGTGCAACATGCGGACGTGGGTGTACACCGTGAGTGGATTTTATTGTGCAACATGCGGACGTGGGTGTACACCGTGCGTGGAAGTAGTGCAACATGCGGACGTGGATGTACACCGTGGGTGGATTTTATTGTGCAACATGCGGACGTGGGTGTACACCGTGCGTGGAAGTAGTGCAACATGCGGACGTGGGTGTACACCGTGGGTGGATTTTATTGTGCAACATGCGGACGTGGGTGTACACCATGCCTGGAAGTAGTGCAACATGCGGACGTGGATGTACACCGTGGGTGGATAATTTATTTCAAACGTCACATCGTTTTATGAAACTTTATAATCAACTTTAATTTTCTTTGATAACAGTAAACATTTAAAGCTAATTTTGACCTCTTCAGCTTAGGAAATTATTCCATATTTAATATGGCAGCTTGTACTGAAGGCAGTTTAAAAATATAAATATACATGTGTTAAAATAAGAAGAGGTGTAGGTTTAAATCATCGGCGGCCAATCAGCAGCCGCGATTCAAACACAGCCTACTCGGCCCATACATCACAGCTGCATAGATCAATCAAATAGACTATAGAACCCTCTCCTACGGACAGTCACTAGTCTCCACCTACTGTTTTTTTCAACGACCTTGAGCCCACTGGGGAGATTTGACATTTTTAATACTGTGCATTATAACTAAACTCTTAGGATCCGGTCTGCCAAGTTTTATGGTCACTTATTGATGACCTGTTGAAATCTCCAGCAGAGAAGCCCAGTTCATCACCTTCACTTATAATAATGGCATGACTTTCTGCCAATGCACGTTAAGTATTTGGATTTTTTTTTTTTTCTGTCAGCAATGGCCCATGCCAGGACACATAAACTGGGCCCTGGGCCATGCCAGGACACATAAACTGGACCCTTCAGATTCCTTCCACAACCTTCGGTTCTCCTGGAATCGTTGCGAGACTGTGTCGGCTTGTAGTAATTCCTCAACTAGTCACTAATATATCAGCTTATTGGAACCCCACAGCTGATCACCAATTTATATATCAGCTTAGACGTGACTGCACTGGTCCAGGCAAGGTTATCAAGATATAACGTTCCGCCTGATTGAAGTCACTTCCGGCTGACACTCTCCACCAAATGTCTTCTCACACACTGGAGATGGTGGGAAATCGGTGTAGATCCTGTTGAAGGAATGGTAGAGGTAGCGTGTGCAGGTGAACTGAAAACTGAGCAGATTTATCTGTCTTTATTGGCCACAGAAAGATACAACTGCGACACAGAGAGAGCCCAGAGTAAATACGTCCCTCTCGTTTGAATGATGAGTGCGTTCTGCCCTAGCTGGCCGGCTTCCCCACTGGGAGTGGCGCTGAGGTCAGCTAAATCAGAGGTGCCAAACCCCACAGACAACTGGGATTTATACATGAATAGAAGCATCACAACTTTACCATGCACATTACACACCTCAATAAAGTAGTAGTGATTACATTAAAGTATACCAACAGGGTAAGTATTTGCCCCAAGACTTTAAACATATATACAATTCCTATTTCTCTATCGCCTTCCCTTTACCCTCGTTGTTTATGATAGAAAATGCTGGGCTCTGCAAGTCTAGTGCTCATCTCATTCCCACACCACACTTACTGTGTAGTAAGATGGTGTTGGGTTGATTATCATCACACTATATTACACACGCGTTAATTATGTTTAAACGCCTTTGTATGTGATATGTAAAAATAGTGTGAGACTACAACGTACATCATGGAGACGATGTCCAGCACCAGAACAACCCTGATATCGGAAAAAAAAAAATTAATAATAATTATAATTAGCTGCAACGAAAACAGTAGTATGTGGAGACTAATAAGAATCAGTACTAGTCATAGTACAGCAATAGTAGTACAAGAAGAAGAAATGGTTATAGAGGTTATTATATTTATTATTATTAATATTATTTTTTGGCATAGCCTACCCACAAGCACATACGCGCATTGATAAACCTCTATATTCTTTTCATTAACCATTCAAGCTCCTAAATAACACATAATTATTATATTTCCAAATTATGACACCTATCTACACAAACACAAAATACCGTCCTACCCTTTACTGCTCAATTCATTACATTTAACATCGTCACTATACTTTATTTACTTTGACACGGCCCTGAATTTCATCCTTTGGCAGCTTGTGTCACGTTGCTGTGACAGAACACAACAGTACTACAGCCCTACATCCTGTCCATAGCACTTCTTCCTGACTATCATTATATCGTAGCGTTAATGCATTGCTACAACAGTATTAAACATGGAGAGATGGTAATTTTACGCCTAACTGAAGTAAAAGAAGTACAGAACACACACACACACACACACACACACACACACACACACAATATAATTCCCTCTTGTCCTTAACTACCTGTCGGCCTGAATAATCCCACCTTTAAATTAAGGTATAATATTACAATTAGGGTTAGTGGTAATAATAAGTGTTAATTATGCTAATGAATGGAGCACCGGCGTTGTAAATGGGGTCATTAATATAGAACGACACGGCTAACCACTTCAGCCCGTGGATGTACAGTCGTCGTCAGGAATATGACATTTTGGTCGAAGAATTGTGAAACTCTTGCACTATACTCTGAAAAGTTTGTTGGGTTCCGTAGATAACATCACTGAGTTTCAGAAGTCACTGATCATTGTCTTGTTATTATTTGTAAAGCAGTGGATCGTTATTTATGGCGATAATAGTACTTTAAATCATTTTTGCTGTTTTCAGACGATTGTATTCAACTGACAAGAGATTTTTGGAGTGGGAGGGGGGATTTAGATATAGCCTTCGTTAACCTCTCTGGAACTGAAGAGGTTAACTGGAGTGTTACAGGGAATCCCAGAAGGAAAGGGCTTAATTTTGGGAAACGATAGATGCAGATATTGTTTAAAATGAAATAAACGCTTGCGAGGGTTGAATGTTAGTTGCCCGCCAAAATGTGTTGTTTGGCAAAGTTACAAGCCGCCCACAAACCAAAGTTGAAGAAAATTCGCAAACCTCTACGGCATTCAGCCACCGCGTTTCACAAAGAGTTAGTCCTTATTAAATGAAACATTAGCATCAAGGGGCCGAATGCTAATTGCCCGCAAAAATATGTTGTTGGCTAAGGTACAAGCTGCCTGCAACCCAAATTTGAAGAGGGGATATTTTGGCAACACACACACACACACACACACACAATATCGCCTCGCCTTGCTGAAGGCGGGTGATAAAAATGCAGTATCAACATGAGATCAAATCTCAGCCATTACGGAGCTACAGTTATTAAAGATCTTGTTGGAGAACTTATGAAGGAGACCATTGTTCAGCCCTAAGGACATCAGCAGTTGTAGTTCTGTGACGGCTGATTTTGGACCCGTGATTATGATCGGCCTTTTGCCTAGATTTCTTTGTTTATATAGTTTTTTCTGGAAATCCTTGGTTTACATAGAATTTTTGGCCTAGAATTCGCTCATCTATAATGTCCTAAAGTGATGGCCTTTCCTGCCGGACCAGCCTGTATATAACCCTCCACTGCGTCTCCTGGGCACCATAACTCAACTGGAGGCAGCAATAACAAGATATATAATACCTCTGACGTAGCTGTAATAGTGCTGGTAGTACAGTAGCAGTAGTAGTAGCAGTAGAAATAGTTGTACTAGTGGTAGTAGTCGTAGCAGTAGTATCAGTAGTAGTAGTAGTAGTAGCAGTGGTGGTGGTTGTTGTTGTTACTACAATCCCAGGTTCATCTGAACGTGAACCCGGTGGACTGCAGATCGAAGCAGTCTGCCTCTTGCAGTCTACCATCCTCTTTTCAGGGGATAGGGAGGGAAATGAGGGACGCTTGTATCTATATTTATGTATCTACCTATCTGTATCTGTCTATCTATAACCGGGTAGTGAGGTAGCCATAATGCATAGGTGTCACCAGGTGAAGGCGTCCCTCTCCACCACCTGTATTGACCTGAACGAGATCATTGGCTGCTAATCGTTTATATATTTATCGCAGGTATTTTTTTTTCCTATGTTTTCATGCTGCAACAATCTATCTGTCTTTCTATCTCTCTGTCTACTTATTGGTTTATCTATGTCTGTCTGTCTATGTGTGTGTGTATAAGTGGTGATGTGCGTGTTGGAGTGTGTGTTTGTGTGTGTGTGTGTGTGTGTACGGATCTACAGTATAATTATACTATAAGCTTATAAACATGTATGCGTGCGTGACTGTTAACATGCATGTCCTCACTCAGTCTTTTTCATATCCTAATTTTCACCACTCACTTGTCCGCTTTCCCCTCCGTCCTTCCCTCCTTCTCCTCATCCTCTCTCACACAGTTACCTCCGCCTTCCTCCTTCCCTCCTCATTTCTGTCTCTGTTTCATCCCTCCTTTTCTCTCCCTCCTTTGATCTCTCTCAATTTATTTGTTTCATTATTCAATCATTTATGTAAATCTTAGTCCCTTTGGCTCATTTATGTGAAGGATTTAGTCTCTCTCTCTCTCTCTCTCTCTCTCTCTCTCTCTCTTCTACATCCCATTCTCCATCTTCTCCTCCCCTCCCCCATCTTAGTGTTATTTTCCAAGTCTCTCCTTCCTCCCCTCTCTTCTCTCTCCTTCCGTTCCCCCCTCCCTTTCCCCTCCACTATTTTCTTCATCTCCCTCCATCTCCATCCTCCCTCCACTATCTTCAGATAGCCTCTTTCTCTCATTGCGCGTTTTCTGTCTGTTTTGCTCGTTGTTCAATACATACTGCTATTCTTCTTTGCATTTCCTTTCCTCTCTCTCTCTCTCTCTCTCTCTCTCTCTCAAATTTCCGTCACTCTCTTGACAAGTGAAATAGAATTTAAGGAAATATCTCGTTATCTGATGGAGAGAGAGAGAGAGAGAGAGAGAGAGAGAGAGAGAGAGAGAGAGAGAGAGAGAGAGAGAGAGAGAGAGAGACGCTCCCGAGAACTATGTGAGAGAGAATAGTGAGAGAGTAGTGCATTTAATGAGTCCTTGAGACAGTCATTAAGGGAGAGAGAGAGAGAGAGTGAAACAGTAAGGGTGAGTGACGTAAATGAGTATGAGGGTGAACTATTTTGAGATATTATGTTGAGATAGCTTGAGAGATGAGTGAGTGAGAGAGAGGGAGATAGAGTGAGTGAAAGTGAGAAGAGATGACGGAAGAAATGAGTGAGTTGAAAATGTATGTAAGTGTGAGTGAGTGTGTGTGTGACTAAATGAGATAGTGAAGAATAAGTGAGAGAATGTGTACATGTAACGGAGAGGGTGAGAGTGAGAAAGTAAGAGAGTGGACGGAAAAGTAAGCAAAAGTAAGAGAAGGTGAGAAAGTGAGTGAGAAGGTGAAAAAATTAGAGTGAATAGTGAGTAAATTAGAACTAGTGAAATTGTGAGATAATGTAAGAGAGAGTTGCTGGAAAGTGAATGGCAGATTGAGAATGACTGGCCTATTCTCTGTGTGTAAATTTTTGAGAAAGAGAAATAAAATCAACAAGAGTGAGTGAGCTAGTGGGCAAAAATGAGTGAAATTTTAAAACGAAGGAATTCAGTGGCAATATATATGAACAAAAGTGAGAAAGTGAGATAGGGGGATGAGTAAATAAAGTTAGCAAAAGTAAAAAGTGAACAAGAGTGAGTGAGAAATAACACCATTAATAATAAAAAGTGTGTGAGGAAAAATAACAAATCTGAGAGACTGGGAGTGTGAGCCAGAGTGAGAATGAGAGTAAGAAAGTCTGAAAGATAGAGAAGCGAACAAATAAGTGAGAAAGAGGGCAAAAGAGACGTGGAAAAAGTGTGCTAGTCTGCTTTCTGGCTATGACAGCTCTAAAAGGTTAAAGACAGTGAGTGAGAGAGGAAATAATGGAGAGAGAGAGAGAGAGAGAGAGAGAGAGAGAGAGAGAGAGGCATGAAAGGAGAGTCCATTCTTAATTGGGTCTAGGAAGAAGGAGACGAGGAGGAGGAAGATGGAGAGAAGGAGAAGAGGAGCAGGAGGAAGAGTTTAGAGGAGGAAAAAGAGGAATAGAAGGAGAAAAAGAAGTAAGAGAAGAAAAGGGAGGTAGAAGAGACTTGAGAGGAGGAGAAGAGAAGGAAAGAAGGAAGACAGGAATAAGAGAAAGAATGAGAATGAATGTGAGAGACAAACATTGTGTAAGTGTTGTCTGTATTGTATTTCTAATGTGTTTGGTTCTTGTATTACAGATCCATGTACACACACGCAAGGAAATTACCTGTTGACTCTCACGCACGTATGTACACTTAACAAGGACATCACACACACACACACACACACACACACTGGCATCACAGATCCCTTCCTTGCCTCCCCCCCTCCCCAACGCGTACACATCGACTGACACATCCCCAAAAATACATACACCAGTGTGTACACACTCTCTCTCTCTCTCTCTCTCTCTCTCTCTCTCTCTCTCTCTCCATTCACTTACTTTACATTACTGCAGTAATGAATGCTATATATACTATATATTAAAAGAACGACGATGATGCCGACAACCATGATGGTGATGATGATGATGATTGTTATCGTATTATTATTATTATTATTATTATTATTATTATTATTATTATCATGTTGATTACTTCCTCATCCTTTTCTTCCTCTTATCTCAAAAAAGCGAATATGAGTTTCTCTCTCTCTCTCTCTCTCTCTCTCTCTCTCTCTCTCTCTCTCTCTCCACGGTCTGCTACAGTGTGGTCAATCCGCAGCAACAGACACTGATAACACTGATCTAGCGCTAAATAAGGTCATTATACTCTGTTCACTTTAACTTGGCCTAAAATTACCATCTCTCCATCTTGAATAATGAGCTGTAGCCATAGATTAATGCTGGAATATGATGCTAGTCACGAAGAAGTGCTCTGGAAAGGATGTAGAGTCGTAGTATTGTCTCCTGCCACTGAGCTACGTGAAATAAGCTGCCAAAGGACGAAAATCTGGGCCAAGTTAAGGTGAATGGAGTATAGCGGAGAGAAAAATAGGAGAGGAGAGAGAACTTTTGATGCTTCCTGTACCAACCCTGCCCTACACCCTCCATGTGTATTACAGTTTTGTGCTTATTAAGGTGTACACGACTTTGAAGACGTACACAGCTACTTTGGATACGTACACAGCCACTTTGGATTCATACACAGCTACTTACTTTGCATACGTACACAACTACTTACTTTGAATGCATACACAACTACTTACTTTGGATACGTACACAACTACATACTTTGAATACATACACAAGTACATACTTTGGATACGTACACAACTACATTCTTTGGATACGTACACAACTACTTACTTTGGATACGTACACAGCTGCTTACTTTGGATACGTACACAGCTACTTACTTTGGATACGTACACAGCCACTTTGAATACGTACACAGCTGCTTTGGATACATACACAGCTACTTACTCCGGATACGTACACACTTTAGGCGATGTTGTACCTGCAGTTCCATCCATCCATCCGTCATCCAATCCTACGTTGCCTCATGAGGAGCGTAGGAGCCCGGGGCTAGGCAGTTGGTCCTGACATTTAAGATGAGAGTGAATTTAAGATGCAGTTCCTTTATGTAAAAAGAATAACATATTATTCAGTTTTTCGTTTTAAAACTATGGAATTGGGAATAAATATTTAGGACAACTTGTATAAATAGAGCGATAAATAGATATACAAATAAGTAGATAGATAGATAGGTAGGTAGTTATACAGACAGACAGATCAGCCACTACGTCCAAAACTCACCACACACCAATATATATTAATTCTCTCCCTCTCTCATTTCTCTCTCATTTCATCCTTCCTGCCATTCTCCTCTCCCTTCCTCTCCCCTGCCTCTCCTCTTGTCTGCCCCATCATTCTGTATTAAATTCATCACAGATTAGTCTCTCTCTCTCTCTCTCTCTCTCTCTCTCTCTCTCTCTCTCTCTCTCTCTCTCTCTCTCTCTCTCTCTCAGAGCTTGTTCACCTGTTATTTTCTATATTTTTTGGGGGGTAGAATATTGGAGTGGGGTTGGGTAGAGCACACACACACACACACACACACACACACACACACACACACACACACACACACACACACACACACACACACACACACACACACACACACACACACACACACACACACACACACACACACACACACTCCATCACTTGTCTATCACATTCTCATTCACATTTTCCCCTCCGTCTTCCACTCCCTCGCGGCCTAATTTTTTTCAGCCATACCTGAGAACTGTGAAATATACATTTTTATATACTGTGTTAACTGTATATGTGTGTCAGTATGTATGACAGAAGATATAAGCTGTGTATATGATTCTCTCTCTCTCTCTCTCTCTCTCTCTCTCTCTCTTGATGACAGTTGCAATACGGCTGGTGGCACTTCTTGCAACATAGTACTGCATGGCACATGATGGGGCAGCAGTGAAGGTGTAGTGAGCGCTGCATAGAACGAGTGGCCAGATATGTGTAGGTACTGTAGGCTGCCACGGCACACTGCAACACACTACAACATACAGTAGCGCACTGCAACACATAGCAACACACTGCAACATACAGCAATACACTGCAACACACTGCAACACACAGCAACACACTGCAACACACTGAAACACACAGCAACACACTGAAACACACAGCAATACACTGCAACACACAACAACACACAGCAATATACAGCAACACACTGCAACACACAGCAACACAAAGCAGCCATGACACACTGCTACAAAAACAGCCAAGGTTTTACAGTGAGTAGATATCTGTAGGTAAACTGCCACGGCACGCAGCAACACACTGCAACACACAGCAACACACAGCAGCACACAACAACACACTGCAACACACAGCAGCACACTGCAACACACAGCAACACACTGCAACACACAGCAACACACAGCAGCCATGACACACTGCTACAAACACAGCCAAGGTTTCAGAAAGGCACCCAGGATTGCATTCTCGTTGGTTGAGGCGATTTGTTTTTATTACACCTTACTGTCCAATTTTGTGTTGTATAAGTCTAATATCGCCATACTCTGCATAAATAACGAACAAAATGATATTAACCAGCCATATCCAAAAATAAATCGCTAAGGAAGAGGTGCTAGGGAGCTTCCTTACCCGACGAGAATACGGACCCTAGACTCGACTGTAAGGCCATCATAAACCTAGACAGGTAATCCCGCCAGGTAAGGGGGCTCTGTAGCACCTCTTGCTAAGCTAATTATTTTAGGTCATTATATTTATATGCTTTATTTATGCAGAGTCTGGCGATATTAGGGGGATTTATTTATTACATAAGAGGGCAGTACTGTGTAATAAGTAAAATAAATCTCTTAGGGAAAGGTGTTAGGGCTCTTTCTTATGCGTCGAGAGTACGGGTCCTAATCTCAACCTTTAAGGGGTAATGCGTTTGGTGTGGAGGACTGTTGGGCCTCAGGGAGTGGACTGATGCATAGGAAATGTAGATTGTAAAACTGCTGGTGGTGTGAATATATAACTGTGTATGTAACGTTTTTGCTGTTTCTTCCCTCAGGTAAGAGGCTGACCTTTGGCTGTGTGTGGTGAGTGTGGATGTCCAGTGTTGCTACTGTTGTTACTGTTTTCACTATTATTATTAGTATTAGTAGTAGTATTATTACTATTGTTTTTGTACATATGCTAAAATTGTTTTATGCTACTGATAATAATAATAATAATAGTAATAATAATAAAAATAATAATAATAAAATAATAATAATAATAATAACATTTATTATTATTATTATTATTATTATGAGTGTTTCCATAGGGTGTTTCCATAGGGTAAGTTGTCGATCATAAGCCTGCCTCCTGGAATGCCCAGGCATTGGTTGGGGATGTTTCCCTTGTCATTAGGTACTAACCACTGTGCTGGAAAAAAAAAAATACTGGCAATGTAAGCCCGTCTCTGACTACCCACTCCCACCCGGGGATGCATGTGACCATTTGGGGTGTAAACTACTACCCACTCCCACCCGGCGATGCTTGTGACACTACCACCCACTCCCACCCTGGGATACTGGTGACCATTTGGGGTGTAAACTACTACCCACTCCCACCCTGGGACACTGGTCACCATTTGGGGTGTAAACTACTACCCACTCCCACCCTGGGACACTGGTGACCATTTGGGGTGTAAACTACTACCCACTCCCACCCTGGGATACTGGTCACCATTTGGGGTGTAAACTACTACCCACTCCCACCCTGGGATACTGGTCACCATTTGGGGTGTAAACTATCTCTATATCTCCCTGTCATAAAAGGCAGACCTCCAGGAAGATAAAGTCTACATCCCATGTTTGGCATATTACCTTTGGCTGCAGGCTGTAGGTATGAAAGTTAATATGCCTCTTTGACTGAGAAAGTCTTGTTTTCTTACACAGGCACACTGGCATACAGAGGACATAACCCCGTCTCAGGTACACCCTCCAGAGTTCTATCCCATTAGAGGCACTCGCTTAAAGGCTGCCTTCAGCGGCCTTCGCTCGATGTCAAAAGGCCAGAAATGAGTCGTAACTCGGGAACCGGTGGCCCAGTTGGACTGAAATTTTTCATATTCTTTAAGTTAGAGCATTTTAACAGTATCTTGCTCTAACAATAATTGCGCTGTGTTGCGCCGTTTTTTGCAGTGTTACGGTAACAAACAAACCAACAAATATACAGAAATGGGATCATTATAATATAGACTGGCCACATCAGGGGGACTATGCTGTACAGTTCTGGTTGTCGATTTTGAGGATGGATAATGTGAGGCTTGGGAGGGTCCAGGCAGGGGCCAGTAAACTGACCCCATCCATCAGGTACATGGGATGCCAGACAGTGCAATAGACACTACTGCAGACACTGCTGCAGACAATGCTGCAGACACTGCTGCAGACAATGCTGCAGACACTGCTGCAGACAATGGACCTGTTTTCATTAGACTCCGACAGGCCACAGAATATTTCAGTATCCTACATGGACTTGAAAACCTCGACTATACTTATTTTTACTCTAACTTGGCCCAGATTTTCGCCCTTTTCCACCTTATTTCACATAGCTTAGTGGTAGAAACGGCAACACCACAACTTAATGTCCTTTAATTATCACTGCTTTGTGACTAGTAACATTTTCTAATACCAGTCTATTATTATCACTCAGTTTTGGAGCTGAAGGGACGGCAGTTATAGGCCAAATTAGAGTGAAAAGAGTATACCAGCACAGTAATATACGGGGTGGTGCAAAAGTAGGTTGACAGTACTATGTTTTATTATGTTTGTAAAAGTAAACTCTTATGTGCCGAAGTGTGGCTGACAGACTCCAGGAATGTGTCAGTGGTAAGGGCGGACACTTTGAACACTTACGAGACTAAAAGTGTGTCTTTTGTGTTGGAATAAATAAATGGTAAATGTCAACCTACTTTTGCACCACCCTGTATCTAGCTTAAACACCAACTTAACGAATCAGGGATGGAATATTAACCTGAAGGGCTTCCACCATAAAACATTAGGTAACAGCTTCAGGTACAAGATCTGCAATAGCCAGTAATAGTAACCAGCAGAGGTAGTTGACAATTACAGAGGTAGCTGACAATTACTCGATACAGCAGTTCAAAAGGTGAGGTAAAGTTTTATTAGGCCGAATGTAGTGATAACTTGAATCTGTCTTTCCTGTAAAATTTCCCAGCCCGGTCTGTTTCCTGCAGGTCAGGTGCACTTGTGTTTCCATGTCCTTTCTGTGGGTGGGAGAGGTGGGTGGGGAGAGCCGTCACTTTTATGATGGTCTTGTTTGAGTAGCAACGTGTACAGTACTGTACTAGGCAATTTTATGCATGATACTTCCTCGGTATGGGTTTGGGACCTTTTGGTGTACTACTTGTCCTTATAACACACACACACACACACACACACACACACACACACACACACACACACACACACACACACACACACACACACACACACAGTCACTCTCTCTCCCTCTCTCTCTCTCTCTCATTATTGTTATAGTATTACTTTATTATTATTATTATTATTATTATTATTATTATTATTAGTGGAAAAGTTTCTAGAGAAGGGAAAGAAGTTGTATGCGGCTTTCATGGATTTGGAGAAAGCATATGACAGGGTGGATAGACAAAGATTGTGGAAAGTGTTAAGAATATATGGAGTAGATGGGAAGTTGTTGAATGCTGCGAAGAGTATGTACGATGGTGCGCAGGCTGCAGTGCGTGTGGATGGTGAACTAAGTGAATTTTTCTCTTTGAAAGTTGGGTTGAAACAGGAATGTGTCATGTCTCCATGGTTGTTCAATCTGTACATGGATGGGGTAATAAAAGAGGTACAAGGTAGGGTAGTGGATGTTGGAGTGGCCCTGGTGAGAGAGGATAGTGTTTGGAAACTCCCTGTACTGTTGTTTGCAGATGATACTGTGTTGTTGAGTGAAGACGAAGGGGAGCTGCAAGGCTTGGTGGATGAGTTTGAGAGAGTGTGTAAGAAACAGAATCTAAAGGTGAATGTAGGGAAGAGTAAAGTGATGGTCTTTGAGAGAGGTGAAGTCAGTGAATGTACAGCGAGGTTGGATGGTGAGGAATTGGAAAATGTGAGTATGTTTAAGTACTTGGGTAGTGTGATGAGTAAGGATGGAGGTTTGGAGGGTGAAGTGCTTGAAAGGGTACAGCAGGGAAGAAAGGTTGCTGGTTCTTTGAAAGCAGTGATAAGAAACAGGGAAGTGAGCATGGAAGTGAAAAAGTTACTACATGACAGTATTGTGATACCAACTCTAACGTATGGAAGTGAAGCTTGGACGTTGTTGGAAGGACACAAGTCAAGAGTGAGGGCAGTGGAAATGAGTTATTTAAGAGGAGCCTGTGGAGTCACATGGAGAGACAGGCTGACGAATGAGGATATGAAGGAGCGTTGTGGTGTGGATGTGGATGTGATAGGAAGCTTTAGGAGAAACACACTGAGGTGGTTTGGCCATGTGGAGAGGATGGAGGGTGAAAGACTGACGAAGAGAGTGTATGTGAGTGAGGTGGAGGGGGGAAGAGGGAGGGGGAGGCCGAGGATGAGATGGAGGGATGGGGTGGAGAGGTATATGAGAGAGGGGGGTGTGAGTTGGGAGCAGGGCAGTGAAATGGCGGGGGACAGGGCGACTTGGAGGCGATTTGTTTGTGGCCACCTCAAACGGGATTGAGGCCTCTGGCAATAGATAGATAGATTATTATTATTATTATTATTATTATTATTATATTATTATTATTATTATTATTATTATTTTATTTTATTATTGAGTGTTGCAGCTGCACGAGGCTTACATGAAGGAGTGTTAGTGCCAACTTTAACATATGGATGTGAGACTATGGTGTGGCATGAAAATGAAAAGGCAAGAGTAAGAGCAATGGAGATGGGACTGCTGAGGAATGTATGTGGAGTGCAGAGGGTGGATAGGATACGAAATAATGTGATTCGTGAAAGATACGGAGTGAGGGAGTCTGTTGACACCAGAGTCGAAAAGAGTGTACTGAGATGGTATGGTCATGTGGAGAGAATGGATAACAACAGAGTGGTGAAAAGGTATATCTGAGCAAATTTGAAGGAGGGAGGAGGCGAGATAGGCCAAGGAGAGGGTGGAGAGATATGGTGGATGAGTGTGTGAGGAAGAGAGGTTTGGAAGTCGGTGAGGCTAGGGAACTGACAAGAGATCGAGGTGGCTGGATGAATGTTGTGAGGAGAAGTGCATGATCAGGGATTTTGGCACCCCTTTTTAACGTGGCAGCGCGCGTCCGGATTGACTCTATCGGATACATGTATGTGGAGCTGCAGAACGTGGTGAATGTTTTTGGCGTATCCGATAGAGCCAGGATTCCGGGGGCTTGAATGATGAGTGAATGGAAGCGTGGCCCATTGGATTTGGCAAATTTGGGCTGTCTGGACATTGCTACTCCCCACCCTGCCCTAGGGTGGGAAAGGAGGTCCGGTTGATGATGATGTTGATTATATTATTATTATTATTATTATTATTATTATTGTTATTGTTATTATTATTATAGTAGTAGTAGTAGTAGTAAAATAAGTTGGGATTATTATTTGATATGATAAGGATGATAAAAATAATTGCTGATTTTATATTTTAATAATAGCTAATAACAACAGCAACCACATCCTCAAAAAATAAGATTGCACAGCAATACTGACGTGTTTCCAAAAAGCTATATGCCAGCCACTGCAAATATAAATATAAAATGTTAAAAATAGCAAGGTCGCCAAAATTTAATTTCCTCAACACCAGAACGGTGGATTGCGCTGCCTGATTTGCATACGACATTTAAATATCAATTCTTTTGTTAGAATTATTTGTGTGGTCGAGATTTTTTTTTTCTATATGTGTCTGACTCTGGGCATAGGCATCAGAGCCCGTTCCCTGAAGCCCATCAGTCCTCCTAAATACCATACACCTCCACTTCGGCGCTAACACCCACCGTCCATATTGAATACATGCTAGGGCCGTCTCATACAGGACTGGTGTACTGGTATTAGCGGGGGTGTTTTTACATGTCGGTGGGGCTTTGGCAGATCAGTAGAGTCTTCCTTAACGTAATTCATATCCTTTAAACTATTCCCCATCCCAGCCGGGATTCGAACCTGCGTCCATTGGATAGCAGAATGGTTATACAGACGCACATATTTGTATATATAGGATCATCAGACACTTGTACAGTAAATTAAACAATTCTCTTCCCACTCCCGTCTGAATGAAATGTACAGCTGGCGAGATACACTGCTAAACCTATCCCTACTAACGTGTACTTCTCATGGTTCGATTTTCCGCTATATATTCGTCACACTTTGGGAAGATAGTTGTATGTCTGTCTGTACTTAAAATAGTATACGGATTATTGAACTTAAGTTTACCCTCGTGTTTGTGAGACCATTACATTTACAAGCATGTTTTGTGTATGTGGCGTATTGGTATACACATATTATATATGTACGTACATACCGGTACATATCTCTTACATAGATACATACACAGCTTTAACACACACACACACACACACACACACACACACACACACACACACACACATTACAAGCATGTGATTATTATTATGATTCTGGCCTAACCAAAACAACCGCCACCACCTCAACTACTGCTGCTACTATAACCACCATCGTCACTACTGCTACAGCTGCCACTACTGTAATTACCACTACCAGAATTACTGTCACTCTTGTTACCCCCAATACTAACACAACCACCATTATCGTGAAAACTACCTCTTTTATTACCACAACTTCCTCTACCACAATAACTACCAACAACTACCACAGCCACCACTACGACCACAATACCACAACCATCATCACGGCAACTACCACGCAAACACAACTACTATCACTACCAAGACTACCACCACAATCCCTACTACCACCACTTCTTCCACCAAAAGCACCAAAACTACCATAACCATCACCACTACCACATCTACCACCACAACCCCTACCCACGCAAGCACCACAACTACCATCACAAATACAATTACCAGTGCCACCATAACTACCACCAGCACCACTACTACTACCACCAGCACTTAGCACAACCACTATCACCACGACTACCACAATTAACACCACTGCCACAACAGCCACCGACATCCTTACCTAACACCTCTCTCACGTCTGGTCTAATTAACTCTCTCTCTCTCTCTCTCTCTCTCTCTCTCTCTCTCTCTCTCCTCAGGTGTTGAGTCCACACCTGCCCTTAATTAAGAGGTACCAGGTGAGCTAGACAGGTAGAGAGAGACAGGACTCACTCTAAAGCTCCCTCTAATTGTTTAATAATTTATTTAGCTCTACTCCGTTTTTTGTTTGTGGGTCTCTCTCTCTCTCTCTCTCTCTCTCTCAGGTGCTAAGACCACACCTGACCTTAATTAAGAGGGGCCAGGTTAGCCAGACAGGTAGAAAGAGGAAGTACTCGCTCTAAAGTTCCCGCTAATTTGCTTAATATTTTATTGAGCTCGACTTCGTTTTTTGTTTGATTCTCTCTCTCTCTCTCTCTCTCTCTCTCTCTCTCTCTCTCTCTCTCTCTCACACACACACACACACACACACACACACACACACACACTTTGATTTCAGTGATCCCCTCCCCCTCCCCCACCTGTTATATATATGATAATGGCAAAGACACCTGCCATGAGTAGGAAAGGGGAGGCGATAGGTTAGGAGGGGAGGGGAAATGCAGGGAGGGGAGGGGAAATGCAAGGAGGAAAGGAGAGGGGACAGGAGGGGAGGGAGCGAGAGGAGAGGAGAATAAGGAAGGAATGAGAGGGAAGGAACAGGAGGAGGAAGAGGGAGGGGGCAGGAGACAGGTTGATGTAAAATTTAGAGGGGATGGGGTGAGGGGAAGAGGGAGGGGAGGAAGGAAGTGGAAGGGGAGGGGGATAGGAAATAAGAAAAGGAGAATAGAGGCAATGGAGGAATAAAGGGAGAGGGGAAGGGAGGAAAGACGAGAATACTCGGTTGGAGGACAGAAGGAAGGAAGAGGGGAGGGAAGGTGAAGGGAATGGAGGAAAGTGGAAGGGGCGAGGGGAAGGGGAGAAAGAAAGGAGGAAGGGAACGTCGAAAAGTATTGGAGAAAGAGAAGGAAGGAGGAGGGGAAATAGGAGGAACTGGAGAGAAATGAGATACAGGAAAGGATGGAATGAAGGAAGGATGGGGAGATGGGGAAGAGGGGACGAGGAATGGAAGGTCGAAGTTGAAAAGATGTGGAGGAGGAGGAGGAGGAAGAGGAGGATGGAGAAGGAGGAGGGAGAATGGGAACAGAGGAATGAGAAGGGAAGGGAGGGATAGGGAAGGAGAAGATGGATATACACAATGGAGTGCAGAAGGAAGGAGGAGGAGGGGATGAGTGGACACGAGAGAGGAGGACGGAAGAGAAGAGAGAATGCGTAGAACGAGAGAGGAGCGAGATGAAGTGGAGAGATAGAAGAGAAGAGGTGAGATGATTAGAGAGAGAGAGAAAGAGAGAGAGTCAATCCTATACACCGCTCATACATTCTGCCATACATACTATTTCCACTGTTAATCCAGTATATAAAAAAATATTGCACAGTTCTCAGGAATAACGGAAAAAACTTGGCCTTAAGGGAATGGGAGGGGGAGGGGAAAATATGAGGGAGAGAGAGAATGTGAGAGTGATAGACAAGTGTGTGTGTGTGTGTGTGTGTGTGTGTGTGTGTGTGTGTGTGTGTGTGTGTGTGTGTGTGTGTGTGAGAGAGAGAGAGAGAGAGAGAGAGAGAAACCGAACCCCTCTCAAATATTCTATCCAGGTGAAATTGTAAAAAAATTGAAGGGTTAAAACTAGAGCTGAGAGAGAGAGAGAGAGAGAGAGAGAGAGAGAGAGAGAGAGAGAGAGAGAGAGAGAGAGAGAGAGAGAGAGAGTCCTGCGTACATTCTTGTTTGCCTTGGTAAGCTTGAGTATGCTTCTGTGTGTGTACCGTATATGTATAAATATATGGTTAGATTATACAGTATTATCTCATATATGTTATGATTGCATGAGTGTGTATATTTTTGTATGTATGTTTGTATTCAAGTATGTTTGTATGTGTGGATATATGGTAGCTTAGCATCTCTGTCAACAAAAAATCAACTCCCCACATTTTGAGTTAAAAAAAAAAAAAAAAAGGCGAAAATATGTACAGAAAGATGATATTCATATTAATCAAAAACTTACTCAGGGATTGCAGTCGTCAGATAAGGTTTAAATTTTATGACGTCACAGCGATCGCCAATGAGAAGGGTGAAATTTCATGACGTCACAGGGATCGCCAGTGAGAAGGGTGAAATTTTATTACGTCACAGCGATGGCCAGTGAGAAGGGTGAAATTTTATGACGTCACAGCGATGGCCAATGAGAAAGGTGAAATTTTATAACGTCACAGGGATTGCCATTGTTATACCTGGATTTTAATGACGTTACACCGAGCACATCAGTCCAGTGAGGAATGTGTGTTTTCAAGAGAGAGTGAGAGAGAGGGAGGAGAGTGAGAGGGGGGAGGGGTTACATGTGTTCCATTAAGAGACGCAAGACAGAATCACTGGCAGTCTGTCAGTATTATAATGATTCTATATTATAATGATCCGTGTTCTGTATGTTTGTTGGTTAGTCCATTTGTTACCTTAACACAGCAAAAATGTCGCATTATAGCGCAATTTTGTCAGAGCACGGTGCTCTCACTTGAAGAATAAAACAGATTTCAGTCCAATCGGGCCACAGGTCCCCGGGTTATGACTCATTTCTGACCTTTTGACATCGAGCGGCTTCGGCGGCCAGTAGCGGATCACTTTCTTTGTGGGCATTGAAGTTACCTTACCTGCCTTTTAGACGTTCAGTGGAAAGGCCTCCGAAGGCGGCCTTTGAGTGCTGTGTAATTTTCATTTTTTCCTTGTCTTGTACACAGGAGGTAGATTTTAAAAATTGATTTAGGAAAGGAACGGTAATAATAGATACAGCATCGCATATTCAATCTTATATAATATATATATATATATATATATATATATATATATATATAGTGTATCAGAGACTTCCGGGGAAATGATGTGGGGGGGAAATGATATGGGTTGACTGAGGCAGAGCGCTAGGGAACACCAGCCCGACACCAACCGACACACAAACCTCTCGCCGTGTGATTAATGTTCGGTGTCATGAATGTGTATCAGTATTAATACAAATCCCTTTTCTAATTTTTTAGCATTTAGAAAGTCCTTTATTGATATAACTTGATTTTAAACACTTTTGAAATACTGTACTGTTCACTTTATACACCTTATTATTTACGGTCTTACAAACTAAACATGTTCAATTTGTATATTTCACTTATCACTCGTCACCCTCGAGCAGTATATCAGGGACTTCCAGGGCAATGCTGTGGGTCAGACTGAGGCCAGAGCATGGGGGAACGATGGTGACGCCGCTAGCCCACCACCATCTGACGCACAAACACACAAACCGTGCAGACAGTATGGCTGCCCTGGCCTGAGGTTAGGCAGTCCAAGCTGCTTCTATGTTTGAAGTTTTCCTGTTAAATAAGAAAAATTTCGGTAGGCTCCATGACTCCGAAAAAGCGAACTCTGGTCTAGTGAAATCCATTGTAGAGAGGTCATTCTGTATATATATATATATATATATATATATATATATATATATATATATATATATATATATATATATATACATACCAAACCATACGTGCTCCCTACGTGTCAACAAGTGGGTTGGTGGAGGATTAGTGCCCTTCCCCATAAAACAAATAACTCTAAGTCAAATGGCCACCCCTTAAGGGATTTTGGCGTCTGGCAATAGATAGATAGATAGATATATATATATCCATCCCATTGGAGCCCAGTGTCCACAGTACTGGACAGAACTGGGAATTTTCAAATCCTAATAAAGTAGGGAACCCCCGGGTAGGGACCTATGAGCTTCGCGACTATGAGCCGATGGGCGGAAGGCGGTACGCTTAGAACCCTCCCGGAACGGTGCCTCGCCCAACAATCCTGGGATCCAATGGGTTATATATATGAGTGAAATTCTTGGGATCAAGGCGTGCCCTCTGACCAAAGTTCTCCTGTAGTCGGTAAAAATAGGACTGTTGTTGACAGTGTTACTACCACCACCACAACTAACACACCTACCACCACAACTAACACACCTACCACCACAACTACCGGACATACCATCTTTACTACCACATTACCACCACACCTGCTACACCTACCACTCCAACTACTACAACTACCAGAACTTGCAACACAGCTACCACACCTACCACTACAACTACCACACCTACCACCACAACTACCACATCAACCACCACAGTTACCACACCTACCACCACAACTACAATACCTACCACCAGAACTGTCAACATAGCTACCACACCTACCACCACACCTACTACAACTACCAACACAAGTACCACATCTGCCACCACAACTACCACACCTACCACCACAACTACCAACACAAAGACACACCTACCACCACAACTACCACCCCTACCACAACAGTTGCCACACCTGCCACCAAAATTACCTCACCTACCACCACAGTTACCCCACCTACTACCACTCCTGTCAATAACAACTTCCCCATCTACAAACAAAGCTACCACACCTACCACCAACATTACCACACCTGCCAACACAACTACCACACCTGCTAACAACTACCACGATTCCCACCACAACTACTCCGCTTTCCCCTACGGCACCCACCTCCACAGCTACCCACAAAGTTAACAATTGCCACCACAGTTACCACACATATTACTACTACTACCTCTACCAGAACCAACACTGCCAGACGAACCACCACAACTTCCCCAGGTACAGCCACAACTACCACACCTACCACCACAACTACCACAATTGCCACAATTGCCACACTTGCCACAAGAACTACCTCACCTGCCACCACAACTACTACACCTACCATCACAGCTACCACCACAACCATCACACATACCACCACACACCACCACACCTACCATCACAACTACTACACCTACCAACACACCTAGCATCACAACTACCAACACAACTACCACACCCACCACCACACCTACCATCACAGCTACTGCACATACCACCTCACCTACCATCACAACTACCACATCTACCACCAGAGCTACCACACCTACCACCACAACTACCACACCTACCACTACAACTACCACACCTACCACTACAACTACCACACCACCACAACTACCACAGTTGCCACACCTACCACCAGAACTACCTCACCTATCACCACAATTACCCCACCTACTACCACAACTACCACACTTAGCAATAACAGCTCCCTCACCTATCAACAACGCTACCACACCTGGCACCACCACTACCACAACTACCACACCTACCACGCCTGGCAACACAGCTACCACACCTGCTAACACAACTACCACGATTCCCACCACAACTGCTACAGTTACGGCTACGGCACCCTCCTCCACAGCTACCCACAAAGTTAACAGTTACCACCACAGTTACCACACATAACTACTACTACCTCTACCAGAACCAAGACTGCCAGAAGAACCACCACAAATACCACAGCTACAACCACAACTACCACACCTACCACCACAGCTACCACAGCTACAACTATTACCACCACAGGTACACACACCACCACCATACCGCCACTTCTACCACTATTACCAACATTGTAACTACTCCCATTGACACTACTACCACATCTACCACCATAACTACCACCAGTACACTTACATCTACTACTACAACAACAACAACAACAACTACTACTACTACTACTACCACAACTACCCTACCACTACTAACATCACTGTATTAGTTATGAGAGTGGGAGAGTAACTTTGACATCATAATGTTCAACTCAGTGTCTGGCATCTGTCAAGAGTTAGAGAGAGAGAGAGAGAGAGAGAGAGAGAGAGAGAGAGAGAGAGAGAGAGAGAGAGAGAGAGAGAGAGAGAGAGAGAGAGAGAGAGAGAGAGAGGGAGAGAGAGAGTTTGGAGGGACTTTGTTACCATCCCTTCCGTATAAATAACAAAAGATAAGGAGGAGGAGGAGGAGGGAGAGAACGAATGAGCGAGGGAATCAAGGAGAAGAGAAAGAGGAAGATGCAGATTGTGCAACTCTCTCTCTCTCTTTCTCTCTCTCTCTCTCTCTCTTTCTCTCTCTCTCTCTCTCTCTCTATCTGGCTACATAGCTTATCCTTCTGCTTGTCTGCTCGCATCTCTGTCCTTCCCTCACTCTCTCCTTCCCTCCTTTCCTACTCTCCCTCCCTCCCTCTCCTTTCTCTTCTCTTTGCCTCCCTGTTTCTCTCCCTTCTTTTCCATTATCTTGCATCTTTCCTCGTATTCTCCTTCCTTCCTTCATCTCCTACCTCCTGTCTGTTCCCCTTACTTTTCCCTCACTCCGTTTTTTTTGTTCCACTGTTCTTCTTTCTTTTCTTCTGTCACCTCTTCCTTCTCTCACTTCCTCTTAGCCTACTTAACAAATCTGTCAACGAACAGGAATTCACAAGTTGGATGGAGGCAGAGAAAGTGGTTGTAATTAAAGACATTCTCTGGCAACCAGAAGTATCCGGCAGCGCTTGATATAACAGCATTTGACATTGTGTTACATTTCCACAAAAGAGTAGTTTATGGCAGGATGGAATCCCCAAGGGCCGCCCGCACCGGGCAGACCAGTGGCACAGGCGGGTTCCGGGCAGAGTTTTTTTTTTTTTTCCCCTTCGGGTACACTTAGTCATCCAGTCATATTGGCAACGTCGCACCGAGGTCAGAGAGAAATGAGTCAGCAACGCTGCACCTTCGCTCGGAAATACGTGAGACGATTCAACTAGTTAAGCCTTAAAATAATCAGAAAAGTCCTTTTTTAACATTAAACCAACCTATGCCTAGTTATGCTTAACCTGACGTTAACCAACCATAATCCCTAATTTTGTTTTGGGAGATGACGAAGGTACGACGTTGTCGAGTCTTTTCTCGTGGCACTTGATCCGACGTTGCCAATATTACTACATGACCAATTATAACCAGAAAAAAAAAAAAAAAACATACAGACAACGCCAGTATGCACGGTCAGTTGTTTACCGAAGAAAGTTTAATTTCCCATGGTCTAGACCAGCCATACTTCCCCTTCCCAGCCGTGAGGCACTACCTAGAGAGAATGCCCCCCTCTTTTTATTTATTTATTTATTTTTTAAAACTAGGAACACGAAATTCGGTCAGTGGTCGACCTACACCGCGATTCGTTTTTTTTTTTTTTTCCAGGGTGTGACCCCTTTGCCTTAATGCCAAAGTTTAGAATAGAATATAAGAAAAACCTCGAAACACATATTTCAAGCATTATCCAGCCCCAAAGAATTTTTTTTACTGAAGCAAAAGCAAAAAGGTATCAATGCCAGCAATCGGGCCACTAGAGTTAGCAAATGGAAAGCAGACTAACAGTGAAATCGAAATGGCTGAAACATCTAGTGCTTTCTTTGTACAGATATTTACTTTAGGAAATTCAGCTTTGATTCCTTCGTCTTCCCTCATAGGCATATAATGAAAGCAGCAACATCAACAACATTGTAGTGAATGCAAGAGGTGTCCTGGTTTCCATTAGTAAGCTTAAGATCAACAAAACACTTAAGCCTCAGTGGAGAACCCCCCAATGTTAAAGGATGTAAAACAGAAAGCATCCAAATCTCCAACTTTTTAATTTTCAGTATGGCATTACAGATCGGCTCAGTACCAAATGAATACAAACTAACTAATGTGACTATTATAAAAAAAAAAAAAAAGGTAATAAACCATAACCTGGAAATTATCATCCAATCAGCCTAACATCAGTAGTGTGCATATTGTTGGAAACCATAATTAGAGATAAACTAATTAAGCATTTAATACAGAACAGTCTCATCAGAATTCACAGCATGGATTCCGGAACAGTCATTAATGTCTTATAATTCGCCTCAAGCTTTTCTGTAATAGAACTGATATATTAGATAAAAACAGACCTATTGATGATAAAGTGCCCCATAAATGGCTTGTTGAGAAATCGGGATCCGTGGTGTCCATGGCAGTTTAGTAAGTGGATCAAGAAAAACTGGCTTACAGAACAGAAACAACGGGTTGAAATAGAATACAAAAAGTTAGACTAGACAAATGTTAAAATCAGAGTACGAAAAGGTTTGAAAAGTTCAGTTTTGAGTCCCATTCTGCATTTAAGTTACATTAGTGACATTGACGAAGGGTTGTGTTGTCAGATATCCAACTTTGCTGACGATATAAAATTAGTAACAGGGCAGATACACCTAACCAAACACTAATAATTGAAAGAGAGATCAGTAACAGTAATTTAGTCAACTGTACTAAACCGTGGCAAAAGTTTTTTACTGTTGAGAAAATGCAGTCTTAATATTGCGAGTAAAAATGAAAAAGTTCAGTACGCTGTAGACAAGTGGAGGAGATAACCAAAGGGAAATATTTAATCAAACAATTTAAAACCTCCTCGACAGTGCACAGAGGCAGAAAGCAAACAGACTGGTTAGATTCACTTAAATAAGAGATTATCATCCTTACTTTATATAATACATTTGCGTGCCTGCACCTGGAGTGGTGTTTCCAGTTTTGGTCACCGTGGGTCAAAATTGTATTGAGAATTTTGAGAGAGAGAGAGAGAGAGAGAGAGAGAGAGAGAGAGAGAGAGAGAGAGAGAGAGAGAGAGAGAACAACGAATGGTGACAAAAATGCCACCCCGACAGAAGACAAAGCCATACAGGAAATATTTATAAAATCCAATCCTGTGCAGTCAGTCAAAACACTGGCTGCGGGGGAATCGGAGTCAAGTATATATTTTTAAATGACATGATACTGTGGCACATGATAAGTACTTCATGATAGACTAGTGAAATTACACTAGAGGTAATGACAATATTTTTGCCCAACGTTTCCCGTCAGATGAAGTAAAGCATTTCTTCGTTATGGAGTTGTATAGTTGTGTTATAAATTGCCTTGGAATGTAGTAGAATGTGACACGGTAATGACATTGAAGACTCGCATGTGTACGTACGAGACTTCTGATTCCCAGCTAACCACGTTCTTAGCTGAATAATATTAAAGAATATTAATTATCCTTTTCTCCACACTACCGAAAATAAACCAACAGTACACAGATTACCAGGTAATAGCACATTTCCTTTACACACTAGGTTCATCCATTCTCATGAAATTTCCTTGACTCAGTTCTATACTGCATGGTGGTCCTTCTCACTTATTCCTGCCGGCTTCGGCTGGAGGGTCTGTTGGTGGTGGAGGTCTTCCTGCTTTTCTGTCCTTCTCTCGGACCCATAAACTAGTTACCATAGTTGTTGTCAGCCCTATAGAAACAGTCTTGAAAGGACCATACATTGTTTTCCTTTGTACTCCACGCCTCTCCTCCTTCCTCACTCCCTCTCTCCCTACGACTTCCTCCCTCCAGCTCATATCCCTCTTTGCTTTTCTCTTTCCTTCCCTGTACCTTGCTTCCTCCATCCATGGCTCTCCATTCCTGCCTACTCCCCTCCGCCCCTGTTGTTCTCTCTTTGTCATTAGGTGATAGAGTAGTTTTTAGTTATAACCATCTCTATACCAAACAGCCACGAAAGGACCAACAGGTAGGTTGCTGTTTGCATTCCTTTGTACGCCTTTGTACACCTTCTCTTTCTGTATCTCACTCTCCTCCCTTTTTGTATCTTACTTCCCAGCTCCATGTCTCTCCCTCTCTGCTGTCATTCCTTCCCTCTCCTTCTCCCTCCCTGCTCCTCTCTCCCTGGCTATTTCTGTCCCTGCCTCCCTCCTCCTCCCATAATTTCCCTGGCTTCTTCGTTCCCTGTCCCTCCTACCCACCCTCCTCTCCATGCCTCTTCTCATCTCCTGTCTCTCTGCCTCCCTCTTTCCCTCTTCCATCCCCCTCTCCTGCTCTCCTTCCCCCTCTCCTTCTCTCCCTCCCCCTCTCCTTCTCTCCTTCTCCCTCTCCTTCTCTCCTTCCCCCTCTCCCTCTCTCCTTCCCTCCCTCCCTCTCCCTCCCTCCTTCTCTCCATGCATCTTCTCACTTCCTGCCTCCCTGCCGTCACATTATTGTCACTGTCTACCATTTGCTATGATTTCATGGCTGTGTGTGTGTGTGTGTGTGTGTGTGTGTGTGTGTGTGTGTGTGTGTGTGTGTGTGTGTGTGTGTGTGTGTGTGTGTGTGTGCGCGCGCCCTTCTCCCTTTCTTATTTGCTCTCTTCATCATCGACTTTCTCACAACCTCCCTCATATCGTTCCTTCCTTATCCTTCTTCTTTTCTTCTTTCCTGCCTGTCTCACTCATTTTTTCATACTCTTTTTCTGCCTTCCTTCTGTCATGCTTTCCTTCTGTAATTCCATCCTTTCATGCATTATTTTACTTTCTTCTTTTTTTCATATATATTGTTTTCATTCCCTCTCCTCTTCTTACATGCTGTCTTCCTCCCTCTTTAGTTTCTTTTTTCCTTCACAACACAGTTAACATTATTACAGAGTTTTCACTTAATGGTTTTGACTTTCTTTTCCCATTGTGTTTCATTGCTTGTTTCACTTTCTGTCCTACAATCTTTCCTTCTTTCCTTCCCTCTTACTTAAATATTTATTTTCATCTTTCATTCCTTCTTTCTTTCTATTAAATTGTTTTCCTGTTTGTCTTTATCTGTGTCTAGGTATATATTGCATTATATCAAGATGTATTTATATCCTTTAGCTCTTCCATTTACGCATCTCTCTCTCTCTCTCTCTCTCTCTCTCTCTCTCTCTCTCTCTCTCTCTCTTGCATGAACGTCCATTTTAACAGCTGAACATGGAACTGTTTTGCATACACATGTACGTTTTTGCCGCTTCCATAAGTTCATTTAGCCACGCACATACCAGCCTCCGCAAATGCCTGGGTATTAGAGTTAGATGTTAAATGAAGAGCAGAGTTTACATACATATACATACATACATACATGCAAACATACATACATGCAAACGTACATACATACAAGTCGAGCTCAGTAACACTCTGAAATACATAGTCCAACGAACACACACACACACACACACACACACACAATCGTTTCAGTATATACAAACATATATATACACAGAAACACATACATACCCTGACAACATACTGAGACACATGATGCATACATACATACGTACATACATACATAATTTCATGCATACGTGTTCATTTACACATGCACATACACATGGCACCGCAGCAGACATTAGGAAAAGCACACACACACACACACACACAGGTAGGTAGATATACAGTGACAAAGAGGTTGGTGAGAGTGAGCGGTTAATCTCTCTCTCTCTCTCTCTCTCTCTCTCTCTCTCTCTCTCTCTCTCTCTCTCTCTCTCTCTCTCTCCATCTCTTGTCTAATCGCTTTCCTGCCACTAATGGAACACCTGGTTAACATGACTTGTTATTATATCATCGCTCTCGCTCTCTCTCATATATATATATATATATATATATATATATATATATATATATATATATATATATATATATATATATATATATATATATATATATATATATATATATATATATACATATATATATATATATATATATATATATATATACATATATATATATATATATATATATATATATATACATATATATATATATATATATATATATATATATATATATATATATATATATATATATATATATATATTGCCAGACGCCTCAATCCCGTTTGGGGTGGCCACAAACAAATCGCCTCCAAGTCGCCCTGTCCCCCGCCATTTCACTCCCCTGCTCCCAACTCACACCCCCCTCTCTCATATACCTCTCCACCCCATCTCTCCATCTCATCCTCGGCCTCCCCCGTCCTCTTTCCCCCTCCACCTCACTCACATACACTCTCTTCGTCAGTCTTTCACCCTCCATCCTCTCCACATGGCCAAACCACCTCAGTGTGTTCCTCATAACGCTTCCTATCACATCCACATCAACACCACAACGCTCCTTTATATCCTCATTCGTCAGCCTGTCTCTCCATGTGACTCCACAGGCTCCTCTTATATAACTCATTTCCACTGCTCTCACTCTTGACTTGTGTCCTTCCAACAACGTCCAAGCTTCACTTCCGTACGTTAGAGTTCGTATCACAATACTGTCATGTAGTAACTTTTTCACTTCCATGCTCACTTCCCTGTTTCTTATCACTGCTTTCAAAGAACCAGCAATCTTTCTTCCCTGCTGTACCCTTTCAAGCACTTCACCCTCCAAACCTCCATCCTTACTCATCACACTACCCAAGTACTTAAACGTACTCACATTTTCCAATTCCTCACCATCCAACCTCGCTGTACATTCACTGACTTCACCTCTCTCAAAGACCATCACTTTACTCTTCCCTACATTCACCTTTAGATTCCGTTTCTTACACACACTCTCAAACTCATCCACCAAGCCTTGCAGCTCCCCTTCGTCTTCACTCAACAACACAGTATCATCCGCAAACAACAGTACAGGGAGTTTCCAAACACTATCCTCTCTCACCAGGGCCACTCCAACATCCACTACCCTACCTTGTACCTCTTTTATTACCCCATCCATGTACAGATTGAACAACCATGGAGACATAACACATCCCTGTTTCAACCCAACTTTCAAAGAGAAAAATTCACTTAGTTCACCATCCACACGCACTGCAGCCTTCGCACCATCGTACATACTCTTCACAGCATTCAACAACTTTCCATCTACTCCATATATTCTTAACACTTTCCACAGTCCTAGTCTATCCACCCTGTCATATGCTTTCTCCAAATCCATGAAAGCCGCATACAACTTCTTTCCCTTCTCTAGAAACTTTTCCACTAAAGATCTGAGGATGAATATCTGATCTACACAACCTCTTCCCTTCCTAAAGCCTCCCTGTTCTTCTCCAACTAATTTCTCTGTTCTTTCTCTAACTCTGTCAATAAGTATCCTACCATACACTTTTCCTATTATACTAAGAAGACAAATACCCCTATGATTACCACACATTTCTTTTTCCCCTTTTCCTTTGTACAAGGGAATAATTATACCTGACTTCCAATCCTCCGGGACTCTACCTTCCTCCCAGGCCAATCTGCACATCTTCCACATCCATTCTACTACTATCTCTCCCCCATGCTTCAGCATTTCACCACACACTCCATCAATTCCTGGGGCTTTCCCTGATTTAACTTTCTTCATTGCTTCCACAACTTCTATCCTACTGATTTCTTCCTGTCTTCTCACCTCCCTCCTTTTCCCAGCCATTCCCCAGCCACTTATACTCGCATTACTTCCATCCTCTATGTTCAACAATTCCTTAAAGTGTTCTCTCCATCTGCTCACTTTTTCTCCCTTCTCCACTAGTAATCTACCATTTTTATCTTTCACTCCCCTGCTAACTTCACTTCCACCCTGTCTTACTCTTTTCACCTCTTTCCAGAACATTTTCTTACAGTTCCTCCACTTTACACTCAAATTCTTTCCAAATTCCTCATCCACTCTCTTCTTACTCTCTCTTACTAATCTTTTCACCTCTCTCTTTCTTTCTACATATAACTCTTTCTTCCGCCTCTCATCTTCTTCCACGCCCCTATTTCTCATCCATTCATTGTATGCTTTCTTCTTTTGTGCCATAGCCCGTTTCACCTCTTCAATCCACCACGCTGTTCCTTGCACCCCCCTCCGTCTTCTCTTCCTTCCACACACCACATAACATGCTGCACATATTTCTTCTGTAAATATTCTACACACACCTTCCACGTCCCCCATCTGCTCCAATTCATATTTGCCCAATCGTTCCTCCACTTCTCTCTTATACTCTGCCTTTTTCTCATCCTCTTGTAACCTTTCCACTCTCCTTGCAACTACTCCTTCCTCTCGTCTTTCCCTTCTTCTATTCCTCCATCTTACTTGAATTCTAATTCTGGCCACCACCAAGTAGTGGTCAGAAAGTCCACTCCCCCAACCGCTATAAACTCTTGCATCCAATATACATCTTCGCATCCTTTCATCCACACACACATAATCAATCATTGCCTTGCTTTCACTCAGTTCACCACCCACCCTTCTCATCACTCGCCATGTATACCTGTGGATCATTTTATGCCTGAAGAGGATATTGGCTATCACCAACCCCCTCCCAGGACAAATGTCCACTAACGCACTCCCATTCTCATCTACCTCAGCAGGCACACCCCACTCACCAACTATTCCATCCACCTTCACATTCCCAACTTTACCATTCATATCACCAATCAAAAACACTTTCTCATTCCTTCCAATATATATATATATATATATATATATATATATATATATATATATATATATATATATATATATATATATATATATATATAATATATATATATATATATATATATATATATATATATATATATATATATATATATATATATATATATATATATATATATATATATATATATATATATATATATATATATACAGTATTAGGAATGAGTAAGGATTGATAGTGCGGAAAATCTTTGCTTTATTTATGCAGAAACTTCGAATGAATTCCATCAGTATTGAAGTAGATTCTCTTTGTCTGTCTGTCTGTGTGTGTGTCTTTCTCTCTCTCTCCCCTAAGTACACTGGGGAATTTAACGATGGAATTAGAAAAACGATTTAAATGGAGCAGAAAATAAATGAAAATTGGTCTCACTGAGAAACTACTTGGCAGAGAGAGAGAGAGAGAGGGGGGGGGGGGCTACGTGTAACTTGTACTTCTCTCCGACAAGGAGAGTATGTTTTCATCCCAGTTTGTTTGTTTGTCAGTTTTTTTGTCTATTAGCAGGATCACTCAAAAACTAAAAGAGAGATTTGGACCAAATATGGTGGGCAGATAGCCCATGTCCCAGGGAACAATCGATTAACTTTTGGCACCGATCCGGATCGTATTACAGATTCTGGATCCGGAAAACACTTTTTGTAAAACCCTAACCAATGATGAGAAAACGTAACCCATCATGAAGAGTGGGTTGGAAATTACGTTGCCCTTGTTGGAGAGATGCGCTCCACTGAGTGACCCTCTAATTACATTATCTAACTCTCTGCTTTTTCTAATTCTTAATTATTCTCCATTTTTCTCATTCTCTGCCTCCCCCCTCCTCCTCTTCCTCCTCCTCCCTCTCTCCTCGTGTCTACAGGACATCCCGTAAACTTAACGTAGCGTCGCGTCATGTCATTATACATTTTTTGATTTACTTAATGCAGATGAGGTAATATACAGTAAGCACAGATTAGGATCTGCACAGATAGCCCGGAGTAAACGGTCACTACTCCTACTTTCGACCTGTGATGGGCTGTGGATCACTGAGGGTCCCTGTTAATCAAGTGACCACCATCGGGATTTTTTTAATGTACCAGGGGTCACTGCTTCAGGATGAAACTTGTGTACTTGTCCCACATGGGAGAGTTCCTTGTCTCAGTGGAGTGAACGGAGCTAGGGCCTGATTGACTGCTGCCTCCCTAAAAAGCGCCAGGAAGGGCTGCCGCACCACCCCTAAACATCCACACTGTGTAGTATGTAGTTTCCACGTTATGTCCACAGACTTTGCATTATCTCAATGTACCGGTTTATAATGTTATTCTGTAACTATTAGTTTATTTCATTACTTTCTCTTTCAGGTTACTCAAACGGGTAGCTTATAGACAAAGTATTATAGAATGTGACTTTTCCTTTCCAGTATTTCCTATGAAATTTCCATGTCAGTTTTTCCATGCTGTATGGTGGTTTTTCTCACTTTTTCCTGGAGGGTTTGGTGGTGGGGGGAGCCTTCTTGCTTTACTATCCTTATCCTTCAGCATGTAGAGTTAGATATTGTAGTCATAGTTTTCTCTGTAACAAGCAGCCTTGAAAGGACCATAAGGTCTGTTGCTGTTTGCTTTCCTATGTAATCCTCTTCCTCCCCCTCCTCCTCCTCTTTTTCTCTCTTCCTCCTCCTCCTCGTCCTTTCTCCTCCTGGTTCCTCTTCCTCCTCCACATTTTATAGCCTGCTCGAGTTTTCATTTTACTCGTACTCCTCTCTGAGAGTTTAATTTTGCCGCCTAGACGTTGCTTCTCCTCCTCCTCCTCCTCCTCCTCCTTCTCTTCCTCCTCCTCCTCCTTCTCTTCCTCCTCCTCCTCCTCCTTCTCCTAGTCCTCCTCCTTCTCTTCCTCCTCCTCCTCCTTCTCTTTCTCTTCCTCCTCCTCCTCCTTCTCTTCCTCCTCCTCCTCCTCCTCCTCCTCATCCTCATCATCATCATCATCATCATCATCATCATCATCATCATCATCATCCTCATCATCATCCTCATCATCATCATCATCCTCATCATCATCATCATCATCATCATCATCATCATCATCAATCTTGCTTCTGTGTTTCTCTCATGATTTTCTTCTCACCCTCTTCCTTGCCTCTCTTCTCCTTCGTTGTCCTCGTATTACCTTTCTACCTTTTTGTCTTGTATTTCCTTCTCTTTCCCTGTCTCCTTTCTCCTCCTTTCTTTACCTTTCATCATCTTCTCCCTTCCACATTCTTCATTGTCTTATTCTTCTTTTCATCTCCCTTTCTCATCACTTTGCTGTCTTCCCACTTCATCATTTTAAGCTCATTAAATTTTCTTCTGATTCTTCTTTCCCATTTTTCCATCACTGTTCTTTATTCTTCGTCTCTGTCCTTTATCCCTCCTTCCTTGTTTTTCCTGCATGGTTCTCTTCTTCCTCTTCCCGCCTCTTCTCTCTTATCCCCGATCTTTCTCGTTATATCCCTCGTCATTCCTGTTTTGCTCCCCTCCCCTCCTCCACCTCTCTCTCTCTCTCTCTCTCTCTCATCAGTAAAAAGGTCGGTGCTCAGGACAAGGAAACGGCAGATACGTCAGTACAGTTTTGAAGGGCTTAGTGGACAATGAGTTGAGCCATTTCACTGATTGTTCATTATTATTATTATTATTATTATCAGTGGTAGTAGTAGTGGTAGTAGTAGTAGTAGTACATTTTTACATTCAGACCATTTTTCTCTGTATAACGTTAACTTTTGGAGGTAGAGGGTTCAGGTATGTCTGTTATTTACCTCTTTACTACTAGGGTGCTCTACTGACCCAGATAAAATTTCTATACTCTTTTTACTCCAGGTTGGCCTAAAATTGTCATGTCTTCCTTTTGAATGGCAAGATTTAACAAGAGATTAACCCTGGAATATGATGCTAGTCACGAAGAAGTGTTATGGAAAGGATGTAGAACTTCAGTATTGTTTTTTTTTTCTGCCACTGACCCTGGTGAAATATGCTGGAAAAGGACGTGAATCTGGGTCAAGTTAAGGTAAAATAGATAAAGTATCAAGAGTAAGATATTTAAGTATACCATAGAAGTGACGGGGGATAATTACATTTGGCCCGGGAATATTTCTGAACTAAAAATAAAAAAGATTCGAGGTGACCAGAGCACAATATAATGGACGTTACCATTGTGAACAGGAAACTAACTGTAGTAGTAGTAGTAGTAATGGTGGTGGCAGTAGTAGTAGTAGTAGTAGGCTACTAGTAGTAGTGGTGGTGGTTGTGATGGTGGTGGTGGTGGTGGTTGTGGTGGTGGTGGCGGTTGTGGTGGTGGTTGTGGGAGTATTAGGTTTAGTATTAGTAGTAGCAGTGATGGTGATGGTGGTGGTGGTGTTAGGACTACATATTATAAATACAATTAATTATAGAAAACATGATAGATAGATAGATAGATAGGCAGACAGATAGAAGCAGCAAGTCAGAGGTTTTCTGGTGTAGCAGGGGTCGTGTCACGTGTGTTACACTGTGGTTGGCATGTTCTAGAAACCTATGTGTGAGTATGTGTGTATGTGTGTGTATGGTCACTAGGCGCTGTCGTGTGCCTATAAAGCATTCCTTGAGTTAGAGTGTGTAAGCATGTTTAGCATTGCTCGATTCTCGCAGACACAATACCTCTGACTTGCTGCTTCTATCTGTCTGTCTGTCTATCTGTTTATCTATCTATCTATCATGTTTTCTATAATTAATTGTATTTATAATATGGAGTCCTAACAGTGGTGGTGGCGTTGGTGGTAGTAGTAATAGTAGTAGTAGTGGTGGTAGTAGTAGTAGTAGTCGTAGTCGTAGTAGTAGTAGTAGTAGTAGTTGTAGTAGTAGTAGTAGCAGCAGCCCCACATTCATCTTCAACACGAACCTGGTAGACTGCAGACTTACGCTGATCTTCTGCAATCCACCATCCTCCTACCTGGTAACAGGGATATATTCAAGGGACCTTTATGTAACTAAGCAGACGAACTCCTTGGCCATATCAGTGCCACCACGTGAAGGCGTCCCTCTCCATCCCCTAACAGTAACCACACACTGTCCCCTCAGTTCACTTGCCTGTTTATGTATTTCAACATTGCTGCCTCCGCACGATTGTATTCTGCATCAGAGAGGCTAATATCGGGAGGGATTCGATTTTAAGACGAACTTAGGAATGGAAAAACAAATGATATATAGGAAAAAAAAATGTATATGGAAAACAGCCTCAAAGGACCGATCTACATTTTTTTTTTTTTTAACTCTAACTTGGCCCATATTTTCGTCCTTTTGCAGCTTCTTTCACGCAGCTGTGTGGCAGAAGGAGACAGTGCCATCACCCTGCATACATTCTATAGCACTTCTTTGTGACTAGCATCATAATCCAGTGTCAATCTTTCCTTAAGACTCGGCATTCTTGATGGAGAGATGAGAATTTTAGGCTAAGTTAGAGTAAAAGAGAATAGCAACCCCTTCATATCGGTGATGTGGATCTTAATACTACTCCCCCTTTCTCCCGACGGTTTGTCAGCAAGGGAGGCTTTTCGAACTGGAGGGGTTAGATGTAGCCTTCGTTTGCTTCACTACGGTGATAAATCCCTCGTTTGTTGAGTAAAATCGTCTGAAAGCATGGATAAAACCGAAACTACGTCATGGGTTTGCGAGGGTGAAAATCCATCACACGTTGCATAAAATCGTGTATGTTGTAAGGGACTAATTAACCTTCCATTGCAAGCTGGGGTAAAAAGCGAAGATTTTAATAGCTGTGGAATTAACATATGTGATGATCTAAGTTTTCTTTTTTTTCTGTGTTGGAAAACGAAATGAAAAGTAGATAACAGGCAGCCGAAGGGGTAAAGAAAAACAAACCAACAACAACAACAACAACACTAACCAGTTCTTTAACTACAGCAATAACAAACAACAGCAACAAGTATACATACAAACAAGTTTAAACTTTGTTCCAGATGACAGGTTGTACACGTAGGCGCATGTACACACACACACACACACACACACACACACACACACACACACACACACACACACACACACACACACACACACACACACACACACACACACACACACACACACACACACACACACACACACACAGGTATGTTCCAAGAAGAAAAAAACTCACTGACAAAGCAACTGGAAGTCGTATGTTTGCCAGCTCGCTTACAGCCTCGCTTCTGAGAATGTTGTTAAGAGAGAGAGAGAGAGAGAGAGAGAGAGTACAATGTTTTACTAGGCAGCATCACAAGGGAGGTAGTGTAGTATATTAGAGAGAGAGAGAGAGAGAGAGAGAGAGAGAGAGAGAGTACAGTGTTTTACTAGGCAGCATCACAAGGGAGGTAGTGTGGTATATTATAAAGTAAGGGAGAGTGAAGCACAGGATTGCTGATATACCCAAGGGAATGCAATATGGTCTCCACACAGCTGCACTACAATGACATAACTCTGTACACATTGCCATGACGATTAATGAACATACATAAACACGGATCTCTAACTATGGGTCTTTATATGGCCTGACGTTTGACCAAATAAATCTCTTATAAAAAGGACCTAAGTAAAAAAAAAAAAAAAAATGTATGAGGCTATCGGTCCAAGGAACAACTGTAAAAAGTGTGAAGGTATTTAGTGAAGAAATAAAGAACAAGCGCAAAAAAGGAAAAAAAAAATGGAAGAAAGAAGAGGGAATCGGAGGAAATACAGAAGGTCGCGCGTTGATGTGGAGACCTAAAAAGACATACACAGTCATAAGGAGTTGTAATGCTTCTGATAACCGTGTGTGTGTGTGTGTGTGTGTGTGTGTGTGTTCAGGAAGAATTTGTGTCA
This sequence comes from Coenobita brevimanus, assembly GCF_032717465.1. Taxonomy (NCBI): domain Eukaryota; kingdom Metazoa; phylum Arthropoda; class Malacostraca; order Decapoda; family Coenobitidae; genus Coenobita; species Coenobita brevimanus. The sequence continues at coordinate 42,811,742 of NC_137021.1, read as the reverse complement.
TGGATTTTGTTACTGGTGATTTAGTTTAGCTTCCTTCTGTACCATGAGGATTATTTTTATTTACTCTCTCTCTCTCTCTCTCTCTCTCTCTCTCTCTAGGAAAAATAGGAAGGGAACGAGAGAGAGAGAGAGAGAGAGAGAGAGAGAGAGAGAGAGAATAATAAAACTCCAGACAGGCATAATATCTTCAGACAGCAAACGATAGCTACAGAGGAATATATCGATTACGAGACATTCCGAATTTTTGCGAGGACACTGGATATACCGCGAGAAATACCGAGACATGACGAGGTACAGCGAGAAATCCACTAATCCCCTGCCATATTGGAGATAATCCTTGTAAATCCCACCGCTTCTCCATTGAAATATCGTGTGTATAATCCTACTGATAAATCCAGCAGTGACCCATCCATCTCTCTACCCCGATAATATATATAATTCTCTTCACCCCGATAATATATATAATTCTCTTTACCCCGATAATATATATAATTCTCTTCACCCCGATAATATATATAATTCTCTTTACCCCGATAATATATATAATTCTCTTCACCCCGATAATATATATAATTCTCTTTACCCCGATAATATATATAATTCTCTTTACCCCGATAATATATATAATTCTCTTCACCCCGATAATATATATAATTCTCTTCACCCCGATAATATATATAATTCTCTTCACCCCGATAATATATATAATTCTCTTCACCCTGATAATATATATAATTCTCTTCACCCCGATAATATATATAATTCTCTTTACCCCGATAATATATATAATTCTCTTCACCCCGATAATATATATAATTCTCTTCACCCCGATAATATATATAATTCTCTTCACCCCGATAATATATATAATTCTCTTCACCCCGATAATATATATAATTCTCTTCACCCTGAAAATATATTTAATTAATTTATCCTCGGTACCAGTAGACGTTTGTGTTGAACTTAAACTAATCATTAATAATGATGGTAATATTAAGACCCTAAAATTCTGAACATCTGTCCTAAGATGAGCCCCCCATAAAGGAGAGAAAAGGAGAAAAGAAAATAATTGGTTCTAGCAAGAATGTATTTAATTTTCTTGTTCTTTTGTACTCGCCTTTGGGCCAAGGGTTAGGAGCCCGTTCCCTGAGGCCCATCAGTGGTGGTACGTGCCCTACACCTCCACATCCAGGCCTTCTGGCTTGGCTGTACTTATCTTCGGCTCATAGAATTAGATATCATAGGCAGAGTCTTCTTGGTAACAAACAGATCCGAAAGGACCAATAGGTCTGTTGCTGTTTGCTTGCCTTTGTGCTCCTTCGTACTTATCACCATTTCGGCGCTAACACCCACCGTCCATACCGAATACATGCTAAGGCTGTCTCATACAGGACTGGTGTACTGGTATTAGCGGGAGTGTATTCACATGTCGACGGGTCTTTGGTAGATCAGGAAAGTCCTCTGTAACGACATGCAAATCCTTTAAACTGTTCCCTGCCCCAACCGGGATTCGAACCCACGTCCATCACAACACAGATCAGCTGTCGTAGTGAGGATGGGAACAACAGGTGTTGTAGCAGGCGGAGGAATACCGTTGTACTTTTACTGAGTCTCTCATTCTGCGGGAACTTGCAAGATTAAGCGAGAAAATGGCCAGGTTTTATGAGATTGCGCGAGACTATACGAGATACTGCGGGACTTGGAGGGTTTGGGTGGAAGGGAAGGTGAGAGAACGGGAGGGGAAGATAAAGGAGGGAGAGGAAGAAGAGGGGAAGAAAAGGAAGGGAGAGGAAGGAGAGGGAAAGAAAAGGGACGAAGAGGAAGGGGAGGGGAAGAAAAGGGAGGGAGAGGAGGAAGGGGAAGATGGTGGAGAAGAAGAGAAGAAGGGATAAAGAAGATGGAGGAGAGGGAGCAAAGTGAAACGAAGGGGAAAGAGATGGAGCAAAGGGAGGAGGGAAGGAGGTAGGGGAGACTGAGGGAGACAGACGGGGAGGAGAGAAGGAGAGTTAGGAAGAAGGGAAGGAGGTAAAGGTAAAGAACTGGATCAAGAGGAGAAGAGAGGAGAAACGGAGGAGGGAAGGTAGGGAGAGAGAGAGAGAGATACTATGAGGATATAAGAGACTATGCGAGAATTTGTGGTATGGGAAAAGGAGTGAGGGAAGAAGAGGGAGAGGAAGGAAGAAGAAGGACGAGGAGAAGGAAACTGGGGAGGAAGGGGGAAGAAATGGATTAATAGTAGAGGGAACGAGAAGAGAAAAGAGTGGGAGTAAAGAGGTAGGGGGGAAGCTAGGAAGGGAAGGGGAGAGAAAGGGAAGAGGATAGAATGTGAAAAAAAGAGGAAAGAGAGAGAGAGAGAGAGAGAGAGAGAGAGAGAGGTGGGGGGGAAAGAAAGATGGTAGAGTTGTAAGAATATAGAGGAAACCTCCTCGGACTATATAAAACTGTTACAGGACAAATATAACACAATGGCTTGGGTAAGTATATACCTATTAATGTCCAGGTAAATCGGTTCACACCTGACGACTATATTATCATTGTTTTGCTTGTTACAGGTGTAAGTGTATATCTGTTACAGGTGTAAGTGTATATCTGTTACAGGTGTAAGTGTATATCTGTTACAGGTGTAAGTGTATATCTGTTACAGGTGTAAGTGTATATCTGTTACAGGTGTAAGTGTATATCTGGTACAGGTGTAAGTGTATATCTGGTACAGGTGTAAGTGTATATCTGTTACAGGTGTAAGTGTATATCTGTTACAGGTGTAAGTGTATATCCAGTACAGGTGTAAGTGTATATCTGGTACAGGTGTAAGTGTATATCTGGTACAGGTGTAAGTGTATATCTGGTACAGGTGTAAGTGTATACTGGTACAGGTGTAAGTGTATATCTGTTACAGGTGTAAGTGTATATCTATTAATGTCCAGGTAAATCGGTACACACCTGAACACTATATTATCAGTGTTGTGCTTGTTACAGGTCAAAGCCTCAGGACACACCCGCACAACAGCATCGCTAAGCAGCTGCTTTACTTAGCCTTAGTTGCCCTTGCAGGTTGCACTAGTAAGCAATAGCACTTCCCTTTACTTAGCCTTAGTTGCCCTTGCAGGTTGCACTAGTAAGCAATAGCACTTGCCTTTACTTAGCCTTAGTTGCCCTTGCAGGTTGCACTAGTAAGCAATAGCACTTGCCTTTACTTAGCCTTAGTTGCCCTTGCAGGTTGCACTAGTAAGCAATAGCACTTCCCTTTACTTAGCCTTAGTTGCCCTTGCAGGTTGCACTAGTAAGCAATAGCACTTGCCTTTACTTAGCCTTAGTTGCCCTTGCAGGTTGCACTAGTAAGCAATAGCACTTCCCTTTACTTAGCCTTAGTTGCCCTTGCAGGTTGCACTAGTAAGCAATAGCACTTGCCTTTACTTAGCCTTAGTTGCCCTTGCAGGTTGCACTAGTAAGCAATAGCACTCCTTTACTTAGCCTTAGTTGCCCTTGCAGGTTGCACTAGTAAGCAATAGCGCTTCCCTTTACTTAGCCTTAGTTGCCCTTGCAGGTTGCACTAGTAAGCAATAGCGCTTCCCTTTACTTAGCCTTAGTTGCCCTTGCAGGTTGCACTAGTAAGCAATAGCACTTCCCTTTCCTCCTTTCCTGTGAAATTTTCTTGACAGCTTTTATATTGTACTTGGTAATCCTTCTCACTGTTTCCTGCCAGCTTCGGCCTGAGGGTTTGGTTGGGGGAGGGGGGGGGGCTTCCTTGTTTTCTTTGTTAATCTTCAGCTCATAGAATACATTAGGTACGCTGGTAATATGGCAATCCTCCCTACAACACACAGAATGGAAACGACCTCTAGCACCCGTAGTCTTGTCGCGTAAGGAAACTCCCTAGCACCTTTTCATAAGTGATTTATTTTGCTTATTACACCTTAATGTCGCCCTGTGTGTTATACTCGTTTAAATCAAGCCAATATCGCCATACTCCGCATAAATAACGTACAAAGGGATATTAACCAGCCATATCCAAAAATAAATCGCCAAGGAAGAGGTGCTAGGGAGCCTTCTTACCTGATGGAAATACGGGCCTAGATGTGTTGTTGTTTCCTTTCCTTTGTACGGAATTATATCAGAGTGGAGGGTAAGGGATGGGGAGGAGGGAGTGAGGGAAAAGAGAGAGGGAGAGTCGGGGGTGGGAAGAGGAGGAGGAAGAAGAAGAAGAAAAAAAAGAAAAAGAAGAAGAAGAAGAAGAAGAAGAAGACGAGCAGAAAGAAGGTGAGAAAGACGAAGAGGTGGAGGAAGAAGAAAAGAAGAAGAAGAAGAAGAGGAAGAGGAGGAGGAGGAGGAGGAGGAGAAGGAGGAGGAGGAGGAGGATTGAGAGGAGAGGATGGAGGGGAGATAGGAGGAAGAGAGAGGGATGTATGGGAGTGTAAAGGAAGGAGGGAGAAAGGTGAAATAAGGAAGGTGGAGAAGGAGAGAGATGAAAATAGGGAAAAAGGGAGAGGGGAAGAAGAGGGAGGAGGTACTGAATTGTTTGAAGGGTTATTGAAATTTAGACCAAGTTTTATTAGTAGATATAATGTTGGGGAGGGGGGGGGAGGAAAGGGGAAAGAGAGGGGAGGAGAGAGAGGAGAGAGGACGGAGAGGAAGGGAGCAGATGGGAGGGGAGACGATTTGAGAGAAAGAGGAGGGAGGGGATATAGAAGAGAATGGAAGGGAAGGGAAGGGAAGGGAAGATTCGAGAGACAGAGAAGGCAGAAGAAGAGAGAATTGAAATATGAAAGTTTGGAAGAAGCGGGAGAGAAGAGGAAAGGATGGAGAAGGGAGGGAAAGGAATGGGAGAGGAATTAAAAGAAAAGGAAGTAGGGAGGGATGGGAGATGGAAGGGAAGAAAAGAGGAAAAGGGAGAAGAAAGGAAAGTTGGGGAAAGGAGGAGAAACGAATGAATTAAGAGGGGGAGGAATTGAGGAAAAATGAGGAAACAGGAGAGGAGAGGAGGGTAGGGGAAGGGAAGAGAAGAGAATGAATTAGTAAAGGGAGAGGGAAAGGAGAAATAAGAGGAACAGGGGAGTGGGGGTGTTCTAGGTAGAGGGAGAGGGAGGAAGGATAGGGAAAGAAATATGAGAGGAAGTAAGAGGCGGGAGAGGAGGAAGGAGGAGGGGTAGGGGTGGGGATGGGGGGAATGGGGATGGAGGTGGGAGAAGCCTGAAGGAGGTGGAAGATAAGTGAGAAGAAAAGATAGAGATAGGTTGGGAAAAAAATATGAAGTGCTATTTTAGCTGTGGTGTGGGGTGCAATTTGCCAGAGAGAGAGAGAGAGAGAGAGAGAATATGGAATATGCGGAAGGAAAGAAAGTGGAAAAAGAAGGGAGTTTAAGGAAAAGAATTAAGGAACAGGAAGGAAGGACTGCAGTAGCAGAAACTGACTGAGAAGGAAGGAACGTAAGGCGAAGAGAGTGAAAGAAAGAAGAGAGATGAAGGAAACAGCATAGAACAGAAAGAAAATGGAGGGAAGGAGGGAAGGTTATGAAGGAAAGGGAATGGAATTAAAAAGAAAGAGTTAAGGAGAAAAGGGAAGGGAAGAAAGACGATATATAGATAGACAGGAAGGAAAAGATGAAAGATTGAAATGAAAAGAATGGAAAAATGTGAGAATGAAAGACAAGAATAAAAGGACAGGAGGAAAATGAGTTAAGAAAAGGAAAGAACAGATAAGAAGGAATGTAAAAGAAAATGAGAAGTGCATGTGTGTGTGTGTGTGTGTGTGTGAGAGAGAGAGAGAGAGAGAGAGACTTGAAGTGGTGTTGTGAAATTAAAGCCTGTCCCATGAATATTGAAATTTGATGGTTTCAACTTTTCGCGTTTGTCGCCACCCCCCTCCCTCTCTCTCTCTCTCTCTCTCTCTCTCTCTCTCTCTCTCTCTCTCTCTCTCCAAATGTAATTATATACACCCCTTCTCCTCAGAGTACGCCAATCCATTGTTTTCTCTTTACAGATTACAGCAATGTTTTTCTTTTCCGCAGAATGAACTATATTAAGTGTTCTTTTTTCCAGGTGATACTGCCTCGTGGAATTGATGAGTGTTATATTTTGGTCGTGTGTGTGTGTGTGTGTGTGTGTGTGTGTGTGTGTGTGTGTGTGTGTGTGTGTGTGTGTGTGTGTGTTCTTGTTTGTTTTTGTGCCATGGTTTGGTTAAAGGCTTTGGTCTTGTCATTGTTGGAGTAAGAAAAGCCTGTGTTATATGGCCTTGGTTGTTCAGTATATAATAGGCTGTGTAGGGATGGGGTTATGGCACAGGTAAATATTAGAGAGGGATCAGCACGGTACTGAACGATTAACGATGGATTAGCTTAAAATATGATGGATTTTTTTTTCTTTATGTGCTCGACTTTGGGCACAGGCGTTACAGCCTGCTCCCAAGGCCCAGTAGTCTTCCTACATACCATAAACCTCTACATATCACCACTTTGGCGCTAGCACCCACCGTCCATATTAAATACATGCTAGGGCTGTCTCATACAGGACTGGTGTATTGGTATTAGCTGGGGTATTTTTACAACTTGTCGGTGGGTCTTCTGGTAGATCAGTAAAGTCTGATTTTATGAAATTCAAATCCTTAAACTGTTCCCTGCCCCAGCGGGGATTTGAACCTGGGTCCGGTAAGACCGCAGGCCACCTTTCTACCGATTGAGGCTGCAGATTATGCTGTGTAATTCATTTGCTAGACGCCTTAATCCCGCAAGAGGCGACCACAAACAAATTGCCTCCACGTCGCCCTGTCCCTTGCTGTTAGCTGCCCTCCCTTCAGCTCATACCGCTTTGTCTTATATCTCTCCACTCCATCCCTCTGTCTCATCCTTGGTCGTTCCGTAGTAAGCAAGAGCTGTACATAGTGATGTGGAGTTCTGTGGACGTCTGTGAGCCTCAGGTTTTGAAAGTATCAGTAGATAAAAACCAAAGCATTCGCCCACGAATACGCATCGCCCACCATCACACACACACACACACACACACACACACACACACACACACACACACACACACACACACAAAGCCCAGTAATCTACCATACCTATCATCGCAGCTTCGTCAAAATCGAAAAAAAAACAAAGTCTTTAGATTTCACCCGCCGCGTTTCACTGTCTCTTTACGTTCCTGTAAAAAAGAAAAGAAAAAAAATAGATCGGTAATCCTCTTTCAATCGGAGACATATCGTCGCAGCTTCGCTAAAATTATTATATAACCAACAGGCCTCATATCCCAGGATACTGCCAACAGAGATTGGATACAATTTGCCCACTTGTTTTGAAACATTTTTGTAACACACACACACACACACACACACACACACACACACACACACACACACACACACTAACAGTATTTCATGTATTTTTCTAATATAATTATATTTCTTCTGACATTATACCATAGGAACTACGAGAGTGAGAGAGAGAGAGAGAGAGAGAGAGAGAGAGAGAGAGAGTGTTGAAGTGGTGTGCGAAATGAGAGACCGTCCCATGAATATTGAAGTATATTGGTTTAAACTTTTCACGTTTGTCCTCTCTCTCTCTCTCTCTCTCTCTCTCTCTCTCTCTCTCTCTTTCGTACCCAAATCTCTCCCTTATATTTTACTACCCACGTCCCTGGCTCTCCTTCCTCTTCTTCTCCACCCCTTCTCTCCTCCTTAACACCCCTTCTCTCCTCCATTCCTCCCCTTCCTCTATCTCTTCGTCTCTCACTCTGCTCTTCCCGTTCTTTCCTGCCTCACTCTTCCTCTCCATGTCGATCTCATTTCCTATTTCTCCATCCTCACTACCTCTTCCCTTCCCCCCTCATACCTTCCTCTCTCTCTCTCTCTCTCTCTCTCTCTCTCCTCATCCACGTTCTCCGTTTTGCCATCCTAGTATTATTTTTTTGTTTATTTAATTAAATTATCATCCGTAAGAGAGAGAGAGAGAGAGAGAGACTGAGTGGGTGAAGAGGAGTGTGTGTGTGTGTGTGTGTGTGTGTGTGTGTAAACAAGAGTAAATATATGTGGATATCGGTATGATAATTTAGATACATATGTGTGTGGGGGGAGGGGGTGAAGAGGCGTTTAATAAGGAAGTGTTTACAACAGTACATATGTTTGTATGTTTGTATGTATGGAATGGAGTGTGAGTTTTTGAAGCCGTATGTGTGTGTACGTATTTCGATGTATGTTTTAATACGTGTGGGGGTATGTATGTGTATACATGCTGGTGTATGCATTTGTGTGTGTGTGTATGTGTATGTAAATGAGTCTACAGTGTGTGTCAATAGGATGTGCGAATGAGAGTTAATTCAATAAACCCAACTCTTTCACTGTGTGTGTGTGTGTGTGTGTGTGTGTGTGTGTGTGTGATATGAGAGAGAAAAATAATCGTATATCAGAGAGAGAGGGGGGGGGGAACGAAAAATCAAACTTTTCAGGAGGCACATACCTCGCGAGTCTCTCTCTCTCTCTCTCTCTCTCTCTCTCTCTCTCTCTCTCTGGTCAGTAGCCTTGTTATCAGTTTTGCCGCACCCTGACTCTCCCTTACTCTGTCACTCACTCGCCCACTGTCGCTTTCACTCACTTCATTTACTCTCGGTTTGTCACTTATGTTCATTCACTCCAACGTTCACTCATACTGCCATTCAGTAGATTTCGACCATTTCTTCAGTGTCTTATGGTTGATTGAATTATTTCGCTTTAATATTGCGTTAATTTTCTCGTTTATTTCACTTCCGTCTCTCTCTCTCTCTCTCTCTCTCTCTCTCTCTCTCTCTCTCTCTCTCTCTCTCTCTCTCTCTCTCTCTCTCCCTCACTTCAGTTCTTCTCTTTAATTGCTCCTCTGATGTCCTGTTCTAAACCTTCTGGGTTTCAGAGCATTTTTTTTTTTTAATACAGGGTAAATCGTTTATTAAAATAACGGACTGAAATATCTTGCGTGGTCTGCAGTTTCCTTTACCCATGTAGTACTTTGTAACTTTTCCTTCCCTCTTTCCCTCCTTCTTTCCTTCACCAGTTTTCCGTCTTCTTGTTTCCAACCTACATTCTTTCCTTGATCCTTTTATTTATTGATTCTTTGTTACCATCCTTCCATCTATCTTTCCTTCCTTCCTATCTTCCTTCCTTCCTTCCTCCCTACCTTCCTTCCTTCCTCCCTACCTTCCTTCCTTCCTCCCTACCTTCCTTCCTTCCTCCCTACCTTCCTTCCTTCTTTCCTTCCTTCCTTCTTTCCTTCCTTCCTTCCTTCCTTCCTCCAACCCTCCATCCCTCCCTCATTTCCCTCCCAATATCGGCACCTTGTGACATAACCCTTCGTTCATTCCCTTTTTGTGCACTCTCATCCCTCCTCCATTTGTGTGTGTGTGTGTGTGTGTGTGTGTGTGTGTGTGTGTGTGTGTGTGTGTGTACCTATCAATGTTTATCATTCTTCTCACGTTCCTTAATAATCTCCTGCATTAGATTCATAACTGCCTCCTTCTCCCTTTCTCTCATTAATTCCCACCTACTCTTCCCTTCCTTTTCCTCTCCCTTTTCTCTTCTCTCCCCATTTTCTTCCCCCTCCTACTTCCCTTCCCTCCCTTCATCACTTTCCTCCCCCCTCATTTCATTCCCTTCCTCGCTGTCCACATTGTCATCTATTCCGTTTCCTGTCCTTCCCTTTCTCCATCTTCCTCCTCTCCCCCTCAGTCCCCTCCCTCTTCATCTCCCTTCCCTCCCATACATATTCCTTCTTTTCTCCCTATGTCTTCTCTCTCTCTCTTACCTCCACAAACACTCCTCCTCATTCCTCCCTCATCCCTCCTACCTTATCTTTCCTCTCCCTCCCTCACCGCATCCTACCCTCCTCCTCCATTCTCTTCCTCTCCTAGCCGATCCTTCCTCTCCCTTCACCCCATTCTCAACCTCTCTAACCCTCTCTCTCCCTCCTCTCCCTCAGTCCTCCTCTCCATTCCTATTTTTCCTCACTTCCTCAGGCCAGTAAATCCTCCTTTAAGCTAAACCATCGTGAAAAACACGTCTCCATTATGTTATTAAAACACGCCTGAATAACTGAAGAGACAGATTATATACGGTATATGTTACTGTGTATGCTGGTGTGGCCTTCTGGCAGTGACGGTATATTTGCCCTGCTGCTTTGTCCTGCACGCTGCTGTGGGAGAGAGAGGGAGAGAGAGAGAGAGAGGAGTATAAGATGGAATAAAGGAAGTCTACGAATGAGGTGAAAGAGAAAGAAGAGAGGAGGGGAGGAGAAGATAGGAGAAGAGGGTGTGGGGTGAGTGGGGAGGAGGGGAAGAGGAGGATAAAGTGACAGGATATAAGAGTAATGAGAAGAGGGAAGGAGGAGAGGGGAAGGGGGAGAAGAGACGAAAATGGGAGAGGGGAGAGGAAGAGTAGGGGAAGAGAGGAGGGTAAGGGATGGAGAGAGGAAAAGAAGGGGGAGAGAGGAGGGTAAGGGGTAGAGAGAGGAAGAGGAAGGAGGGATTGGGTATTGGGGAAGGGGGAGGGACCAATAGTTAGCAATTGCAGGGGAAAGGAGGGGAAGGGGAGAAGAAAATGGAAGGAGGGAAGGAAGGAGGAGAGAGAGGAGGAGGGGTAAGAAAATGGGGAACGGGAAGAGGAAGGGAAGGGAAAAGGGGGATAGATAGATTGATAGAGAGAGAGAGAGAGAGAGAGAGAGAGAGAGAGAGAGAGAGAGAGAGAGAGGAGGAGGAGGAGGAGGAGAAACCAATACATAACATTATTTTATCAATTCGTAAATCTCTGTATCTTGGTCTAGTATCTTTAGCTTTTCTCCCTCCCCCCCTTCTCTCTCTCTCTCTCTCTCTCTCTCTCTCTCTCTCTCTCTCTCTCTCTCTCGTGTATTTGCCGCTGTATCATACATTTTTTTTTAGGTCATAAGGTACATACATTATTTTAAAATGTCGGTGTTTTGAGGTTAACCTGAGCTTTATTGCAGGAAATGGAATTCAAGGTTAAAATAATATCTTTATTTGTACACAGTAGTAGTAGTAGTAGTAGTGGTGGTGGTGGTGGTGGTGAGTAGTAATAGCGTTGGTGATGATAGTAGTAGTAGTAGCGGTGGTGGTGGTGGTGGTGAGTAGTAATAGCGTTGGTGATGATAGTAGTAGTAGTAGCGGTGGTGGTGGTTGTGATGTGATGGTGATGTTGTGGTGGTGGTGGTGAGTAGTAGTAGTAGTAGTAGTAATAGCGGTGGTGATGATAGTAATGGTAGTAGTAGTAGCAGTAGTGGTAGTAGCAGTAGTGGTAGTTATAGTTGTAGTAGTAGTACCGGTAGTAGTAGTAGTAGTAGTAAACAGTCTCCTACAGATCACCATCCCCCTTTCAGGACATAGGGGGGTGGGTGAAGGGCGTTTCTTTTGGAAGGCAGTGGTTCAGGCCAGTTATATTTGTATTTGTGCCACCAAGTGAAGGCGTCCCTCTCCATCACCCGTGTGTGTGTGAGTGTGTGTGTGTGTGTGTGTGTGTGTGTGTGTGTGTGTGTGTGTGTGTGTGTGTGTGTAGATTCCGGTTCTCCCTAATTTCCTCCCTTCTACCTTCTCTTCAAGGCCACTTCCTTGTCAGTTTCCCATTCCCTTCCCTTCTCCTCCTCCCTTGTTCCCTTCCTTTCCTTACTCTTCCCTCCCCATAGATCCTCCTTTTCTCCCTCCCTCCCTCTATCCCTCCCTTCCTAACTCCCCCAATCCCTTCCCCTCTCTTCCTACCCCCCCACCCCTTCCCCTCTCTTCCTCCCTCTCCACCCCTTCCCCTCTCTTCCTACCCCCACCCCTTCCCCTCTCTTCCTCCCTCTCCACCCCTTCCCCTCTCTTCCTTCCTCCCCTACTCCTTTCTTTCCTTTTCTCCCTCCCCTACCCCTTTCCCTCCCTTCTTTCCTCCTCCACCCCTTTCCCTCCCTTCCTCCCTCCTCCACCCCTTTCCTTCCCTTCCTCCTTCACCCACCCCTTTCCATTCCATCCCTTTCTTCCTCGCCCACCCCTTTCCCTCCCTTCCTCCCTCCCTCACTCCTTTCCCTCCCTTCCTCCCTCCCCCACACATTTACCACCCTTCCTCCCTCCCCCACCACTTACCCTCCCTTCCTCCCTCCCCAACCCCTTACCCTCCTTTCCTCCCTCCCTCACACCTTTCCCTCCCTTCCTCCCTCCCCCACCCCTTACCCTCCCGTCCTCCCTCCTTCCCCCACCCCTTACCCTCCCTTCCTCCCTCCCTCCCTCTCCCCTTACCCTCCCTCCCTTCCTCCCTCCCTCACCCCTTACCCTCCCTTCCTCCCTCCCTCACCCCTTACCCTCCCGTCCTCCCTCCCTCACCCCTTACCCTCCCGTCCTCCACTTCCCCCTCGACTGCAGTTCGAGTGAGTCTTGAAGAAAAAGCGACAATTTAGTCACAGTCTTCACCACCACGAGAGAGAGAGAGAGAGAGAGAGAATTAAGAGGTCAGGGTACAAGATGTGGTCTCCTAATTAGGTGCTATTAACACCTGTCAGTACCGTGTGTGTGTGTGTGTGTGTGTGTGTGTGTGTGTGTGTGAGTGTGTGTGTGTGTGTGTGTGTCACTCTCTGTATGTGTTTGAGTACTATACCTAAGTACTTCATATGTATGTGTAATTGTATGAACATGTCTGTGTGTATACAGTGAATTGTATGTATGTGAATGTCTGAATATTTCTCTCTCTCTCTCTCTCTCTCTCTCTCTCTCTCTCTCACTTACTTACCTTCCATACCATAGTAACAATAACAATGAAAAACTCAATTTCTCACAATATATTTTAGAGATAAGGGATGAGGAGGAGGAGGAGGATTACATAGGATTACATAGGAAGGCAAACAGCAACAGACCTTATAGTCCTTTCGAGGCTGTTTGTTAGAGAAGACTAGGACTACAAGATCTAACTCTACATGTTGAAGGATAAGGATAGTAAAGCAAGAAGGCTTCCCAAACCCCCAAACCCTCCAGGAAAAAGTGAGGAAAACCACCATGCAGCATGGAAAAACTGACATGGAAATTTCACAGGAAATACTGGAAAGGAAAAGTCACATTCTATAATACTTTATCTATAAGCTACCCATTTGAGTAACCTGAAAGAGAAAGTAATCAAATAAACTAATAGTTACGGCATGATATTATAGACGGGTACGTTGAGTTAATGGAGCATCTGTACACATAACGTGGAAACTACATAGTGCACAGTGTGGATGTTTAGGGGTGGTGCGGCAGCCTTGCCTGGCGCTTTTAAGGTAGGCAGCAGTCAATCAGGCCCTAGCTCCGTTGACCCCACTGAGACGAGGAACTCTCCCGTGTGGGACAATTACACAAGTCTCCTCGTGAAGCAGTGACCTCTGGTGCATTAAAAAAAAATCCCTATGGTGGTCACTTATCTAACAGGGACCCTCAGTGATCCACAGCCCATCACAGGTCGAAAGTAAGAGTAGTGACCGTTAACTCAGGGCTATCTGTGCAGATCCTAATCTGTGCTTATATTGCTTTCTTTGCATTGAGGAAATTAATAAATATAAAAGATGGGGTGTCTTATAGACAAAAGGGGACTGTACAGTGCACAGTGTGGATGTACAGTGCTCAGAGTGGATGTTTAGGGGTGGTGCGGCAGCTTTGTCTGGCGCGTTTTAGGTAGGCAGCAGTCAGTCAGGCCCAAGCTCCATTCACTCCACTGAGACGAGGAACTCTCCCATATGGGACAAGTACACAAGTTTCCTCCTGAAGCAGTGACCCCTGGTACATTAAAAAAAATCCCGTCGGTGGTCACTTGGCTAACAGGGACCCTCAGTGATCCACAGCCCATCACAGGTCGAAAGTAAGAGTAGTGACCGTTAACTCAGGACTATCTGTGCAGATACTAATCTGTGCTTACTGTCTGTTTCCTTATTTGCAGTCACAGTATGGTCTGTGGGTGTAGTAGCTGTGCAGCCTGTGATTATTTTTAGGGCCTTATTCTGTATGGTCTGTAGAGTGTTGTAGTGTGTTTTGGTGAGGTTAGAAGCCCAGGCAGGGCTTGCATAATTCATCACTGAACGTATGTTTTGTTTGTATACTGTGGTGGTGGTTTCTTTGTTGTGTTCGAATGTTGTATGGGCAAGTGACCTCAAGGATTGAGTCTTGGTGTTATTTTATTTTTAATGTTTGTGATGTGTTGTTTAAATGATATTGATGTATTGTATGTTACACCAAGGATTGTGTGTGTGTGTGTGTGTGTGTGTGTGTGTGTGTGTGGTAGGGGAGTTGTTTATGGTGAGGTGTGGTATATGACCGTGTTCTGCTGTCCAGTTTATGAGAAGAGTCACTGTAGATTTGGCTGGGGCTATTTTGAGCCTGTTTTTGGTGCACCATTTGTGTAGTGTCTTGAGGTAAGGTTGAATGATGTGTGCAGCTGTGTTTGCGTTTTGCTGCGTACATGTAAGTGTTATATCATCTGCATAGGAAGCTATGTGTATCTGTGGTGTGCGGGGTGTGGGTACGTCGTGCATGTATAGGTTAAAGAGTGTAGGGGACAAAACAGATCCTTGGGGGACGCCGTTTGTTAAGTTTACGGGGCGTCTTATAGACACGAGGGGACTGCACAGTGCACAGTGTGGATGTTTAGGGGTGGTGCGGCAGCTTTGCCTGGCGCTTTTAAGGTAGGCAGCAATTAATCAGGAGGCGGAGGACGACGACGACGACGGGAAAATGGAGGAGGAAAAGGTGGAGGAGAAAGGAGGAGGGAAAAAAGAGAAAAAGTGGAACAGCGGGAAGAGGGGAGAGAGAGAGGGAAGGGGAAAAAGAGAGGGGGGGAAAAGGGATGATAATTGGAGAAGAAAGGAATGAGAGAGAAGGGGAGGAAAGTGGAAGGAAAAAAAAAAGATAATGGGAAGAGGAAAATGAGAATGAGGAAGGGGTGGGGGAGAGAGAAGAGATGATAGGGGAGACAGGAGGGAAAGGGAAGGATGAAAGAGAAAATATTAAACAGAAGGAAAGATGAGAGAGAGAGAGAGAGAGAGAGAGAGAGAGAGAGAGAGACTAATGAGAACGATGGAAGTAGCACAGCAATCAGTAACACCGTGAACACATCTACTGCAATTAGTACATCACAGCTACCACAGCTGCCATCACCACCATTATCACCATGGCCACTACTACTGCCACCACCACCACAACTACCACTACCACCACAACTACCACTTCCACCACCAACAAGTATTATAACCAGCAACACAGTGATATTCTGTTCACTCTAACTTGGCCTAAAATTACCATCCCCTCATCGGGAATGCTGGGCTGTAGCGATAGATTAGCACTAGAATATGATGCTATAGTAGCCGCAGCGAGAAATGAACGCTGTGGTGGGGCAGCCGGGATGACCTGGGATTCCCCCACTGTTGCCATATCCACATGTCACCGACCATAGAGGTAGGATGTCACCGACCATCGGCCACCGCTGCAGCCCCGCTCCATGATCCTTACCCTGTGTCTCTGGCTTTCTCTTTCTCTCTCGGTTTCTATATAAACTGGTGTATTTCCGAAACTAATTATGAAATTATTATGACTTTTGTTCCACACCACCACTGAGGTAAAAATCAAGGAGAGTTTTCTGTATAAAGGTTCCCCCCCCCTTGTCTGAGGGCAGGTCAGTTCTGGCGAGTGTATAATTATAGGTCAGGCGGAGGTATCGGCAAGGCCGCACTCCCCCGCTCATATGCCACATTTAGGAGGGGGGGGAAACCTTTATACAGAAAACTCTCCTTGATTTTTACCTCAAAGGTGGTGTGGAACAAAAGTCATAATAATTTCATAATTAGTTTCGGAAATACACCAGTTTATATAGAAACCGAGAGAGAAAGAGAAAGCCAGAGACACAGGGTAAGGATCATGGAGCGGGGCTGCAGCGGTGGCCGATGGTCGGTGACATCCTACCTCTATGGTCGGTGACATGTGGATATGGCAACAGTGGGGGAATCCCAGGTCATCCCGCCTGCCCCACCACAGCGTTCATTTCTCGCTGCGGCTACTATAGTCACGAAGAAGTGCCGTGGAAACGATCTAGAACCGTAGTAGTGATTTTTTATGGCACTTAACTACGTGAAATAAGCAGCAAAAGGACGAAAATATGTGCCAGGTTAAGGTGAAAGTAGTATAGTATTACAATCTCCACCAAGATCCTCATTACCACTATTACTACCACCAGCACCACACCCATCACTACCACTGCCACCATCACTACTACTATCACTACCACTACCACCAACACCACAACCATCACTACCACTACCACCAACACCACAACCATCAATAACTCTACCACCAACACCATAACCGTCACTACCACTACCACAATACCACAACTACTACTACTACCACAGCCTTGCCCCTAAGGCACGTACTGTACCTTAACAACATATTGACGAATATTTTATAAATTCTACGAAGCAGTATGAAGAAAGATGGATATTTGTACCATATTCAGAAAATATCGTGGAGACAGTGAAAAATGTTGCTTATAAATTCACTGGGTGAACTCGTGAGAATCTCTCTCTCTCTCTCTCTCTCTCTCTCTCTCTCTCAATCTAATGGACACTATATCTAACCCATTCCCTGCCAGAGATGATGCACTAAATTTTCTTTTTCTTTTTTCAGGTGAGTTTTGTCTTTCCTGCATCAGGGCATCTTTATGGTATGTACTAAACTTTTTTTTTTTCATAGTCAATCTCGTCCACCTTAATTTACGGTTTTAATTTGGCTGTGATAAGGATAAATTATAAAACCATAAGACGTAATTGAACTAAAGAGAGTTATATTTCCATAAAGTCAGAACTATCTTATAAACTCTAAATAATAATATGGTGAGGAACGAGGAGAAAATACGCAACCCATCAGGGTAATGAAGGTATTAAGCATTATTTTTGTAAGCTGCGTATGTAAGGTTTCTGCCGAACTCGGATTAACAGGAAAACAACATTTCTTTCGTTTTATACGTATTTTGTCTGACTTTATAGCCTACAGGGCGGCCCGTAAATAGCACACCACTAGACACACCAGGCGGTATCCTGTGTGATGCAGGGACGGCTCAGTCTGCCGGTGTGGGCGTGAGTGTGGCATTTGGGGTAGGATATGAATAACTGATGCAGGGTAGACACCGTTAACACTAAGCCGTCCCCACAACACACGAGAAATCGGCCAGCGGAGTGGAAGTGTAGCGTTATAATATATTGGCCACTCTGTATGTCTGCTTTATGTACGAGTATACGGCGAGGAGTGTGTGTGGGTAGGGTAGGTACGGCGTGTGTATTGCCTAAACCTGGGTTCAATCCGACCCGAGGAGACACTTAAGAGGAGGCAGTGATTTGTCCTTCCATGTGTTCTTATATATTTAGCAGCTAGTTAAGGTTTCCTCATTGATAAAACACACTTTCTCACTCACAAACACACCCACTCCTACACTCTCTCTCTCTCTCTCTCTCTCTCTCTCTCCTCCCACACTCCAAAAAGCCTGCCACACCTGTACCTGTGCCTGAAGCATTGGGAGGGGGCGGGTCACTTCTCCTGTGATACAAAGTGATGGTCCTCAGTCCTACGGATCAGCTTCCCCTCACGAGCCGCAAAACATGGGTTGAACGTAAAGTCATAAGGGGGTTAGGAGGGTAGGACAGACGCTACAACAGAAGAATTAAATCTATATGAAGCCTGTTACTATGTATCTGGTCTAACTTTATATTTTAATTTGCCTTCAGTCCAACTTTCCATTGGGCTTTCATTACCTCTGCGTGCTACCAATCGAAGCTTTTTGTCAAACTCGACTGCCTGGCAGTTAAGTCGTATCCTTTAATATAAGCTGCGTGTTTTACCTGTATGAGGCCCTCTTATATCTTTATCTACATCAGTCAGTCTGTTTATCAGTTAGCTTAAAATCTAAACCGTCCTCCATCCTAGGTACCCTATACTGTATTTTATGACTTACCTCTGCAGATAAAATTTATGACTATTCCCTTTCATAAATTCCCCACCTCTCTCTCTCTCTCTCTCTCTCTCTCCTACTTTGTCAGTGATGTATCTCACTCCTTCACCCCCACGTTTTTCTTTCTTCCATGCATTCACTGCTTTCTAAATCTCATAAGGCCAGGTTTGAAAGTTTTATGTTCCACGGTTGCTGCGTAGTCATACGTCAGCCAGCAACAACCTCCCTCCCAGCCTGACAGCCGCCCTACCTTGTTTTCCCGCCTTTTTGCATTTTGTTGATCCACCATTTTTTCTCAGCCCCGTAATATACAATAGAGCCGACGCCGCCGTTTTGCGTCCTTCCCTTTTTCTCGGCGTTAGTTTATATATGTGGGTCGTATTTTTGGGTTTTCCCTGGTGCGCCTGATATCATTGTTTAGGGCAATGTGTTTCCTGCCCCTGCCACCAGCGGGGCGTCCTTGCTTTCTCGTGTACCCGGACATGATACACTACTGTTGGGTGTTTTTTTTTTTTTTTTTTTTTTGTAAAGGAAAACATCTGTTTACCTACCTGTCTATCAGTTTGTCTGTCTATCAGGCCATCTATCTACAATCAGATATGGAAATTTTATTATTAAGATAATTCGGCAGTTTCCACCACAGTTGGACACTTCCGGGATGAGTGGATACGGAACATATATGGATGCCGAAACTACTTTATTTTCTGAATTAACCATGTTTACATTTGCCGATTGAATTATATTATTCTTTTTTTTTTTTTTTTTTAACAACTGACGTCATTGTTCAATCGTTGCATTACTGTTATTGTTTTCCCGTTATTAATTTTTTTTTCGTTATTGAATGTATTGGTTGTTAATAGTGGTGTCCGTATCCTGAGAGTGGAAGACGCATTGTTTTTGCAGTGGAGAAATACGAGGAGGAGGTGGAGGTGGTGCTGATATAAAAGCATTGTAGAAAACGAAATAGAGCTAACATGGTATAGTTACGGATTTTTTGAGAGGGGGATAGCTATGGCTTCATCTGCAGTTGCTTTTAGAGTTCTTTTGTTGTGGAGTGAGGCTGCAGAATTTTGCTGTGGGTGTTTCTCATAGTTTCTCTTATTTCTTATATACTTCCAGCATAGCTCTGATATATTATCCGCATAGCTCTGATATATTTTCCGCATATTTCTTATATATTTTCCGCATATTTCTGATATATTTTCCACTTAATTCTGTTTTTCATTGCATTGCTTATTTGCAGTTTGTACCGTTTTCTGTTATTTCTCTCGTATTTCTCATTCCCCATGTTCATTGCATGTATTCATATATTCTCGTTTTTTCCATGGAACTTTAGGGGTAACTCGTCCATCCCACTCTGCTTGATTTATTTTTTTCACTTTCGTATATAATTGACATGCGTGTGAGGGTGATGGGGTTACCATGACTGTTGACATTGATGATGTCATTGTGAGGGTGTCTGATACACAGGGGGAGTTTTATAGGTGTGTGTGTGTGTGTGTGTGTGTGTGTGTGTGTGTGTGTGTGTGTGTGTGTGTACAGTTACTAACAATTGCTAATCCTCCCCACAAAGAAAAAGAAAAACACCGTGACCAGTGACTTACAAAACCCAACAACGTGTTCCTTAGAGGCCAGCAAACTTTTATCACTATTAAACTATTAAAGTGCACTCAAAGAGCGCATACCTCCGCCAACGGGTATACCAGACAACTAAGATCACCAGCAAAATCAACTCTTCCATGGTCCATGCCCACATACCTGCAAAAATTCACTGAAATCCATGAATAACATTTTAGATCCTGTGGACAAGCAAACACACACACAGACAAACACGACATGGGTGAATACAGTACATAACCTCCAACACCGTTGACGGAGGTAAATATTTATGTGCATACGTGTTTGTGTGGAGAGATGAGTGTGTTATTTGTTGGGTATTTATGTTGTAACGTGACCCTCTCTTCCTTTCACTTTCTCCCCCTTCCTCCTCCCCTCCCCCAGTTTCTCTCCTTTCCTCCCACTTCCCTCCTCTTTTTTCCCCTCGTCTGCCTAGTTTTCCTCTCCATTCCTCTCCAATTCCCCTGTTGTCTCTCCCTGTTCTCTCTCTTCCTTTCATGGGGAGAGGGAGAGGGGAAAGGAGACACAGGAAAAGGGGAACAAGAGAGAAGCGAGAAAAGGAGGGAGATAATGATGATGAGAGAGTGGGAAGGAAGTTGTAGGAGGGAGGAAGGAGAAAGGGGGGAAGAGAATGAAAGGATGGTAAGAGGGGGAATGCGGAGAGGGGAAAGGTGAAGAAAAGAAAAAGAAAGGAACGAGAAAGAGAGGGACACAGAAGAGGAGAAGAGATTGTAGGAGAGGAAGAGGGAGGGAGGACAGAAGGAAGAAATGGGGAGAGGGAGAGGGGGTAGTAGAGAGGGAAGAGAGAAGGAAAGAGGAGAGAGAGAGAGAGAGAGAGAGAGAGAGAGAGAGAAAGAAGAAAAGGGGGGGGGAAGGGAGAGAGCGTAGGAGGGAGGGAAGAGAGAAGGAAAGGGGTAGGCAAGTAGGCTAACCATTAAGCCACTCTTAATTGTCTACTGCTATCTCACTTCTCAATGTGTGTGTGAGAGAGAGAGAATGTGAGGGCTTGAGGGAACGAGACTTAAGAATCAATTTTAAAGGCACACACACACACACACACACACACACACACACACACACACACACACACACACACAAACACACACACACACACACACACATTTTAAAGGACACAAATACACAATACAGATTCAGATACAAAATTTATTCATTACAAAACTACACAGTTTATTGATATCCTACTCTTTGGATCCTACCTCACCTCATCCTTAGGTGGGAAAAGAGATGATGATGATGATGATGATTACATTAAAAGATCGTGGCAGCCTAACAGATAATAATAATAATATTATTATTAATAATAATAGTAAATTTAGTAATAATTATGATGATGGTCATGATGATACTAATAATAATACTGTAGTAATAATACTAATAATACTGTACTAATAATACTAATATTAATAATGTAATGATAATAATAATTATAATAATATTAATACTAATAATAATACTGTAATGATGATAAAAAAAATAATAATAAATGACGCTGATAATATTAATAATGCCAGTACTAAGAATAATACTACAAATAATGCTAATAATACTAATAATAATACAAGTAGTAGTAGAAATAATAATAATAATAAAAAATAATAATAATAATAGAATAGTCATCTTGTATTCATCTGAGGGAACTGGACAAAGTGAACACCAGTAATGGGGTAAGAATGAGGCTCCTTGGTTACTAGTCAAATTCATTTTAACCAGGCAGAGATCAGTACTACAGCTCTGTATCCTTCTATAGCACTTCATCGTGACTAGCACTGCATTCTAGTGTTAATATCTTGCTACAGCTCAGCGTTTGTACTACAGCACTTCTTCGTGACTAGCACCATATTCTATATCTCTTGTTAAAGCTCAGCTTTTCAGATGAAGACAGTACTACAGCTCAACATTAATTCCACAGCACTTCTTCGTGACTAGCAATATATTTTACTGCTGATCTCTTCATTATGCTCAGCATATTAGATGATAGTACTACAGCTGAGCATCATTTCCATAACACTTCTTCGTGACTAGCACCATATTCTAGTCTTAACAGAGCGTATTCAAATCAAACCTCCAGTCTAACCACACCTGGCCATCAGTTATGCCTAAAAGGGTCTTACGATTCTCTCAGGTGAAGACAAAACAATTAGAGTGAAAAAGTTAAGGCAAATTATTGTCTGACTTAACTAAGAATTCCATTAAGAGTCCAGTATAAGTAAGACTTCCAGTAAGAGTCCAGTATAAGTAAGACTTCCAGTAAGAGTCCAGTATAAGTAAGACTTCCAGTAAGAGTCCAGTATAAGTAAGACTTCCAGTAAGAGTCCAGTATAAGTAAGACCTCCAGTAAGAGTCCATTATAAGTAAGACTTCCAGTAAGAGTCCATTATAAGTAAGACTTCCAGTAAGAGTCCAGTATAAGTAAGAATTCCAGTAAGAGTCCAGTATAAGTAAGAATTCCAGTAAGAGTCCAGTATAAGTAAGAATTCCAGTAAGAGTCCAGTATAAGTAAGAATTCCAGTAAGAGTCCAGTATAAGTCAGAATTCCAGTAAGAGTCCAGTATAAGTCAGAATTCCAGTAAGAGTCCAGTGTAAGTAAGAATTCCAGTAAGAGTCCAGTATAGGTAAGAATTCCAGTAAGAGTCCAGTATAGGTAAGAATTTCAGTAAGAGTCCAGTATAGGTAAGAATTTCAGTAAGAGTCCAGTATAAATAAGAATTCCAGTAAGAGTCCAGTATTTGTAAGAATTCCAGTAAGAGTCCAGTATAAATAAGAATTCCAGTAAGAGTCCAGTATTTGTAAGAATTCCAGTAAGAGTCCAGTATTTGTAAGAATTCCAGTAAGAGTCCAGTATAAGTAAGAATTCCAGTAAGAGTCCAGTATAGGTAAGAATTCCAGTAAGAGTCCAGTATAAGTAAGAATTCCAGTAAGAGTCCAGTATAAGTAAGACTTCCAGTAGGAGTCCAGTATAAGTAAGAATTCTAATAAGTCCAGTATAAGTAAGACTTCCAGTAAGAGTCCAGTATAAGTAAGACTTCCAGTAAGAGTCCAGTATAAGTAAGAATCCAGTATAAGTAAGAAGTCCAGTAAGAGTCCAGTATAAGTAAGAATTCTAGTAACTAATTAACTAAGAATTTTAGTAACTTAGGCTCGTGTTCTTGTCAGTTATGGAAGCTCCCTAACCCCCCTTCCTAAGCGATTTATTTTGCTTATTAGACCTTACTGTTGTATTCTGTATCATATAAATCTTTCCAACATCGCCATACTCGTGCATATATAACGTACAAAAGAATATTAACCAGCCATATCCAAAAATAAATCGCAAAGGAAGAGGTGTTAGGGAGCTTCCTTACCCTCCAAGTTGTCTTTTCTTTGAAGGGGCTAGATCGTAGAAGAGTTTTCCTTGGGCCTTCTTAAATCTCCAAGAATGCATACCTCTAAACATCACTGGGCATATTAGCTTGGCCTGAAAAAAAGGAAAATAAATGAGTTATCCTTTAAGTTGAATAATGATAATAATATTAACAATAGGGGTAATAATAATAATAATAATAATCCATCCATCCATCATCCAATCCTACATTGCACCATGAGGAGCGTAGGAGCCCGGGGCTAAGCAGTTGGGCCCGACGTTTACGATGAGAGTGACCAGCCTCACTCATCCCTGAGTGGCATTACTTGAGCAATCAACCCCAACCATCCCTTGGATATAAACCTTCACCGGCTCAATCCGATTGTAGCGCAATAATTACTCATTAAACCACCAGGCGCCAAAATTTGGTTATATGGTTACCACCCAGCGTAGTAAATGGTTTCCTGGTGTACAGGAAACCATTTGGCTTGTCACTCAGTGTAGAGTCACCCACAGGCAGAAGGAAGAGGAAAGAATGAAGGAAAGAAAGACTGAAGAGGAAATGTAAAATTACCCGTAGGCAGAAGAACAAGGAAAGAATGAAGGAAAGAAAGACTGAAGAGGAAGTGTAGAGTCACCCACAGGCAGAAGGAAGAGGAAAGAATGAAGGAAAGAAAGACTGAAGAGGAAGTGTAAAGTTACCCGTAGGCAGAAGGACAAGGAAAGACTGAAGTAAAGGAAGACAGAAGAGGATGGAAGGATAGAAGGATGGAGGAGTGCGAGGCCTGAGGGGGGAGGGGGGGCTAGGTTTAGGATGGAAGACTTGAGAGGAAGGATGGGACTGGAGTGTAATGGTGCTGTGATGAGGAGGGGTAGATTGAGATGGTCAGGGCATGTGGAGAGGATGGAGCATAACAGTTGGGTACGGAAAGTTATAAGTATGAACGTCAGGGGCAGAGTTGTGAGAGGCAGACTGAAAAAGACCTGGGGCGAGGTCATAGGGTGTGACCTCAGGAATAAGAAACTGAGGAGTGAGGCTGCCACAGATCGAGCAGCATGGATAGCCGCCATTAGGTGACCCGTGACCAAGGCCAACGCATACAAGCATTTTGGAGCCTTAATAAATGATACGATACTACCACCACCACCACCACCACCACCACCATCCTGACTATCTTTCTCCCATCTGTAGTTAAATAGTAACTATAAAGTAACCATACCTAACGAGAGAGAGAGGGAGAGAGGCACTCCCACTCAACAGTTAATTAGGAAGTTACCTGTTGTTGGCAGGTAGCGGAAATCAAACCTGACCTCCTTGGCCAAAGTCCGAATCTGAGTCATGCCCGGGACTTGGTCTCGCGAAAGTGTGATTGCCAGTTGCTGCTGCTCGTATTCTGCTATTGCCTTGAAGGCCTGCAAATAATAATAATAATAATAGGTAGTAGTAGAAGTAGTGGTAGTAGTAGTAGTATAGTTATGTATAAGTTCATGTACACCTTTATGTACATCAAAACTCATGTACACAGTTATGTACACCACAACTCATGTACACCAATTTGTACACCAAAACTCATGTACACCATTATGTACATCAAAACTCATGTACACCATTATGTACACCAAAACACATGCACACCATCTCATGTACACACAAAAACATGTGCACCAGGTCATGCACACACAACTGTCATGTACACCAAAAAACAGTCACATGTAGGTACCAAGTCCAGTGCAGTGGCCACATCAGTACAGCGCTTGTGGGAGTGCGTGCTCAGAAGAGCCAGCGACCCTAGGGTGTGAGTGACGATGATGATGATGTACATGGACACAAGTTTAGTCAATCCCCAGCAGTGGACAGCAGAGAGAGTGGCACTGCTGAGAAGGAAGTCTTTCAGCAGGTAAGCAGTGGACTCTAGAGACTGCATGACTTCTTCTTCCCTTCCTGGCCTGTGAGGTATAATAGGAGTAATATTAATATTAATAATAATAATAATAATAATAATAGATCATATGATTGTGGTCAGATCGAAGGATTGTGGTAGGCAAGATTAAGCTGAGAGGAGCGAGCTGGACCAGGAGAGGGAGGAGCAGTCAGGGAGAAAGACTGAAAGTCGAGAAGCTAAGGATCAAAGAAATGATAGATGATTACAGGACCAAATTAGGGGAGGAGTTAGAATCAGTGAACTGGAATGAAATGGATCTGGACAGCCTGTGGAATGCATATAGGGATTGCTTAGTTAGGATGCTAAAGAGGTGTGTGGTGTGGCAAGAGCAACAACAAAGAAGAAAGGTACGGCATGGTGAGATGAAGAGGTTAAGAGAGCAGTGGAGGAAAAGACGAAGTTACTAGAGTGGTTACAGGACAGGGGTTCAGTTGAAATAGAAACTGGATATATTGAGAGCAAGAAGCACGTAAAGAGACTAGTGAAGAGGAAAAAGGAGGATGTAACTGATGATCTAGGAAGAAAAATGAATGGATTTTACACTAAAATGGGAAGTTATTCAGGAAAGAGGTGCGAAAATGTAGAAGCGACAGCGAAAAGAAGTGTGAAAATGTGAAGGATGAAAGTTGTAGATTATTAACCCATGGGGATGAAGTATGGACCAGATGGAAAGAATATGTTGAAAGCCTGATGAATATTAATAGAGAGAACAGAGCCACTGTAAACATGACTGGTTTTGGGGGTGGGCAGAGAAGGAATGCAGTGCCAGGAAACGTGACGCTCGCACAGGTGAAGAACGCTGTAAAGCGGCTGAAAAATGGGAAAGCAGCTGGGGTTGATGAGGTGTATGCAGAGATGATTCAGTGTACTGGAGAGAGCGTGATGAATTACTTGTTGGAGATACGTAAGAAGGCATGGATGAGTGAAACTGTGCCAGCATAGTGGAAAAAGGCTGGTTGTGCCCCTGCACAAAAATAAAGGTGAGCGAAGTGAGTGCAGCGTGTGAGGCGGTTTGTGGAGTGAGGAGGAGATGCAAGGGTGTGCAAGGGACAGCATGGTGGAATGATGAGGTGAAACGAGCTGTGGAACAAAAGAAGAAGGCATATGGTGAATGGTTGGCGAGTAGAGGTAGGGGAGAAGATGAGAGAGAGAAGAGAGAGGTATATGTGAGCAGGAGAAGGAAGGTTAAGAGACTGGTGAAGGAGAGTAAGAAGAAAGTGGATGAAGAGTTTGGGAGGAATCTGAGTGTGAAATGGAGGGAGAGTAAGAAATTGTTTTGGAAGGAGGTAAAGAATGTAAGGCAGTGTGAAAGGGGAAATAGTAGGGGAGTGAAAGATAGGAATAATAGATTGTTGGTGGAGAAGAGAGAGAAATTGAGGAGATGGAAGGAGCACTTTGAGGATTTGTTGAATGTAGAGAGTGAGAGCAGTGTGAGTATAAGTGGCTGGGGAATGGCTGGCAGAAGAAGAGATGATAGGAGGGAGGAAGAGATCAGTAGGTCGGAAGTAGTGGAAGCGATGAAGAAGATTAAGCTGGGAAAGGCCCCAGGAATTGATGGAGTGTGTGGTGAAATGCTTAGGTATGGGGGTGAGATTGTTGTGGAGTGGATATGGAAGTTGTGTAGATAGGCTTGGGAAGAGGGAAGGGTTCCAGAGGACTGGAAATCAGGTATAATTGTTCCTCTGTACAAAGGAAAAGGGGAGAGAGAAGTATGTGGTAACCATAGGGGTATTTGCCTTCTTAGTGTGACTGGTAAAATATATGGTAGAATACTCATTGATAGGGTTAGGCATATGACAGAGGAGCTAGTTGGAGAAGAACAAGGGGGATTTAGGAAGGGAAAAGGGTGTGTAGATCAGATATTTGTTCTAAGATGTTTAGTGGAGAAGTATCGAGAGAAGGGAAGGAAAGTGTATGCTGCCTTCATGGACTTGGAGAAAGCTTATGACAGAATAGATAGGCAAGGTATGTGGAAGGTATTAAGAATATATGGAGTGGAGGGGAAATTGTTGAGTGCTGTGAAGAGTATGTACGAGGGAGCTAGGGCTACGGTGTGAGTGGATGGTGAGCTGAGTGAGTTCTTTGATCTCAATGTGGGACTGAAACAGGGGTGTGTGATGTCTCCATGGCTGGTTAATATATATATGGATGAGGTTGTAAAGGAGGTGCAAGGTAGGGCAGTGGATGTGGGGCTGGCCCTAATGAATGAGGGTGAGATTTGAAAGCTTCCGGTGTTGCTGTTTGCTGATGATACAGTATTGTTGAGTGAAGATGAATGGGAGCTTCAAGGTTTGGTGAATGAATTTGGGACAGTGTGTAGGAGGAGGAAGCTGAAAGATAATGTAAACAAAAGTAAAGTTATGGTGTTTGAGAGGAATGAAGTCACAGAGTGTGCAGTGAGGTTGGATGGTGAGGATATGGAGAATGTGAGTGCATTCAAGTACTTGGGTAGTGTGATGAGTAAGGATGGAACTTTGGGGGATGAAGTACGTGAAAGGGTACAGCAGGCAAGAAAGGTTGTTGGTACACTGAAAGCAATGATGAGAAATAGGGAGGTGAGTATGGAAGTTTAGAAGTCACTGCATGATGGTATTGTGATTCCTACCCTGACGTATGGAAGCGAGGCGTGGACCTTGCAAGAGGGGAACAAGTCAAGAGTGAGAGCAGTGGAAATGAGTTACTTGAGAGGAGCATGTGGAGTGACGTGGAGGGACAGGTTGACGAATGAAGAAGTGAAGGAACGTTGTGGGGTAGATGTGGATGTGGTTGAGAAGATTAGGAGAAATACACTGAGGTGGTTTGGACATGTGGAGAGAATGGAGAATGAAAGACTGACTAAGAGGGTGTATGTAGGTGAGGTGGAGGGAGGGAGAGGGAGGGGTAGACCGAGGATGAGGTGGAGGGATGGAGTTGAGAGGTATATGAGGGAGGGGGGGGTGAGTTGGGGGGAGGGTAGTCAAATGGTGGGTGACAGAGTGACTTGGAGGCGTTTTGTCTGCGGCCACCCTTTGCGGGATTAGGGCGTCGGGCTATAGATAGATAGATAGATAAATTTACTGAGCGTGGTACGGAAGATATATCCAAGAATTATTGTAGAGAAAGTAAGAGAGATGTCAGAAGTCCTAGTGAGTGATGAACAGGGTGGCTTTAGGAGTGGTAGAGAAGGTGTGGATCAGATATTTGCAGCAAGACAGGTAATGGAGAAGGCTTGTGAGAAGGACTGTAAGGTGTTTACGGCATTCATGGATCTGAAAAAGCATACAACAAAGTAGACAGAGAAGGAGTGTGGAAGGTTTTGCGCATGTACGATGTAAATGGTAAGCTACTAGGTGCCGTCAAGTTTTTATGATGGCAGTGAAGCATGTGTAAGGGTTAATGGGCATCTAAGTGAATGGTTTACGATTGATGTGGGCGTGCACCAAGGTTGTGTGATGTCCCCATGGTCGTTCAATATATATATATATATATATATATATATATATATATATTATATGGATAGAGTGACTAAAAACACTAGTAAATGGAGAGAGGGACGGCGGTGGTGATGAATGATGATGGATGGAATATCTCAAACTTGTTGTATGCTGATGATGCAGTACTACTTGCAAATACCGGACAAGAACATCAGGTTTGCTAATGTCTGTGAGCGTCGTGCTTTGACAGCAGATGTAGAAAAGAGTTAAGTGATGGTTATTGAGAGACAAGGTGACTCCCAGTGTGATGTTACAGTAAATGGAGAGAGACTGAAACTGGTGAGAGAGTTCAATTACCTGGGTACAGTGATAGAAAAGAGAGGAAAATGTGCAAAAGAAGTGGAAAGTAGAGTGACACAAGGAAGGAAAGTAGCTGGTGCAATGAAGACCTTGACAAGAAACAGAGGCTTGAGTGCTGCAGCTGCACGAGGCTTATATGAAGGGGTGTTAGTGCCAGCTTTAACATATGGATGGCATGAAATTGAAAAGTCAGGAGTGAGAGCAGTGGAGATGGGACTGCTGAGGAATATATGTGGAGTACAGAGAGTGGATAAGATATGAAATAATGTGATCCGTGAAAGATGCGAAGTGAGGGAGTCTGTGGACACCAGAATTGAAGAGAGTGTACTGAGATGGTATGGTCATGTGGAGAGAATGGAGAATAATAGAGTGGTGAGAAAGGTATATCTGAGAGAAATTGAAGGAGTAAGGAGGCGAATTAGACCAAGGAGAAGGTGGATGGATATGGTGAATGAGTTTGTGGGGAAGAGAGATATGGAAGTCGGTGAGGCTAGGGAACTGACAAGAAATGGAGCTGGCTGCATGAATGTTGTGAGAATGTCAGGGGTTTGGCACCCTTTTTTAACGTGACAGAGTTCGGATTGACTCTATTGGATACTTTTATGTGAAGCTACAGCCTGTGGTGAATGTTTATGACGTATCAGCTAGAGTCACGATTCCGTAGGCTTGACTAATGAATGAATGGACGCGTGGCCCATTGGACTGGGCAAACTTAGGCTGTCTGGACGTTGCTACTCCTCACCCTGCCCTCTGGTGAGAAAGGAGGTTCGGATGATGATGATGATGATGATGATGACAATTAGTATTATTATAACAGTAGCTTCTTGTGTAATATCAACAAGATCTGAAGACAAAGGTGTGGGAGAAATAAATGACACATGGATACATTTTACATTTGTCTCAGTAAATGGCTAACTGTATGCTTAACTGTAACCATAGTCCTTTCAGATCATAAGAGGCACCACAGCTGTATTTCTATAAACTTACAGCAATACAGCTTTTGTGGTTTTCTCTAAAACGTGTTACAAAGAAAACACTGAGCAGATTAGAATTCCGTACTTTTCACTAGGCTATATGGCAAAATATTCAGCCACAATTATTCAGCTGGCATTTTTACCAATAATTTTTCAACCAAACAGCTGTTGGTAGTTTCTGAGATAATTCAGTTTCAGTGTGCAATTATTAGAATAAAAACGAGTATATCGCCTTCAAAAATAGTTCAGTCATTTATATTAGGCACAAGGACTTGGGCTGCCCAAGGGTGCCTGCCTGTGTAATATCATCAAGATCGACAATAAAAAGTGCAAAGAAAAATAATAATACTGACGAATACAAGAAGGTTCGCCATTTATATGGCGAAGCTTCATAATACTGACGAAAACAAGAAGCTTTCTATTTATATAGCGATGCTTAGTAATAATAATATTAATAACCACTAACATGAAATGAAATGCTGATACTAAAATTACTATGCAAAACAGGGATAACAATTTAGGCCAAGTTATAAACAGGAAGAATTATATCAGTAATATAAACAATTCAGTAAATATTTCAATGAATACTTACTTCCCTCCAAGCATGTGTTCAGCGTAATAAGCATTCATTGCCAGCAGCCTCAGAAATCCGCAAAGAAAACGGTACTCGGTTTGACTGGCCGAAGCTGCTGCCTGTTGGATGTGAAATAAATAAATAAATAAATGAATAATAATGGTAATAATAATAATAATAATAATAATAATAATGATAATGGTAATAACAATAGTAACAGTAATAATAATAATAATAATAATAATAATAATAATAATGATAATGGTAATAACAACAGTAACAGTAACAATAATAATAATAATAATAATAATAATAGCAATAATAATAATAATATAGATAATAGCATCACAGGTAAAATGTATTATCTACCTACCTATCTCTCTATATCCATCTACCTCCAATCAGTCAGTATAGTATCACTGAGACCAAAATGGTTTCGATACCGTTTTTTTGTACAACGTGGGCGAGGTGGGTAAAGTGTGCCTTGCTATCGAACTTAGCACGCCAGTATATCTATCTAACAGTCTATCTAGAATCATATCAAAATGGTTTCGATACCGGGTCTTTTACGGCGGCGGTGAGGTGGTTGAAGTGTCCATTCCTATTGAGCTTCAGAACCACATTCTTGAGAGGCTGAGCTAGGCCACAGACAAAGTCAGACAGGGTCAAGGTAGTTACTGCATCCATGACCCCCTTCACTAACAATCCACCTAGCTCAGGGCTGGCCACGTCTGAATCTGGCCACAGCTGTTTGAGGTATAATAGTAATGAGTGTAATAGGAATAATAACAGTAAGAGTAATTGTCATAGTAATAATAATAATAATAATAATAGTAGTAGTAGTAGTAGTAGTAGTAATAACAACAACAACAACAATTTGTGGCCTTCGAGAGAAATGGTCACTGAATGCACTGTGAGGCTGGATAGTGAGGAGATGGAAAATTTGAGTGCATTTAAGTACTTGGGTAGTGTGACGAGTAAGAATGAAAGTTTAGAGGATGAAGTGCTTGGAAGAGTACAGCAGGGAAGAAAGGCTGCTGGTTCATTGAAAGCAGTGATAAGGAATAAGGAAGTGAACATGTAAATAAAGGAGTCGCTGCATGATAGTACAGTAATGGAAATGAGTTATTTGAGAGGAGCATGTGTTGTTACATGAGAGACTGACTGACAAATGAGGAAGTGAAGGATAGTTGCGACATGGATGTGGATGTGACGGAAAGTGTTGGGAGAAATACATTAAGGTGGTTTGGCCATGTGAAGAGGATGGGGAGTGAGAGACTAACCAGGAGTTTCTGTGAGTGAGGTGGAGGGGGGGAGAGGGAGGGGGAGGCCGAGGATCAGCGCTGCCGAGGATGATAAGGAGGTATGGAGGTGAGAGGTATATGAAAGAAGGAGGGGGGTATAAATTGGAGGGTGGGCAGCGAAATGTCAAGGGACTGTGACATGGAGGCGATTTGTTTGTGGCCACCCCTCATGGGATTAAGGCGTCTGGCTATAGATAGCTAGATACAGATAGTAGAAGTAGTAGTAGTAGTAATATGCATAAGAACAGGACCAGTAGTAGCAGCAGCAGTAGTAGTAGTGGCGGCAGCAGCAGCAGCAGTAGTAGTAGTAGCAGTAGTAGTAGTAGTAGTAGCAGTAGTAGTAGTAGTAGTAGTAGCAGCAGCAGTAGTAGTAGTGGCGGCAGCAGCAGCAGTAGTAGTAGTAGTAGTAGCAGCAGCAGTAGTAGTGGTGGCGGCAGCAGCAGCAATAGTAGTAACAGATGAAAAATAACACAAACAGTAAGTACTACTAGCAGTAATAACAGCAAAAAACAAAAACCTAATCACAACGCGCTCTCTCTCTCTCTCTCTCTCTCTCTCTATTTAAGAAGAGACTGGACATGTATCTCGACGCAATTGGTATCGTTTAGTTAGAATGGAGCAATTATTGCATATTCGCGTCTGCATTCATCTGTCTATTAGACACAGACAATATTATAGGATATATATATATAATAGATAAACATTCTAGTCATCTTTTGATTAAAAAAAAAAAAACATTAAAAAAAATTGCATGCATAGAGTATGTGGCTGTTTGCCCAAATTCTCCTTTTCCATGTTATTCTACTTTCTGCCGATCCAATAAAATTCCTTCAAGTTTTTCATTCCTGCAAGGTATTACTTCCTCTCTTGTTTCCTGTACGGCAAATGCCGGAGGGTCTGGAGGGTTGGGGAGAGAGCCTTCTGCTGTGCTATCCTTTTCTCCTGCTCCTATGCACTGTATTAGTATTAAGGCATATTAGTATTAAGGCCGGACCACCTCGTAGGGACCGTAAGGTCTGTGTGGTCTGTGTATCTATGTAACTATATAACTCTCTCTCTCTCTCTCTCTCTCTCTCTCTCTCTCTCTCTCACACACACACACACACACACACACACACACACACACACACACACACACACACATACCTGTATCTCCATTAACATATACATTGTCAACCATGGATTTGGGCATAGACGTGGATGAGAGAATAGATTTATTATATATATCTTGTAGGCTTCAGTGTTAGAGGATTCCGCGGGTGTGTAGTGAGGCTGCCACTCCCTCATCAGCATTATAATCAACTCCAGCACTCCCTCCCACTCCTCTGTTGGTAGATAGATACATAGATAGATAGGCTTATTTTATATCTATCATCAGCATTATAATCAACTCCAGCACTCTCTCCCACTCCTCTGTTGGTAGATAGGTACATAGATAGATAGGCTTATTTTATATCTATCATCAGCATTATAATCAACTCCAGCACTCCCTCCCACTCCTCTGTTGGTAGATAGGTACATAGATAGATAGGCTTATTTTATCTGTCATCAGCACCATAATCAGTTCTAGCACTCTCGTCACTCTCTTCCACAATATATTATATATATATATATATATATATATATATATATCTATATATATACTCAACTCACCAAACATGTGTGTCTTCCAGGGGCCAGGGTGGGTAATGAGATAGAAAAAATATTTATTAGTAGTAGGAAGGGGAGGAGGACATAACTGAAGGATAAAAGGGAAGACAATAAAAATAGTAATAATAATAATAACAATAATAATAATAATATCACCACTAATACCAACATTCACAAATAAATAAGTCCAAGACACAACCCCTAAACCGTACCTGACATCTCCCAGGTGCGTGAGGCCAGTGAGTCCAAAGCCATTCTTGTGACTGTAGATTTAACTCTGTTCTTGTCATCTTCTTGGTCACAATCTTCTGCTATTATCCTGCCTTCCCTGAGACCCTGTGCCAAGAACAGTACATAAGCAACACAACACGTGATAATAATAATAATAATAATAATAATAATAATAATAATAATAGCAATGATAATAATAATATTAATAATAATAATGATAATAATAATATTTTACTTTCTCACTGTCCTGTAAAATTTCCACGTCAGTTTTTTTTTTTTTTTTTTCAGTACTGAGTGCTGTTTTTTATCTTGTTTTTTCCTGCTTGGTTCCACAAGAAGGAGAGCTTTCATCGTTGCTATCCTTGTCTTATTCTCGTAGTTTAATCACATTCATGTACGACCTGCTTAGCATGGACCAAATACCTTACAGCAATCCTCTCTTCTTCTGCACTTTGGTAAGTAGGTAGTCAAGTTGGTAAGTAGGTAGGTAAGTAGGTAAGTAGGTAGGCTGGTAGAAAATAGAGCATATTTTATCAGTCTGCTCCGACGTCTCCTGTGACAGTGTTGTGCTAGTGACCTGTGATAGTGTTGTGCTAGTGACCTGTGATAGTGTTGTGCTAGTGACCTGTGATAGTGTTGTGCTAGTGACCTGTGATAGTGTTGTGCTAGTGACCTGTGATAGTGTTGTGCTAGTGACCTGTGATAGTGTTGTGCTAGTGACCTGTGATAGTGTTGTGCTAGTGACCTGTGATAGTGTTGTGCTAGTGACCTGTGATAGTGTTGTGCTAGTGACCTGTGATACCCCAGTGTGAATTTGTGTGTGTTGGCTTCCTCTAAGGAGAGTTGTATCCCCACTGCAAGATTTGAGAGGGACTACCTTGAGTTAAAGGAAGAACTTCTCGAACTGAAGCGGGAGGTACAGGTTCTCAGGCAGGAGAAGTCCCAAATAAGGGAATTGTTGGAGGAGAGAGAGAAAAAGGCTGAAGGTTGGACACTTGTTCATAAGGGTGCAACGAAGTTCACCCTTAAGAAGCAAGCGGAAATTAAGACCACAAATGCTTTCGACGCATTACGGGACGAATGTGAAGGGAAGACAGAGAGGGAGGTAGAGGAGAAGGACGGTGAGAGAACTTACTGTACAGGTAAGTATAGTGAGAACAAGAAAGGTAAGAAAAATGTCATTGTTGGAGACTCCCAGGTAAGATATCTTAACAGAGCCATGTATACTTCACTCGCTAAACATCTGTGTCTTCCAGGGGCCAGGGTGGCTGATGTGGTAGAAAAAATTTCAAATATCGTGAAGGATTGTGGTGACAAACCCACTGTGTGCCTCAGTGTAGGAGGCAATGATATTAGTAGCCGTAAGAGTGAGGTACTGTGGCAGCAGTACAAAGTGATGTTAGAGAAGGTTAGGGAGAGGGAAGGGACCCCTGTAGTGCTTGGTGTTCTGCCAGGAGGTGGGTTGGGAGGGAATGGTTGAGCTGGGCGATAGGTTTTAATTGCCACCTTGAAAGGTATTCCAACGATAATGCAATGCCTTTCACAGACAGCTGGGACCGGTTTTAGGGCCGTAGTGCCGTGTATAGTTGGGATGGGACTCAGCAGGCAGTGAGTTACTGTTTTAGCTGGAATGATAGATAGGGAGTTTTTTTTTTAAGGTTGAGAAGTAGACCTACAAGAAGTTACTGCAACTACACTCAGAAATCATTATTACCATGTTTGGATAGATGCATCAAGACTTGCAAAAGTAAGAACAAAATGTTAACCATTAGTGTAGATACATTCACTCAGGCACCTCAAATTGAGCAGGCGATGATAGAGGACAGAACAATTGATGATGGAGGGGCGATAAATGATAGTACAAAAAAATGTTATATGCCAAGGTCAAGGCATAACTACTCGTAATAATCTGAAAGTGTACCACACAAACAGCCGGAGTTTACGTAATAAAATGGATGAACTGAGGGCTTCGATTTGTACAGAGAAAATAGACATTGCCATTATTAGTGAAACTTGGATGAATACAGACACTCGAGAATTTTTAGCAGAATATCAGATAAAGGGCTATAATATTTTTGTGTCAAACCGTCAGGGAAGAAAGGGGGGAGGGGTAGCTATTTATGTAAAGGATTCATTAAACTGTTACAATAAAGCAGACATTAAAGTAAATAGGGACACAGAAAGTGTCTGGGTTGAAATTAGTAACAATAGGGAGAAATTAGTCTTAGGAGCAATTTACAGATCTCCAAAATTAAGTAGAGCAGATAGTAAATACCTTTGGGAGGAAATTAGGAAAGCATCATAGTCCAGCTTAGTAATAATTGTAGGGGACCGTAATCTGCCAAGGATAGATTGGAGAAATCAGACAGGGGATGCAGAGTCAGAGGAATTTCTAGAGGTAGTACAGGATAATTTTCTTTATCAGTATATCAGGGAGCCCACCAAAGGTAATAATGTACTAGATTTGGTTTTTATCTAATAAAGAACATATCATTAATAATATAGAGGTTGGTGGACGACTTGGTAATAGCGATCATGAAGAAATGAAGTTCAAATTTACTTGGGATATCTGTTCCACTGAAAATACCTCCACCGTTCCTAATTTTCGTCTAGGAGATTTTGATGGATTAAGAAATTATTTTAGAATGGTATTCCATAGGGAGACGTGCTAGAGACCTGTGATAGTGTTGTGCTAGTGTGTTTTAGTGATCTGTGTTAGTGTGTTGTAGTGATCAGCGATAGTGCTGTGCTAGTAATCCGTGAAAGTGCTGTGCTAGTGTGTTGTGGTGACCCGTAGTGACCCGTGATAGTGCTGTGTTACCTTGTGTGAATTTGTGCGTAATGGCTTCCTCGGCAGAGAGCTGTGTCCCCACTGCAGGTATTGAAAAGGACTACCTTGAATTAAAGGAGGAACTTCTCGAACTGAAGCGGGAGGTACAAATTCTCAGGCAGGAGAAGGCACAAATGAGGGAATTGTTCGAGGAGATGTTGGAGGAGAAAGAGAAAAAGGCTGAAGGTTGGACACTAGTTAACAAGGGTACAACGAAGTTCACTCTTAAGAAGCAAACGAAAGTTAAGACCACTAATGCCTTCAACGCACTACGGGACGAATGT
Organism: Coenobita brevimanus; assembly: GCF_032717465.1. NCBI lineage: Eukaryota > Metazoa > Arthropoda > Malacostraca > Decapoda > Coenobitidae > Coenobita > Coenobita brevimanus. The sequence goes on along the minus strand of NC_137021.1, from coordinate 42,775,249 downwards.
GAAGGGAAGGCAGAGAGGGAAGTAGAGGAGAAGGACGGTGAGAGAACTTCCAGTACAGGTAAGTATAATCAGAACAAGAAAGGTAAGAAAAATATTGCTGTTGTTGGAGACTCCCAGGTGAGATATCTGAACAGGCCCATGTATACTCCACTCGCTAAACATGTGTGTCTTCCAGGGGCCAGGGTGGCTAATGTGATAGAAAAAATTTCAAATATCGTAAAGGATAGTGGTGACAAACCCACTGTGTGCCTCAGTGTAGGAGGCAATGATATTAGTAGCCGTAAGAGTGAGGTACTGTGGCAAAGGTATAAGGTGATGTGAGAAAAAGTTAGGGAGAGGGGAGGAACCCCTGTAGTGCTTGGTGTTTTACCCAGGTGGCGGGTTGGAAGAGAGTGGTTGAGCAGGGCAATAGGGTTTAATTGCCGCCTTGAAAGGTATTGCAAAGATAATGCAATACCTCTCATAGACAGCTGGGACCGGTTTTATGGATGGAGTGCCTTGTATAGTTGGGATGGGACTCATCTTAGCAGGCAGTGAGTTACTGTTTTAGCTAGAATGATAGATAGGGTGTTGGAGGGATTTTTTCGAGGATGAGAAGTAGGTGTACAGGAAGTTACAGCAACTACACTCAGAAATCATTATTACCATGTTTGGATAGATGCATCAAGACTTGCAAAATTAAGAACAAAAGTTCAACCATTAGTGTAGATACATCCACTCAGGCACCTCAAATTGAGCAGGCGATGATAGATGATAGAACAAGCGATGATAGAAGGGCGATAAGCGATAGTACAAAAAATTGTTATATTAGTAAAGTAAAGAGTTTCCCAGTTAGTAACAAAATAAATAACAGTAAATGCCAAGGTAGAGGCATAACTACTAGTAATAATCTGAAAGTGTACTACACAAACAGCCTGAGTTTACGAAATAAAATGGATGAACTGAGGGCTTTAATTTGTACAGAGAAAATAGACATTGCCGTTATTAGTGAAACTTGGATGAATACGGACACACGAGAATTTTTAGCAGAATATCAGATAAAAGACTATAATATTTTTGTGTCAAACCGTCAGGGAAGAAAGGGGGGAGGGGTAGCTATTTATGTAAAGGATTAATTAAACTATTACAATAAAGTAGACATTAAAGTAAATAGGGACACAGAAAGTGTCTGGGTCGAAACTAGTAACAATAGGGAGAAATTAGTCTTAGGAGCAATTTACAGATCTCCTAAATTAAGTAGAGCTGATAGTAAATACCTTTGGGAGGAAATTAGGAAAGCATCAGAGTCCACCTTAGTAATAACTGTAGGGGACCTTAATCTACCAAGGATAGATTGGAGAAATCAGACAGGGGATGCAGAGTCAGAGGAATTTCTAGAGGTAGTACAAGATAATTTTCTTTATCAGTATATCAGGGAGCACCAGAGGTAATAATATACTAGATTTGGTTTTAGCTAATAAAGAAAATATCATTAGTGATATAGAGGTTGGTGGACGACTTGGTAATAGCGATCATGAAGAAATTAAGTTCAGATTTATTTGGGATGTCTGTTCCACTGAAAATACCTTCACCGTTCCTAATTTTCGTCTAGGAGATTTCGATGGCTTAAGAGCTTATTTTCGAACGGTATTCCACAGGGAGATTAGCTATTTGAGGGAATGCCAGGTCAGTGGGGAACCCCAGGTCATAGGTGTGGGGCAGGAAACACGGGGGAATGTCCGTCAGGTGTCTGTGAGGGGGGAGGTGGTAGATAGGAATGTAGTCCAGGTGTCGGGAATTAACTCAGCTCCAGTACCAAGCAGACGTTCGACCAGTGAGAAATATAACGAGTTAATAAATATAATACACGGAGGCCAAGATAGATATATCCCTTCAAAACCGTTTAGAACGAATAATTCAGAACCAAGATGGTTAAACAACAGATTAAAATCTCTCATAGGCCAAAGGAAAGGAATATATAGAAAAATAAAACGTGGAGAGGAACACTTACGAAACCGATACACGATTTTAAATAGAGAAGTAAAGAGGGAGATAAGAAAAGCAAAGAGAAGTTATGAAATTAAGGTTGCAAGTGAATCAAAAGAAAACCCCAAGGGTTTTTATCAAATGTACCGAACAAAAAATAAAGATAGGATAGGACCACTCAGAACAGAGTCAGGTGACATTACCAGTGAAGATAAAGAAATGTGCTCCATCCTAAATAATTATCTCATATCAGTATTCACCAAGGAAAATCTAGACCTGGTCCCTCAATCAGCAAATATTTACGATGAGAATACGGAAAATATTCTTAGTAAAATAACCATTAGTAAGGAGGACGTATTGAAAGAAATTAATCAGTTAAAACCTCAAAAATCGCCAGGTCCTGACGATATATATGCAAAAATTATAAAAGAAACCAAAGAAGAATTATGTCAGCCACTTTTAACATTATTTAATGACTCTTTACAGTAAGTTCAGGAGAAGTTCCCGAGGCGTGGAAGACCGCAAACATAGTGCCCATCTTTAAAAAGGGTGATAAATCAGCTGCGTCGAATTATCGTCCGATAAGTCTAACGTCAATAGTAGGAAAAATCTTATAGTCAATTTTGGCAAATAAGATTAGAGAATACTTAGAAAGATTTAATCCTATAAACGAAAGTCAGCACGGATTCAGGCAAGGACGATCCTGCCTCACAAACTTGTTGTCATTCTACTCGGAGGTCTATGAGGCAGTAGACAGCGATAAAGCTTACGATGTTATTTATCTGGCCTTTAGTAAAGCTTTTGATAGGGTCCCACACGAAAGGTTAGTTAGAAAGGTTCGAGCACACGGTATAGACGGCGATATCTTAAAATGGATAGAATCCTGGCTGAAAGGACGAAAGCAGAGAGTATTAATAAATGGAACTAAGTCGGACTGGGGATAAGTAACTAGCGGTGTACCACAGGGTTCAGTACTCGGTCCCTTATTATCATATATATAAATGATCTAGACTTAGGAGTGAATAGCAGCATCAGCAAATTTGCCGACGATACAAAAATAGGGCGTATCATTAACTCGACTGACGATTGCCATAACTTACAAAAAGACCTCGATACATTGTCCAAATGGTCTAAAACTTGGCAAATGGAATTTAACGTTGAAAAATGTAAAGTACTTAACGTAGGCAAGACCATTGGAGATACTAAATACAGCTTAGATAACAAAGAAATAAGCAAATTGGAATGCGAGAGAGATCTAGGAGTTATGATTAGTAACGACCTTAAACCTAGGCAACAGTGTATTAATGCGAGAAATAAAGCAAATAGGGTCCTAGGATTTATTTCGAGAAGCGTGAGCAATAGATCATCTAAAGTAATACTGAAACTTTATCTAGCATTAGTAAGGCCACATTTAGACTACGCAGTACAGTTTTGGTGTCCTTACTATAGAATGGATATTAATTCGTTAGAAAATGTACAGAGAAGAATGACAAAAATGATACATGACGTCCGGAACCTGTCATATGAAGACAGAAATGAAGAGACTAAGTCTACATTCTCTAGAGAGGCGTAGAGTAATGGGAGACTTAATTGAGGCGTTTAAGTGGATGAAGGGTATAAATAAGGGAGATATCAGCAAGATACTTAAAGTGAGCGTACAGGATAGAACTAGAAATAATGGTTTCAAACTAGAAAAATTCCGTTTCAGTAAGGAAATAGGTAGAAATTGGTTTGGTAATAGAGTAGTAGACGAATGGAATAAGCTACCTAGTAAACTAGTTGCTGCCTCTTCCATTGAGAGTTTCAAGCATAGGCTAGATAAGCATATGACTAATAAGGGGTGGATATAGAAAAAAGAAAATCTTATAACCAATACTAATTCATAATTTTTCCTTTTCAGGTTACACTGTGATAGTCTCTATTCTCCTTTCACATTTTCCTGTAAAATGTCCATGTCAGTTTTTCTATACGGCGTGGTGTTCTTTCTGACTTTTTCCTGCCGGCTTCGGCTGGAGGGTTTGGAGAGCCGGTGAGAGCCTTCTTCTTTGCTATCCTTATCTCATTCTAGTAGTTCAGTTACTCTTCTAGGAGCTGCCTAGGATGGGCCAACCGGCCTACTGCAGTTATCCCCTCTTCTTATGTTCTTAGAGTGAGAGAGAGAGAGAGAGAGAAAGAAAATCTTATAACCAATACTAATTCATAATTTTTCCTTTTCAGGTTACACTGTGATAGTCTCTATTCTCCTTTCACATTTTCCTGTATATATATATATATATATATATATATTATATATATATATTATATATATATATATATATATATATATATATATATATATAATATATATATGATCTAAACTTAGGAATCACTAGCAGTATTAACAAATTTTCCGATGACACAAAAATAGGGCGTATCATTAACTCGACTGAGAACTGGGATACCTTACAAAAGGATCTCGATGCATTGTCCAAATGATCTAAAACTTGGCAAATGGAATTTAACATGAAAAATGTAAAGTACTTAACGTAGGCAAGACCGTTGCAGATACTAAATACAACTTGGATAACAAAGAAATTAGCAAATCTGAATGTGAGATGGATGTAGGATTTATGGTTAGTAAAGACCTCAAACCAGGGCAACAGTGTATTAATGAGAGAAATAAAGCAAATAGGGTCGTAGGATTTGCAACTTTGTTTTGCATTAGTAAGGCCACATTTAGGCTACGCATTGCATTTTTGTCCTTAATATAGAATGGATATCGATTCGTTAGAAAAAGTACATAGAATATATAACAAAAACAATACATGATGTTCGGAACCTGTCATATGAAGACAAACTAAAAAGACTAAGTCAGCACTCACTAGAGAGGCGTAGAGTAAGGGGAGATTTAATTGAGGTGTTTAAGTGGATGAAGGGTATAAATAAGGGATATATTAGCAAGGTGCTTAAAGTGAGCATACAGAATGGAACTAGAAGTAATCGTTTCAAACTAGATAAATTCCGTTTTAGTAAGGAAATGGGTAGAAACTGGTTTGGCAATAGAGTAGTAGAGGAATGGAATGTGCTGCATAATAAAGTTGTTGCTGCCCCAGCCATTGAGAGTTTCAAGCATAGGCTAGAGAAGCATATGACAAAATTAATAAGGGGTATGAAAAAAAAAAAAAATCTTATAACCAGCACTAATTCATTCATTTTGCTTTTCAGGTTACACTATGATAATGTCTTTTTCTCCTTTCTGACTTTCCTGCCGGCTTCGGCTGGAGGATTTGGAGGGCGGGGGAGAGCCATCTTTGCTATCCTTATCACATTCTACAGTCGTTCTATTTTATCTAGGCAGTTTGGGTCGGGCTCTCTGGGACCTCACTCTGTTAGCTCTGTTGCCACATCGTCGCCACACACGTGCTCTCTCTCTCTCTCTCTCTCTCTCTCATTATATATTAACTACTACTAATTGTATTTTCTTAATTTTTTCTCTTGTTTTCGACTTTTTTTCCACACCACCCCTGAGGTAAAAGTCTATAGGTGCGTTTTTTTTTTTTGTTTTTTTTTAATAGCTTCCATGGCGGGAGACTGACCGAGTATGACCCACTCACGCAGGGCTGTCCCTCGTGCCACCACCTAACAACGTCTCAAAGGCAACCCTGACAAGTCTTATGAGATTTATACTATACTACAGCTTTTTTATTGAGTTACATCTATACAGAGTGTTTAAAATTCATTTATAAGTAGTTACTAACTTAAAATAGGAGAGTGAGAGAGAGAGAGAGGTGAACACAAATAATTATACAAGTGTCGGCGGCGACGTGACAACAGAGCTAACAGTGTAAGGTCCCAGAGCGTCCCACCCAAACTGCCTTCATAAAATAGAACGACTATAGTAGTTCAGTTACTCGTCTAGGAGTTGCCCAGCATGGGCCAACCGGTTTACTGCAGTCATCCTCGCTTCTTATGTTCTCAAGACAGGACAGTAAGACAGACAGAAAGACAGACATACGGAGAAGACAGTGAGACAGAAAGACAGATAGACAGCACGCAGCTTGATCACGGTAATATTAGGCTCTATGAATTAGCTAAAACACATTTCCTAGGAGAGATAAATCAGAGAGAGAGAGAGAGAGAGACTCGTTCAACTCACCTGCATGAAGGACGTCCACCGCATCTCGTGAGGGTCAAACATTTCCTTAGCTTTGATGAAAAATTCGCTGATGGTCTTTTCGTCCACAATCTCAACCTCCATCGCCATTTGGTGGATGTTTTTCACACCTTCAGCCATATCGGACAGGCTTCGTAGTCGAGTCTCCTTGGTTACTAGGCCTGCTCAACCTACGCCACTAGGCCAGAAATACTAACTTTGCGGTGGCGGGAAATTCAGTGCGTCTTGGAGGGCGAATGCTTCTCCTTGGTTACTAATCAGGTTTCACCCGACGGGACTGGGTAAACTGGTTGACACTATGGTCAGACTAAAATATGAAGTCCGTTTGGGTGGGGCCCGAGAGGGGATATCCCTCTCTACAGCTCTGCCGCATCAACCCCAGTACCTATCTCTCTCTCTGTCATACGTCAGCTATTTACTATTTGAAATTGTATATTAAATATTCTGTACTTATTAAATATATTAAATAAGGCTATATAGTGCTATGAATGTGTCGCTTTTTAGGATAATAACAATGATTTGTATAAATTCCACACCACGTGACAACGTCGCTTTCCGACGTTGCCAGAGGTCAAGGACACCCACCTCAGACTACAGGTGACCGGTCACTTCCTCCCTGATCCCCACCCACGATGGCAGCTACTCCGACTCGCTCTCGTGTGCTCCACAGTCGGGAGAAAGAACTTATTTACAATGTGGACAAGTATTTTCCTACTAAGGAAACCTCTATAAAAAAAAAAAAAAAAAACGCGCCAAGACTTTTACCTCAGTGGTGGTGTGGAAAAAAGGTCGAAACAATATAGAAGAAAACAAAACTTATAAATATATTAAAACTTTCTCAATCAACTGGGAGAGAGAGAGAGAGAGAGAGAGAGAGAGAGAGAGAGAGAGAGAGGAGGTTTGGCAGAGTTGTAGAGAGGGAAATCCCCGCGCGGGCCCCACCCAAACGGACTTCATATTTGAGTCTGACCATAAGGCAACTGACTTGAGAGGTGAGAGAGAACGATATATGTAGGGTAGGGGGAGGAGGAGGAGGAGCAAGATTAGGAGGAGGAGGAGAGAGGGAGGGAGGGAGGAGAGAGAGAGGGAGGGGGTTGGGGGAGGGAAAAAGGGAGGAGTTATGGTGAGGAGGGAAGAAGGATAGAGAAGGGTAGAGACCCTATAGGGTGTGTAGAGAAGAGGAGGAGGAGCTATAAGGGATGGGGGGAAAGGAGAAGGTGGAGGAGGAATCAGAATCGGAATTTTATTTCCATTATTACAGTGGTTATTCAGTACATAAAGGGCAGATTATAATTTAAAATCTACATATACGTATAAATATACGTATCTGTATAAACATACATAAATATACGTACTGTAAATACCCATATACTCTATATAAATACACACACACGTGCATATAGACAGATAGATAGATAGATATAAATATAAACACTCATACATATATACATTCATACATATATACAGTACAAACTGTATATATACATATATACGCCCACACACACATTTATTATAATTATATATATATATATATATATATATATATTGTTACGGTTTGCGCCAGCCCGGGGCTATTACAAAAAGACAACAAGTCAGCCTTAGTTGATCGGCCTCCACTGCGTTGCAAAAATAACGCAGACCCCGGCACTGACACTCCGCAAACTAGAGAAAAACTGCGCAACGGAAAAACTAAAACGCAACACTCTGTACTTTGATAATAAACGGAACAGCCTACCTATAGATCTAGCCTACTATCGTCACTACCGGAAGTAATACCGCCCGAGACAGTATACAGGAACACCTCCCACTTACTTCCGGTGGTGACGACTTTCTACTTAACCCGTGTCCAAGGGGGAACGCAGTTAATAGCTCACGATGGTTCTCACTAGCCTCGAGCAAAGAGATGGGATTAACTGTGTAGGGGTAGGGGGTGTGTGTGTGTATGTACGTGTGTTGGGGAACGTTAACAAAGGCAGCGAGAGGACCACGGTGAGCCAAACTGGCCCTCCAAAGACAACACGGTTACAAAAACAAAATAAAATAACTACTTCCCTCAGTCAGCAACAAAAGAATAAAAATAAACTTAAATGAAAACGCCAGCTCGGCAGAAAAATGACTGGGGAGAGAGAGAGTGTACAAGCACGCACGATACGGAAGCTAGCTGGGAAGATACTGGCTCTGATCAAGGCTCGCGCACGGCCAAGCGCGAACGCATAATCAAATTAATTAATAAGAACTTATATTCGTGCCCCTCTCTACAATAAACTGGTACTTCTAATGCAAGCAAAACATCATTAAATATACTGGTAGCTCACACACGACAATCAAAATAATCAAATGCATTCTCAGCATGGTATTAAATAAAATTGCCCTCAGTGGCAGGAACGAAAGAAACAAAAGAACTTGTAACACTCGCTAATGTAAACTCCGCGAATGACACGGATACATACTGCGTAATCCCCTAGCCCGGCTGTAACAGATACACCCGTGGGAAAGGACAGGCGGACAGCGTAACACGCCCTTCCCCAAGGGAAAATTTTGAGCCCTGGATCAAAATTTTCGAATCAAGACCCTGACCCCTCCCTGGATAAACAATCAGCAATTACGTTATCAGTCCCCTTAATATGCCTAACTTCTAAATTGTACTCTTGCAAAAGCAAACTCCAGCGGGTCAAACGCTGGTTCTTAAATTTAAACTTGTTCAAAAACTGCAGGGGATGATGGTCTGAATAAATCTTGATCACAGGGCCAAAAGGGGGCAGGTAGACAGCAAAGTGTTGTAGGGCCAGGATAATCGCTAATAACTCCTGCTCTATGACGGAATAGTTCTTCTGAGCTCTATTAAACTTCTTTGAGAAGTATGATATGGGATGTTCAACCTGGCCCTCATCCGGCTGCATCAACACTGCTCCTACCCCTACTCGGCTAGCATCAACTGCCAGCACAAAAGATCTGTCAAAATCTGGTGCACGCAATATAGGGTGGTGGCACAGCAGAGACTTAACAGTAGTAAAAGCTTGCACACACTCGGCTGTCCACTGCCACTTCTTATCCTTGCGCAATAAGTCAGTAAGAGGGGCAAGCACTGTGGAGTAATTCCCAATAAATCTTCGGTAATAGCCGATCATGCCCAAAAATCGCTGGAGGGCACGGCGACACTGGGGTGCTGCAAAGTTGGAAATGGCATCCACCTTAGCCCGAGGTGGAGCCACTTGCCCATGTCCCACAACAAATCCAAGGTACTGGACCTTAGCACGTACGAACTCGCACTTGTCTAAGTTGACTACTAAGCCAGCTTCCTCCAACCGCTTAATGAGCATTTCCACATGATCAAGGTGCTCCTCCCACTTGGTGTCATACACAATGACATCATCGATGTAAACGACACAATTAGGTATGCCATCCACCACTTTATCCATAAGCCTCTGGAAAGTGGCTGGAGCATTCTTCAATCCATAAGGCATCACCTGGCACTGATATACTGCACCACTGACAACAAAGCTAGCCACTTGTTTAGCCCGTTCCGTCAGCGGGACCTGCCAGTATCCTTTTACTAAGTCAAGCTTGGTGATATAAGTGGCATTTCCCACCTTGTCCACGGAGTCATCGACCCGAGGCAAGGGATAAGCATCGGTCTTAGACAGTGAGTTAACTTTCCGGAAGTCCACACACAACCTAACCTTCCCATCTGGCTTCGGCTGCAAGGTAACTGGTGAACTCCACTCACTGAAACTCCTCTTGATCAATCCATGGTCCAACATATACTTGATCTCATTATCGAGAGCTTTCTGTCTGATAGGGTTGATGCGGTAGGGAGCTAATTTTACAGGCTTACTATCCCCAACGTCAATGTCATGAGTAGCCCAAGTTGTCAATCCCGGTGAATCTCCAAAAACTTTCGGATGTTTCCATAATCTGTTGCAGAGCTCTCCTCGCTTTACTGGCTCAAGATGTCGCAATTTCTCCACCAGAGCTGCATAACCATTGCCCTCCCATAGGTCAGCTGGTAACATCTCACCACAACTAAGTACTTCCTCCTGCTCCTCCAACTCACTACCAACCACCAAAACTACAGGAGCGCTCTCCCTGGTTCCCTCAACGTCCACTCCAAAGTCACCTTCCAGGGACTGTGGCTGTAACCCTGGTCCACCACTCACATCACCGGCACCAACAGCTCCCTCCACAGCACGTTCCCTTGATGCCACGTCCTCCCTTCCCCGTCCTTCACATCCCAGGTGAGAGACATCAGCAGTCATCCCACAATGAGAATCAACTGGGCGGTAGTATGGCTTCAACATATTAATGTGGCACAACTGAGTACTCTTCCGCCTGTCTGGGGTAACAATTAGATAGTCAAGTTCCCCAACTTTCTTCTTCACAATATAAGGACCACTGAATCTAGCTGCCAGAGGTTTTCCTTGCATGGGCAGCAGTGCCAAAACTTCATCTCCTTGCTTAAACTCACGACTTCTGACCTTCTTATCATAATGAGCCTTCATTTTCGCTTGAGCCCCGATTAGATGGTCACGGGCAAGCTCTAAAGCGCAATGCAGTCTCTCCCGAGTGCGGCAGACATAGTCAAGCATGGATTCCTGGTTGCCAGATTTGTTGTTACTCCAGGCCTCTCGCACCACATCCAAGGGACCACGAACTCTGTGCCCAAACACTAACTCATTGGGTGAAAACCCTAACGACTCAGTTGGTACCTCTCTCACTGCAAACATCACAAAGGGTACCGCTAAGTCCCAATCCTTTCCACTATCATAGCAGAAGGTGCGCAGCATTGTCTTTAAGGTCTGATGATGCCTCTCCAGGGCACCTTGTGACTGCGGATGGTAGGCACTGGACAAAATGTGTTTGATGCCCAACTCTGTCATTGTCTGCTTAAACAAATTAGACGTAAAATTCACTCCACGGTCAGACTGCAACTCCTTGGGCAGGCCAAAATGAGTAAAGAACAGGATAAGTTGCTTGACTACTGACTTCGCCTGCATGCTTCTGATTGGTATAGCCTCTGGGTATCGCGTTGTAACATCCATTATGGTTAACAAATACTTGTTTCCAGCAGAAGTAGGAGGTAAAGGGCCCACAATATCAATGATTACCCGGGTAAACGGAGGTTCAACTGCAGGAATGGGAGTCAAAGGGGCCACAGGAAGAACTTGATTAGGCTTGCCCACCATCTGACACGTGTGACAGCTCTTGATGTACGCAGCAACTTGTCCCGGCATACTTGGCCACCAAAAATTATATCTTAAGCGCTGCACTGTCTTCCTGTTTCCCAAGTGACCTGCTAAAGGTCCCTCATGTGCTAACTGTATTAACGGCACCCTATACTGCACAGGCACCGCCACCTGCACTAACTCACTCACTCCTCCATCTACCGTGGCGCCAGTGGGCGTCCATCGGCGATGTAAAACATTATCTTTAATCAGGAACTCCTCCTTACCACACTCCATACTTCTTTCTTCCCCTACTCGAGCAAACAAGGGCTTTAATGTTACATCCTCCTGTTGCTTCACCCTCAATTCTGCTGGCCCAACACCCGCCAGCTCTACTGAGGACTGAGATAAGGGACTGGTCGGGACACTGGATTGCGAAGGGCGATCAATCTCAGCGTCACCTCTAGTACACTCGACAGGGGTAGGAATGTCAGACTCCACACTGACATCATCACCTCTACCCTCAACAGTGACACTCTGTTCCTCAGGCGCGTTTGACGGAGGTCCTGCATCCCCGCAGTCGACCCCAGCGTCCTGAAATTCTAATTCAGTCGGTGGGCTGGGTTCAGTCTCCACACAGACATACTCAGCACCACCTCTAGTGTCCTGAGTGGGAAGTGGGGCGGCACCCATGCACGCATTCCCACTCTCCTCACCCACCACAGCAACACTCTGCTCACTAGGTTCCTCCATTGGTGGCCCTGCCTCACCACAGTCGACCCCAAGAACCTGTGACTTCACCAGTTCTTCCTCCCGGGCTGCAACCTGTGCCATAGATCGTGTAATTGCACAGACCGGGAACATGGCTTCCACTTCTGCATCAACTTCAATACCAATTTCTGGGGCGTCAAAACACTTCTCTGCCACAACAACTGGTGGGGGAAGAGATGGAAATACTTTCTCCCCAGCCAGGTCGTTCCCCAGCAGAAAATCAATCCCCTCTACTGGCATTACATCAGCAACAGCTACTTGAGCTGCAGCCTGAACAATGGGGCAATCGAGTTCCACATGAACATAATCATAGTATTCATCTGAGTTCATGCCTCTACACAGCACATACTTCCCTGAGTTTACAGGCCCTCCAGTCACGTTTCTGCACACAGACTGTTGTGCACAGGTATCACGAGCCACAGTAACTGGATAACTGATCCCATGAATTTTCACTGTGCCGTGACACATAAAAGGTTTACACCAGTCTAGGGACGATTTCTGAGGCAGTTCATCCGGAGGTGGCGTAGCATGTTGGGTAACTTTTTCAGCCTGAGCTGGCAGCGAGCACAGCCGGCTACACTCCAGCTTTCCACAGACTTCTCCCTCACCGTTACCACTCTCCCAACTCCTCTCGTTCACCTGACTCGAACCTACAATTAGTGCCACTGGTTTGGCATTTTGGGAGGCCTTCCACTTAGGGCAGTTAGGCTTCATGTGCCCACTCTGTTTGCAAAAGTAACAAACTAGCTTCGAACTGGATACAGGGCTCTTTCTCCCTGAATTCTTTTTCTCCTCTGAACTTCCCTTGGACTGATTCACGGGAGATTTATCCCAGGCAGGGCCACTCACAGTCCTCTCCCTGGAATACTGAAAATTAGCATACTTGACCCCCATACTCCGCAAGGCAAACACCCGGTCATCAGCCCACGTCGCTGCTTCCTTCACGGTCTTAAATCTCTTCTCCCTAATTTTAACACCAATTTCTTTGTCAGCCATGTTGGTAAAATGTTCCATCAAAAGCAGTTCACGCACCTCGTTATACGAAGTGGCGCTCTCACTCAGCAACCACTCGTCTAACCTCTCCTCCAGATACCTAGCGTAGGCCATATAGGTGTCAGCAGGCCTTTTCCGAGCACCACGGAACAACAACCGATAAGCCTCTGGTCTAAGTTCATATGCCTTCAGGATGGCTGTTTTAAATTCATCATAATCATCTACATCCTCAGGGCTCAACCTATTATACACTTCCAAGGCTTTTCCCTTCAGCACATTAGATACCAACCCCACCCAGCGCTGCCTTGGCCACTCAAACTCCCTAGCCTTCTTCTCAAACCTGACAAACCATTCTGTCACCTTCAACTCATCAAATGCTGGCACTAATTTTAGACTCCTTGAGAACCAACTCTCCCTATTCTCTGCACGGCCTGAGGTTTGGGTATCTGAAGTTGGTCTATTAGCGGTCACCTCCAAGCGAGTCTTCTCCAGCTCAAATCGCATTTTTTCACGCTGCATCTCCATCTCCCTCTCTTCTTTCTCTCTGGCACGCTGCATTTCCATCTCCCTCTCTTTTTCAACTCCAACTGCAACTGAGCCTCCGGTGACAAGGCTCCAGGGTATATGGGAGTGGAATGAACAACTCCAGGGAAAGCACCAGACATCCCTGGGGGAACTGCTCTAAACTGGCTCGGCGGCATCATAGATGGTAATAATGGGGTAGCGAAACGAGGCATTTCAGCACCATAGTCAAACTCAGGGCTCACACGGGGAGTACCTTTGCTATGTGCCTCTCGTTGTTCCATATCCACAGGTGACTCAGCACGTACGCGATCTGGTGTAGACACGCGTGACTCCATGGCGACAAATCAATGGCAGTACTAAATAATGAAATACTAATGCTGACTGAGAAACTACACACACATCAACTTCACCTCAAAGCACAGAGAACGCCAAGGTAACGATATCCTAGCAAGAAGAAGGCACTGTTAGGATATCCTGATGCGAGGTCGCCACTGTTACGGTTTGCGCCAGCCCGGGGCTATTACAAAAAGACAACAAGTCAGCCTTAGTTGATCGGCCTCCACTGCGTTGCAAAAATAACGCAGACCCCGGCACTGACACTCCGCAAACTAGAGAAAAACTGCGCAACGGAAAAACTAAAACGCAACACTCTGTACTTTGATAATAAACGGAACAGCCTACCTATAGATCTAGCCTACTATCGTCACTACCGGAAGTAATACCGCCCGAGACAGTATACAGGAACACCTCCCACTTACTTCCGGTGGTGACGACTTTCTACTTAACCCGTGTCCAAGGGGGAACGCAGTTAATAGCTCACGATGGTTCTCACTAGCCTCGAGCAAAGAGATGGGATTAACTGTGTAGGGGTAGGGGGTGTGTGTGTGTATGTACGTGTGTTGGGGAACGTTAACAAAGGCAGCGAGAGGACCACGGTGAGCCAAACTGGCCCTCCAAAGACAACACGGTTACAAAAACAAAATAAAATAACTACTTCCCTCAGTCAGCAACAAAAGAATAAAAATAAACTTAAATGAAAACGCCAGCTCGGCAGAAAAATGACTGGGGAGAGAGAGAGTGTACAAGCACGCACGATACGGAAGCTAGCTGGGAAGATACTGGCTCTGATCAAGGCTCGCGCACGGCCAAGCGCGAACGCATAATCAAATTAATTAATAAGAACTTATATTCGTGCCCCTCTCTACAATAAACTGGTACTTCTAATGCAAGCAAAACATCATTAAATATACTGGTAGCTCACACACGACAATCAAAATAATCAAATGCATTCTCAGCATGGTATTAAATAAAATTGCCCTCAGTGGCAGGAACGAAAGAAACAAAAGAACTTGTAACACTCGCTAATGTAAACTCCGCGAATGACACGGATACATACTGCGTAATCCCCTAGCCCGGCTGTAACAGATACACCCGTGGGAAAGGACAGGCGGACAGCGTAACAATATATATATATATATATATATATGTGTGTGTGTGTGTGTGTGTGTGTGTATATTCACATACAGACACACACATGTGTACATACATATAGGCCTACAGTATATACGAACGTGCTGTCATAGTAAGGGGTCATTAACGTTATTAGTAGAAATGTTACTGTTTAAACTAGGTATTTAAAAGAAACATTTTCAGGTGTTTTCTAAAGGACTATATTGTATGAGTACTGGAAACATTAGATGGGACACTGTTCCAGAATTTAGGTGCAGCCACTTTAAGGGACTTTGCTCCGATGCTGGTGTTTGTTTTGGGGACGTACATATGTTGTTGTTGTCTTGTATTGGCAGTATAGATTTCTCGTACTTTAGGGAGTGAGAATTGCCAGTTGGGAGCTGTTTTGTTTATTATGTTGTAAACTGCTATTCCTAGAACATACATATATCTCTGATGAAGTGTCAGCCATCCTAGTTCTTTTATACAGGGTGTAACATGATCGTATTTAGCGATACCGCCTACTGCTACTTTAGCGGCCAAGTTCTGAGGTTTTGTACCCGTTCAAGTTGTGTTAAGTTTGTTGCAGCACATATCATTAAGCCATAATTGATAATACTTAATACTAGTGACTGTACTACAGTTATTCATGTGGCCTTATTAAAATTATCCTTTATTCCATTAATGTACATTAGAATATTAAAAACCTTTGACTCATTTCATCAATATGTGTGTTGAATGTCATAGTATCATCAAAGTACACAGATAAATTTTTAAAGGAACTGCTGGGAAAGATTTGTGTGGCATCAATGTGCATGTGAGTGTGTGGTGGGATCCGTGACAACAGTCCTCTCGTACCTATAAACATACACTGGGTTTTATTGGTGTTCAACATTAAACCATTAGTGTGAAAGTATTCTTTAGCACGAGATAAGGTGGACTCACATCTATGAACTAATTCACTTATATCGTCAATGCCGCAAGTGTGGATGAATTGAGTGTTGTCTGCGTATTGTATTATCCGACAGTCAGATATTAATTGTGAGAGGTCATTAACATAGATAAGAACATAAGAAGAGAGGATAACTGTTGTAGGCCGGTTGGCCCATGCTAGGCAGCTCCTAGAGGAGTAACTGAATTGCTAGAATGAGATAAGGATAGCAAAGAAGAAGGCTCTCCCCCGCCCTCCAAACCCTCCAGCCGAAACCGGCAGGAAAAAGTCAGAAAGAACACCACGCCGTATAGAAAAACTGGCGTGGACATTTTACAGGAAATTGTGAAAGGAGAATAGAGACTATCATAGTGTAACCTGAAAAGGAAAAATTATGAATTAGTATTGGTTATAAGATTTTCTTTTTTCTATATCCACCCCTTATTTGTCATATGCTTATCTAGCCTATGCTTGAAACTCTCAATGGAAGAGGCAGCAACTACTTTACAAGGTAGCTTATTCCATTCGTCTACTACTCTATTACCAAAGACAGACTGAAAAGACTAAGTATGCATTCGCTAGAGAGGCGTAGAGTAAGGGGAGACTTAATTGAGGTGTTTAAGTGGATAAATGGTATAAATAAGGGAGATATTAGCAAGGTACTTAAAGTGAGCATACAGGATAGAACTAGAAATAATGGTTTCAAACTAGAAAAATTCCGTTTCAGAAAGGAAATCGGTAGAAATTGGTTTGGTAATAGAGTAGTAGACGAATGGAATAAGCTACTTAGTAAAGTAGTTGCTGCCTCTTCCATTGAGAGTTTCAAGCATAGGCTAGATAAGCATATGACTAATAAGGGGTGGATATAGAAAAAAGAAAATCTTATAACCAATACTAATTCAAAAAAAATTTCTTTTCAGGTTACACTATGATAGTCTCTATTCTCCTTTCACACTTTCCTGTAAAATGTCCACGCCAGTTCTGCTATACGGCGTGGTGTTATTTCTGACTTTTTCCTGCCGGCTTCGGCTGGAGGGTTTGAACATAAGAACATAAGAAGAGAGGATAACTGCAGTAGGCCGGTTGGCCCATGCTAGGCAGCTCCTAGAAGAGTAATTGAACTACTAGAATGAGATAAGGATAGCAAAGAAGAAGGCTCTCCCCCGCCCTCCAAACCCTCCAGCCGAAGCCGGCAGGAAAAAGTCAGAAAGATCACCACGCCGTATAGAAAAACTGGCGTGGACATTTTACAGGAAAGTGTGAAAGGAGAATAGAGACTATCATAGTGTAACCTGAAAAGAAATTTTTTTTTGAATTAGTATTGGTTATAAGATTTTCTTTATTCTATATCCACCCCTTATTTGTCATATGCTTATCTAGCCTATGCTTGAAACTCTCAATGGAAGAGGCAGCAACTACTTTACTAGGCAGCTTATTCCATTCGTCTACTACTCTATTACCAAACCAATTTCTACCGATTTCCTTTCTGAAACGGAATTTTTCTAGTTTGAAACCATTATTTCTAGTTCTATCCTGTATGCTTACTTTAAGTACCTTGCTAATATCTCCCTTATTTATACCATTCATCCACCTAAACACCTCAATTAAGTCTCCCCTTACTCTACGCCTCTCTAGCGAATGCAGACTTAGTCTTTTCAGTCTGTCTTCATATGACAGGTTCCGGACGTCATGTATCATTTTAGTCATTCTTCTCTGTACATTTTCTAACGAATTAATATCCATTCTATAGTAAGGACACCAAAATTGTACTGCGTAGTCTAAATGTGGCCTTACTAATGCTAGATAAAGTTTCAGTATTACTTTAGATGATCTATTGCTCACGCTTCTCGAAATAAATCCTAGGACCCTATTTGCTTTATTTCTCGCATTAATACACTGTTGCCTAGGTTTAAGGTCGTTACTAATCATAACTCCTAGATCTCTCTCGCATTCCGATTTGCTAATTTCTTTGTTATCTAAGCTGTATTTAGTATCTCCAATGGTCTTGCCTACGTTAAGTACTTTACATTTTTCAACGTTAAATTCCATTTGCCAAGTTTTAGACCATTTGGACAATGTATCGAGGTCTTTTTGTAAGTTATGGCAATCGTCAGTCGAGTTAATGATACGCCCTATTTTTGTATCGTCGGCAAATTTGCTGATTCTGCTATTGACTCCTAAGTCTAGATCATTTATATATATGATAAATAATAAGGGACCGAGTACTGAACCCTGTGGTACACCGCTAGTTACTAATCCCCAGTCCGACTTAGTTCCATTTATTAATACTCTCTGCTTTCGTCCTTTCAGCCAGGATTCTATCCAATTTAAGATATCGCCGTCTATACCGTGTGCTCGAACCTTTCTAACTAACCTTTCGTGTGGGACCCTATCAAAAGCTTTACTAAAGGCCAGATAAATAACATCGTAAGCTTTATCGCTATCTACTGCCTCATAGACCTCCGAGTAGTATGACAACAAATTTGTGAGGCAGGATCGTCCTTGCCTGAATCCGTGCTGACTTTAGTTTATAGGATTAAATCTTTCTAAGTATTCTCTAATCTTATTTGCCAAAATTGACTATAAGATTTTTCCTACTATTGACGTTAGACTTATCGGACGATAATTCGACGCAGCTGATTTATCACCCTTTTTAAAGATGGGCACTACGTTTGCGGTTTTCCACGCCTCTGGAACTTCTCCTGAACTTAAAGAGTCATTAAATAACGTTAAAAGTGGCTGACATAATTCTTCTTTGGTTTCTTTTATAATTTTTCCATATATATCGTCCGGACCTGGCGATTTTTGAGGTTTTAACCTATTACAGTAATTTCTTTCAATACGTCCTCCTTACTAATGATTATTTTACTAAGAATACTTTCCGTATTCTCATGGTAAATATTTGCTGCTTGAGGGACCAGGCTTAGATTTTCCTTGGTGAATACTGATATGAAATAATTATTTAGGATGGAGCACATTTCTTTATCTTCACTGGTAATGTCACCTGATTCTGTTCTGAGTGGTCCTATCCTATCTTTATTTTTCGTTTGGTACATTTGATAAAAACCCTTGGGGTTTACTTTTGATTCACTTGCAACCTTAATTTCATAACTTCTCTTTGCTTTTCTTATCTCCCTCTTTACTTCTTTATTTAAAATTGGGTACCGGTTACGTAAGTGTTCCTCTCCACGTTTTATTTTTCTATATATTCCTTTCCTTTGGCCTATGAGAGATTTTAATCTGTTGTTTAACCATCTTGGTTTTGAATTGTTAGTTCTAAACGGTTTTGAAGGAATATATCTATCTTGGCCTCCGTGTATTATATTTATTAACTCGTTATATTTCTCACTGGTCGAACATCTGTTTGGTACTGGAGCTGAGTTAATTTCCGTCACCTGGACTACATTCCTATCTACCACCTCCCCCCTCACAGACACCTGACGGACATCCCCACGTGCTTCCTGCGCCTGACCTATGACCTGGGGATCCCCACTGACCTGACATTCCCTCAAATAGCTAATCTCCCTGTGGAATACCGTTCGAAAATAAGCTCTTAAGCCATCGAAATCTCCTTGACGAAAATTAGGAACGGTGGAGGTATTTTCAGTGGAACAGACATCCCAAATAAATTTGAACTTAATTTCTTCATGATCGCTATTACCAAGTCGTCCACCAACCTCTATATCGCTAATGATATTTTCTTTATTAGCTAAAACCAAATCTAGTATATTATTACCTCTGGTGGGCTCCCTGATATACTGATAAAGAAAATTATCCTGAACTATCCCTTTCTCAGGAAACATGAAGGAGAGAATTTTACAAAGCCTTTGCCAAAATCGGAACACCAGTGACCGTGTGAAGGATTAAGAGGTCCCCTGGGGATTCTGGACCTTCCTCCTTCCCTCTTCCGTTTTCTTTCCTCTACACACACACACACACACACACACACACACACACACACACACACACACGACGCTTAAATAATAAAACAATGTGTAGCCTCTATTTATCTGTCAGTGTCCTGATATCGGTCCATATGAGGAGGGATGTAGGATGGGAGTGGCCCGGGTCGGAATGTGGGGAGGGGTTGGGTAAGGAAGCCAATGAAATAGCCATGAAAGATGAAGAAAAATTATTTTATTTTATTTTATTGTTTTATTACTATTCTTTATGAAAAAACATAAACTGATTTACAATAGTATTACTGATCGAAGGATCAACAGTAGCATTTCCTTTATAAATATTCATTGTATTCTAAAATTTACATTGAAAATACAATCTCTCTCTCTCTCTCTCTCTCTCTCTCTCTCTATCACTCGATATTCATGTCTCCCTCATCTAAACCTTCTTCTTCACTGGTGGAATCCCCCTCCCCCCATCCCGTTAATCCGATCCCTCCTCTTCCCTTAGGACACAAGGATATCGCACTGACAGCCAGGAAGTATCATGGCCCAAAGAAATATTACCTATGAGGCTACTAGACGTAATTCTAATGAGACAAGGGGGCTGTTGGTGTGAAGGAGATGAGGAGGCCTTGTACCGCCTCAATCTTGGTGTCTCAGACCAGTGAAATAGCAGTGTGAGTGTCATCCCGTAGATTCTCGTTCCGATCAGACTGGTGGACTAGGCTTGCCTGCCTCCTTGTCCATGTCTACCCAATAGTACAGTTTGGGACCTGAATGTACACTGATAAGTGCGATTCAGATATCAGAGGGACAATGTGATGGAAAAAATTATTGTATGTAAATTATTTTGTCCTGAAGCGCACACACACACACACACACACACACACACACACACACACACACACACAAATGCACACTCGCACACGCGCGCGCACACTCGCACACGCGCGCGCACACACGCACGCATGCTCGAACTCACGCATGCACACACACACAGACGCACACACACACACACACACACACACACACACACACACACACACACACACACACACACACAAAGTATATTATGGTGTTGTTCCTTCATTTGCCTAGGCCGAGATCGTCGGTTTTTTTTGCAGCTGATTTCCCGTAGTGCAGTGGTAAATTTGGACAAATATACAGCTCTGCATCATTTCCACCTCCCTTCTTCGTGACTAGCATCAATCTAGTGTTAACCCCTTGTCATAACACAAAATTTAAGAAAGAGATTGCAATTTTACGCCAAGTTAGATTGAACAGGGGTCCTTATCCTGCAGCGGTGTGTCACAGGCTGATGATGATGATAATAGGGGTGTCGGAGATGATATTGATAATGATGATAGTGATGCTGATGATGATAGTGATGTTGAAACTCCTGAACCAACTAACTGGACCGAGATTATGGTGATTGTAATGTTGATGAAGCAGTTGGGATAATAATGATGATGATGATGACTGTGATGGAACTTATGTAGTAACTCTTTAACAGGGTTGTGATGATTGCTGTGCTTGACGCTGTTGCTCCTGGCGATGATGATGACGATGATGATCATGATGATGACGACTACGACAACGATGATGATGGTGATGACGATGATGATGGTGACGGCGACGATCTTCATGTCTATGGCTGAGTCACCTCTTGTTTTTCGTTTCTCTTCAAATGTAGTTGGTGACTGTGTGTAGGAGAGAGAGAGAGAGAGAGAGAGAGAGAGAGAGAGAATGTGTGTGTGTGTGTGTGTGTGTGTGTGTGTCCGCGCATGCTTGTGTGTATTTGCGTGCGTGCGTGCGTGTGTACAGCATTTCCCTCACACTCGAACTATTTATATCATAAGAGTGCAAATGAGGTCAGGGATATTGCTCTTCTTGGCCATACAAATACTAAACATTTACACTATATTCTGAAAAAACATACTGGATTCCTAAGGTCACTCAATGGGTTTCAAAAATCATTGTTCACTGTCTCTTTATTTATCGCAAGGAAAGGGATGGATGTGTGTCCGAAATAGTAGCTCAGTTTTGGTCTTTCTCTGGACCGTGAATTATTTAAATGGAATAATTATCCTTATTTATATTGGTTTAGTTGTGAGGATGCAACACACGTTTTGTTTACGTTTTATCAGGGCACATCAAAGAGCGGCCATGTCCATCTGCTTCTCGCTAATGATTTTCGAACGAGGTTCTACATTCCTCTAGATTTTAGGGACAGTGAAGCCGCACAGCACCACAACACGCCATACCATACCATACCATACCATACCACACCACAAAACCCCACACCACAAAACCCCACACCACAAAACCCCACACCACAAAACCCCACGCCACAAAACCCCACACCACAAAACCCCACACCACACAACCCCAAACCACACCACCCAACACCAAACCACACCACCCAACACCACACCACCCCACACCACACCACCCCAAACTTTACCACACCAACCACCCTTCCACACCACACCACACCAAGGGGATTAACCAAAGGGTCCTTAAGCTCCCGCATCTAGTAATTCTGAGCTTGTTTCCAGGTAACTCCACACACACACCTCAGGTCACGTCTTTCACAGAAGAGATAACAGAAGGAGAGCGAGCGTAACTGAATGGCAAGCCAGAGATGGAGTGAGAAGAAGAGGTACACAGAGAACAAGATGGAGAGATCATATGATGCAGATCTACCGAGCAAGGACGGAACAGGCTACCAATCAATGGATCAGAGTGGAGAAAGGTGAGAGGGTCCTTATCATGCAGTGGTGTGTCACAGGCTGATGGTGATGATATTGATGATGATAATGATGTTGATGCTGATGGTGGTGATGCTTTAACATCTCAACGTATGAGGTTACAGAATGCACAGTGAGGCTGCATAGTCAGGAAATGGAAGAATATGAGTGCATTTAAGTATTTATGTAATGTGATGAATCAGGATGGAAGATTTGAGGATGAAGTGACTGGAATGATACGTCAGGGAAGGAGGGTTGCTTATTCTCTAAAAAGCAGTGGTTAGGAAGAGGGAACTGAAGATGAAAGTATGAAAAAAAAAAAGGCACAGCATGCTGTGATTCCCACTTTAAAGTATATAAGTGAAGCTTGGATCTTGTTGAAAGGACACAAGTCAAGAGTGAGAGCGGTGGAAATGAGCTACTTGAGAGGAGCATGTGGAGTTTCATAGAGAGACAGACAGACAAATGGGCAGATGAAGGAGCGTTGTGATGCTGATGTGGATGAGACTGAAAGCGTTAAGAGAAACACTTCGAGATGGTTTGGCCATGTGGAGAAGATGGCGAATATGAAAATGACTAGAAGAGTGCACATGAGTTAGCTGGAAGGATAGAGGGGGATGGGGAGACCGACGCACAGTAGTCAGAATCCATCATTATGTGAGCAAAAATCAATGTCACAATTTTGTTCAAAAGCTGTTTGTACTATCTTAGATAGTATACATATTATTCATTTACATGACTGTCTTACTAATAATCATTAAGATAGGCTGAAAAACATGGCAAAATAAAATCTTGTAAATTCATCACATTGCTCTCACAAAAATGAAACCATCAGTAGGGACCCTATAATGAGGCACGAATGAATGTACATTAAAAAGAGTATGTATAATGATTTGGAGTGGTCACATGCATATACTGTTTTCATTATAGTTTATTTTGAAAACATGTAAAATATTAATAGAGTTACATATTTCTACAGACTGTAACACATATTAACAATAAGATTATGTATTTACCTATGTAATAAAACACAACATGGGTGCTACTATTCGCAATACTGTGAGAAAATAATGTATATATGACTATCATTTCACGCTTGCACTCATATGACATTTCAAATCCACCGCCCACTCAGCCTGAGTCAGTAGTGTGACCTCCGTTTTCTTCGCTCCTCAATGTAAACAAACATCAATCACTTGACATTTCATCTAATGGACAATAACACAGATTACAAGTAAAAGCTGCCTTTTTGTTGTATTTTGTTTATCTAGATAATACATGAATATACGAAGGTTGCGTATGTGAATATAATATATGTGAACAAGAAAGTGATTATGGTATAATTATACAATGAAATGCAGAACATGAGTTTAAAATTTTAAAATAGTTACTCAAATAAAGTTAAAGAACATCGACTGAATACTAGAGAAAACTGTGATAATTACGTATACTCTTGGAAAAAAAACTCATATATGGGTTTTTCTTTTCTTTGTAGGTATGGCTGCTATTAAGAGAGAAGACATAGTGACATGTTATTTGTCGAGTGATACAGACATAACCTTTGAACAAGCAATTGACATAACAGTAAAGAACCACCAAAAAACTCACAACCACTCCAAAACATTATCAGATACCCAAAAGAAAAACCTAATTTGTTATTTTAATATTAAGTGGAGAAAATGTCACCGTGTGAAGAAGTACTTCTTAAGTAAAAATAGAAACTGGCTTACTGGTAACATTAAACTTGAGACCGAGTGTGTAGAAGCAAGTATTGGAAACAGGAGAACTGAGAGTGAGAGCTCGAACACCTGTGGTAGGGGAAGACCTGTGACAGAATTTGGTGAGGCAAGTGACAGCACTAAACGCAGGAGAACCAGGCTACTCCGAGAAAACTTTTCCACAGACGAATTAGCTTATGCTACTAATATGAAATTGCGCCATGAAGGAAAGGTTCAAGTCGCTAAGCTATGTGATGAAGCTACTTCCTGAACATCAAAGGCGGCAAAAATTTTGAAAAAATCTAACAATAGAAATGAGTCTGCATTCTCGCCAGCTGAAGCATTAAACATTATGGTAAAAACGGACATGAGTAAAGAGAGTTACATTTTCTTAAGAGAGGCTCATAGACAGAAAGAGTGTTATATGTATCCTTCATATGAAAAGGTATTATGTGAAAAACAAAAGTGTTACCCTGAAGGTGTTGAGGTCTCTGAATTTGAAGCACAAATTTCTCTTCAAAGTCTATTAACACACACAGCTCAGCGTCTGTTAGTGGCCCAACAAACTGCCATTGATATAATCAAGTCCAGGCTCTCCAACGAAAATAACGAATCAAGAAAATTGATTCTGGAACTATTGACTAAGTATGGAATAGATGGAAGTGGGGACCAATCTTTGTATTCAATAAAATTTAATCAAGAGATGCACAGTGATGTAAGTGAGGCAAGCATAGTATCAAGTTTCATTTGCCCCGTAAGGTTGTCCCTCAAAGATGACAAGAAAATAATTTGGCAGAATCCATCTCCCTCTTCTCCTTATTATTGTCGTCCTATCAAAATCGGCTTCAGAAAAGAAACGGCAGAGAGCACACGTCAAGAGATATTGGAACTTCAGGAGGCAATAACAAATCTTGTCCCTACAGTATTAGAAAATGTTGAAGTTCATCATAAGTTAATACTGACTATGGTTGATGGGAAAGTTTGTCAAGCTCTAACTAATATCCCATCTGCTGCATCATGCTACATATGCAAGCCAAGGACAAACCCATCAGCCATGAATAACTTAAAGGATATAGAGGATAAAGAGGTTGATGAAAATGCACTTTCATATGGACTATCACCATTACACCTACTCATTAATACTATGGAATGTATTCTGCACATAGGATACAGAATGAAGTTAAAAACGTGGATGATTAAAGGGAATGAGAACAAGAAGATATATAATGAAGAAAAGAAGAGGATTTACATGGAATTGAAGGAAGAATTGGGACTAAATGTAGACCGTCCAGCTCAAGGGTCAGGAAACACCAACAACGGAAACACAGCTAGAAGGTTTTTTGCGAATACAGATATTGTATCCAGGATTACTGGAGTTAATGAACAATTATTCATCAGTTTTCGGTTCTACTCTGTGCCCTTAATGCAGGA
The DNA here is from genome assembly GCF_032717465.1 of Coenobita brevimanus. Taxonomy (NCBI): domain Eukaryota; kingdom Metazoa; phylum Arthropoda; class Malacostraca; order Decapoda; family Coenobitidae; genus Coenobita; species Coenobita brevimanus. Next base: position 42,749,499 of record NC_137021.1, on the reverse strand, counting down.
TACAGCATAGACAGTACCAAGTATGAAGAATATGCAAAGAAAACTGCCAAACTCTATATTGACGTGTATAATTGGTACTATATGCCTATTTCAGTCCATAAGATGCTGATGCATGGAAGTCAGGTTATCGATTCCCTCTGTATACCTGTTGGGCAAGCATCTGAAGAGGGATTAGAGGGAACACACATGATTCTGAGAAATTCGATGGAACACCATACCTGCAAAAAATCAAGAATAAGATCCAACACTGACCTCATGCACTGGCTCCTTTTAATATCAGATCCTGTCCTTGCTAGCTTACGGAAAAAATGTGCACATAAGGTACAGCAGCTGCCATCAGACGTCATACGTCTGTTAATGTCTCCTGAAGTTTGAAGTAATACATATGACAGAGCAAGTGTGTGTGTGTGTGTGTGTGTGTGTGTGTGTGAGAGAGAGAGAGAACGAGAGACTGAGTGAGAGAGAGAGAGAGAGAGAGAGAGAGAGTGTGTGTGCGTGTGTGTGTGTGTGTGTGTGTGTGTGTGTGTGAGAAAGGGGTAATTCTAGTCTGGTAGACTAACATTTATTCATCCAGTATACTAATTTCAAGATTTCTACTTAATTTTTGTTATTATTTATTGATATGTATGTAAATTTATATAATAATTGTTACATACCTGATCAAAACGAGTGTTTTTAATTTCACGAGTGTTTGCTTAATATTCATTGTATCAATTAAAATCATAGTACAACATATACATAATACAATACATATGCAAACACGTGCAAACATTTGATTATGATGAAAAGAAATAACTGTTCTAGTGAGAATGGGGTGCTAAAATCCTTAGATTTTTGCTCAAGTATTTGGACAATCTGACTACTGTGCGACGATGAGATGGAGGGAAAGAGTAGAAACATATGAGTGCGATACTTGAGCTAAATGGTAGAGGACAGTACATCATGAAGGCGATTTGCTTGTGGTCACCCCTTACGGGATTAAGGAGTCTGGCTATAGGTAAACCGATATAGATAAATAGGTAGGTGATGATGATAATATGATGATGAAGATGATGATGATGATGATGATGATGATGATGAGAATGGTAATGATAAAGAGAATGACGGTGTAAATAATGATGATGATGATGGTGGTAATGTGGACGACAACTACGATGATGATGATGATGATGATTATGATGATGATTATAATGATGATGATATTGATGATGATTTTTGTCGGCAGGTGGAAGGACAGGACAAAAGCAGGAACTCTACCATCGGTCCAAGTATTCACGATTCCACATCCACCTATCCATCCATCGATCCATCCATCCACCCATCCGTCCACCCATCCATCCGTCCATCCATCCATCCATCCATCTCGCTTGATGTTAAAAGCTAAGTCTATTTAACTTAAGTAGTACCAATTGCTTCTTCATAAGCTTTCCAGCTGTCTGAACGGATCTGCAGTAGCTTTTAACTTTTATAATAACTCGGTTCTGGTGCTCAGTTTGGTACTTTTATTTTCATTTTATCAGCACTGGCGCGGCAAATTTTGAGAAAAGTCCCTCAACTAACTCCTGTTATTTTTTTACTAGGTTTCGAATGCTGTCCATAGATCCGTTGTGGCTTTAATAGTTCCCTAGACAACACAGTCTTGGCGCTGTTCTCTGCCACCCTATTATACCATGTCACATAGTGTTCTCGCTCGCTTGCTCTGTACGCTCGCTCGCTTGAACAATAAATCACTGAAGAAAAGGTGGTATAAAGCCCCCTAAGCCGCCACAGTATTATAACCCTCGGTGTGCAGTTCGTTCCCTGCGGCCTTGTAACTCTATGTACCCGAAGCGCTTACAAAATAACTCGAAATAATTTTCCTTTCGTAACTATACTCGTTTCACTCTTACTTGGCCTGAGTTGTTGTTGTTGTTCTTGTTACATCTTAGGCTCCTCTGGATGTGAACCCAGTGCTATGTTGAAGGACTGTCTGTGTTGTGGTGGTGTGGTGCAGGAAGTGAGTGGGTGTGCTGTGGTGTGGGGGTGCCACTTTGCAGTATGAGAACAGGAGATTGTATGTGTGTTATATTTTGTGTTAGTATTGTAGCAGGGAAGGTTGGTGTGCTCGTGTCTCTGGGTTCGGTAGTGTCTGAAGGGTGTATGCCTGGTGGTGGCACATGAAGGATGCTGTTTGGTAGAAAGTTTTGGCTGGCTGGGGTGTCTGCGTGTTTATGTATGTGTTTGGTATAAAAAGTTTTGGCTGGCTGGGGTGTCTGTGTGTTTATGTATGTGTTTGGCAGAAAGTGTTGGCTGACTGGGGTGTTTGCGAGTTTATGTATGTGTCTGGGAAGTGTAGAGTCAGGTGGAGGAGGGGATATGTTGCTAAGATAATCTGTGTAGTGTTGGGCGGTTGTTCGATTTTGTTTCTTTGTGGAGAAGATGATGCAACATAAGGTTACAAAGGTGGGACGGATCTTGAGCTGAAGTGATGAACTGTGTGCCTCTCATATTCACTTGGTCTCTGACTGAAATTAGTTATGTTTCTTGGTGTAGGCTGTCAGTACTTGTGGTCTTAGTGTCTTCTGCTATCAAGGTATTGTTTTCTGTTCTTTAAAGCTTCTTCGTGTTTGTGTTGGGTAAGATTAGGGCTCAGCTTGTGCGACAGTAATTCACGGCTGTTTTAATGTATTACTTATAAGTGGAGGATGGAGTTGGGATGTACATGAGAGAGGGTGTGTGTGAATTAGAGGGAGTGATGCAGAATGACAGGGGACAGGGTGGCATAGAGGAGACTTGTTTGTGGCCACCTCTTACGGGATTAAGTCGTCTGGCTATAGATAGATGGATAGACGGATAGCTTATAGTTTCCATACAATTTGCTGAGTAGTAGCGATAGTTATCACTAGAATATGATGTTAGTCACGAATGAGTGCTGTGGAAAGAATGTAGGGCTGTAGTATTGTCTACTTCTGCTACTGATCTGCCTGACATTCTGGTATGCTTTAAATAAAACTCTGTGCCAAGTTAAAGTGAAAGGCGTGTATGTTTGTGTAGGAGGAACAAGAGACAAGGAGGTATTCTGTGGCCTGTTTTCTTTGTGCTTCCTACAAGACACAATAATAGTTATGACGGGGCATTGATGGCAAGTTTGTGGGTCAGCACACACTTACGGCCTCTCATTATACAAGGTGGTCCATATATTACGCCACCCAGTTCTTGTGTGTTGCGGGCACGGCTCAGTGAACATTACCAGTGTCTACCCTGCATCATTATCTATTTCCCACAACCCTCTTCAGGCTTAGCTTTATAATATAGGCTTTAATTTAGGTCCACTGATTGCATGGTGGAGAATTCCCATAACCTTTTTTATGCTTAGCTGTATATCATTGTATTGTATAATCTTTTATGTCCACGATCACAAGGCTGAGTAGTAATTTGGTGAAGCGATCAGAATGTCTTAGCTCATCACAAAAGCCGTCCCCAGAACACACAAGACTGCAGAGCGCAATATACTTATCACCTGTATTAAGTCAAACCCACAGTTTAAAAGGTAATGAAACAAGACAGAAAATTTAAGTTTTCATTATTAACACTTCAGTATAGAATACATGAACAGAGACAGCAATATAAAATATGCATTCAAAAGTAGCATTTGTCCACTGAACATCCTCGAGGGGAGCGACGCGACTTGCAAGGCAGATCACACCATCACCACCAGGCTTCTCTCGGCAGGTCAGGGCAGATCACCAGCAGCAGCAGCAAGTCATCTCACGGCTGGGGAAGATACGACACCCTGCCGCCGCCGCTGCCGCCTCCGCCGCCACCACCACCACCACCACCACCACCACCAGGCATCTCAGAGTAGGGGAAGACACCACACCACCGTCAGGCTTCTCACGGCAGGGCAGATCAAACTTCAGCAGGGTATGACAAGTGCGGCAAGGAAGCAGCGTCAAGGCAGCAGACTCCAGCACGACCTGTGGACCAGATGTGTATTAGTTCAAATCAGTGTTAGCTTTAGTTATTTAATCTTCTATCTATCTCTATCTATTGCCAGACGCCTCAATCCCGTTTGGGGTGGAAACAAACAAATCGCCTCCAAGTCGCCCTGTCCCCCGCCATTTCACTGCCCTGCTCCCAACTCACACCCCCCTCTCTCATATACCTCTCCACCCCATCCCTCCATCTCAACCTCGGCCTCCCCCTCCCGCTTCCCCCCTCCACCTCACTCACATACACTCTCTTCGTCAGTCTTTCACCCTCCATCCTCTCCACATAGCCAAACCACCTCAGTGTGTTCTCATAACGCTTCCTATCACATCCACATCCACACCACAACGCTTCTTTATATCCTCATTCGTCAGCCTGTCTCTCCATGTGACTCCACAGGCTCCTCTTAAATAACTCATTTCCACTGCACTCACTCTTGACTTGTGTCCTTCCAACAACGTCCAAGCTTCACTTGCATACGTTAGAGTTGGTATCACAATACTGTCATGTAGTAACTTTTTCACTTCCATGCTCACTTCCCTGTTTCTTATCACTGCTTTCAAAGAACCAGCAACCTTTCTTCCCTGCTGTACCCTTTCAAGCAATTCACCCTCCAAACCTCCATCCTTACTCATCACACTACCCAAGTACTTAAACGTACTCACATTTTCCAATTCCTCACCATCCAACCTCGCTGTACATTCACTGACTTCACCTCTCTCAAAGACTATCACTTTACCCTTCCCTACATTCACCTTGAGATTCCGTTTCTTGCACACACTCCCAAACTCATCCACCAAGCCTTGCAGCTCCCCTTCGTCTTCACCCAACAACACAGTATCATCTGCAAACAACAGTACAGGGAGTTTCCAGACACTATCCTCTTTCACCAGGGCCACTCCAACATCCACTACCCTACCTTGTACCTCTTTTATTACCCCATCCATGTACAGATTGAACAACCATGGAGACATGACACATCCCTGTTTCAACCCAACTTTCAAAGAGAAAAATTCACTTAGTTCACCATCCACACGCACTGCAGCCTTCGCACCATCGTACATACTCTTCACCGCATTCAACAACTTCCCATCTACTCCATATATTCTTAACACTTTCCACAATCCTTGTCTATCCACCCTGTCATATGCTTTCTCCAAATCCATGAAAGCCGCATACAACTTCTTTCCCTTCTCTAGAAACTTTTCCACTAAAGATCTAAGAATGAATATCTGATCTACACAACCTCTTCCCTTCCTAAAGCCTCCCTGTTCTTCTCCAACTAATTTCTCTGTTCTTTCTCTAACTCTGTCAATAAGTATCCTACCATACACTTTTCCTATTATACTAAGAAGACAAATGCCCCTTTGATTACCATACACTTCTTTTTCCCCTTTTCCTTTGTACAAGGGAATAATTATACCTGATTTCCAATCCTCCGGGACTCTACCTTCCTCCCAGGCCAATCTGCACATCTTCCACATCCATTCTACTACTATCTCTCCCCCATGCTTCAGCATTTCACTACACTCTCCATCAATTCCTGGGGCTTTCCCAGATTTAACTTTCTTCATTGCTTCCACAACTTCTATCCTACTGATTTCTTCCTGTCTTCTCACCTCCCTCCTCCTCCCAGCCATTCCCCAGCCACTTATACTCGCATTTCTTCCGTCCTCTATGTTCAACAATTCCTTAAAGTGTTCTCTCCATCTGCTCACTTTTCTCCCTTCTCCACTAGTAATCTACCATTTTTATCTTTCACTCCCCTGCTAACTTCACTTCCACCCTGTCTTACTCTTTTCACCTCTTTCCAGAACATTTTCTTACAGTCCCTCCACTTTACACTCAAATTTCTTCCAAATTCCTCATCCACTCTCTTCTTACTCTCTCTTACTAATCTTTTAACCTCTTTCTTTCTTTCTTTCTACATATAACTCTCTCTTCCACCTCTCAACTTCTTCCACGCCCCTATTTCTCATCCATTCATTGTATGCTTTCTTATTTTGTGCCACAGCCTGTCTCACCTCTTCAGTCCACCACGCCGTTCCTTGCACCCCCCTCCGTCTTCTCTTCCTTCCACACACCACATCACATGCTGCACATATTTCTTCTGTAAATATCCTACACACACCTTCCACGTCTCCCATCTGCTCCAATTCATATTTGCCCAATCGTTCCTCCACTTCTCTCTTATACTCTGCCTTTTTCTCATCCTCTTGTAACCTTTCCACTCTCCTTGCAACTACTCCTTCCTCTCGTCTTTCCCTTCTTCTATTCCTCCATCTTACTTGAATCCTAATTCTGGCCACCACCAAGTAGTGGTCAGAAAGTCCACTCCCCCAACCTCTATACACTCTTGCATCCTTTACACATCTTCGCATCCTTTCATCTACACACACATAAATCAATCATTGCCTTCCTTTCATTCAGTTCACCACCCACCCTTCTCATCGCTCGCCATGTATACCTGTGGATCATTTTATGCCTGAAGAGGGTATTGGCTATCACCAACCCCCTCCCGGCACAAATGTCCACTAACGCACTCCCATTCTCATCTATCTCAGCAGGCACACCCCGCTCACCAACTATTGCATCCACCTTCACATTCCCAACTTTACCATTCATATCACCAATCAAAAACACTCTGTCATTCCTTCCAGACTTTTCCATGCACACTTCTACATTTGTCCAGAACTCTTCTCTCACTCTTCTAGCACGATCTTGCGTTGGTGCATACACACACACAATCGCCCACATTTGTATTCCAACTTTCAACTTTACCCACACAATCCTTGACCCAACTGATCCATACTGTCTTATGCTCCTCTTCCATCTTTTACTCACAACAATATATACTCCTTCCTTTGCCCTCTCATTCTCACCTACTCCTGCACATATACCCCATCCATACTCCCATTCTCTCACACTTTCTCCTCTCCATTTTGTTTCAGACTGATGAAGAGAGTGTATGTGAGTGAGGTGGAGGGGGGAAGAGGGAGGGGGAGGCCGAGGATGAGATGGAGGGATGGGGTGGAGAGGTATATGAGAGAGGGGGGTGTGAGTTGGGAGCAGGGCAGTGAAATGGCGAGGGACAGGGCGACTTGGAGGCGATTTGTTTGTGGCCACCCCAAACGGGATTGAGGCGTCTGGCAATAGATAGATAGATATTCCACATACATCCACTTTCGCACCCTCAAGCACCCGGACAATCTCTCTCTCTCTTTCACCTCATCATTCGCTCCCCGTACATTCCAAGTTCCAATTACCATGTCCTTTATTATAATGAATTATTATTATAATTATTATCGGGAGCAGGCTGTAGTATGGTACCAGCCTGTGAGGGCAGTACTGTACTCTCAAGGAAGGTGGAAAAGCTGGTGACAGGGAGAGCTGGAGCTCCCCCTTGACATTTTTCAGTGTCACTAACATAGAGGGTAGGCCAGCATTCCCTGCCAAACATTTTTATAACTACCTGCTCTTCACTGCTATACATGCACTTTATGCATCATACCCCATACCCTACAATGACACAGGTTGGTGCCAGTAAGGGCATGCGGCCGGAAAAGGACATCTAGGGGTTAGAACGCCCAGTCAGAATGACATCCATGCATGGCTTTGTCCCCGAAAAGCAATTGGATTTTTTTTTTTTTAACACCACCAAGGGATGTAGACAGGTCATCTACCCTTACATGTATTGGACTAGGTTAGCCTAGCCACAGGATCCTACACCGTGAAAGAAGTATGATGAGACTGTATTTTTTATCTATCTATCTATCGCCAGACGCCACAATCCCGCAAGGGGTGGCCATTTGACTTTGAGTTATTTGTTTTACGGGGAGGGGCACTAAGCCTCCACCAACCCACTTGTTGACACGTAGGGAACACGTATGGTTTGGTTATATGGTTACCACCCAGCGTTGTAAATGGTTTCCTGGCTTACAGGAAACCATTTGGCTTGTCACTCAATGTAAAGCCACATGTAAAGGAAAGAAAAGCAATAAGAAGTGACAGGAAAGATGGGAGAAATAGGAAGAGAGGAGGGCAGGCACAGAAAAAGAATGATAAAGACTAAGGAAGGAGTAGGCAGCACTACATCAAGAGAGTGGATGATGGTCGCCACCACGTACCACAATGATAATGATAATAGATATGTAAACTATTGTATCCATCTAAGAAGAACAGTAGTAGTAGGTGTACAGTACAACCTTTCAGATCCAAAATGCCTAGGTCCAAAGGCTTTATGCAAAATGGAACATTTTGGAAAGTGGAATCATAATGGCAGCTATGAGAAATGACTTGTGAAACAAATAATGTAGTCAAGGCAATTGAGAACAATAAGTAAACTCAAGCACTTGCATTAGTAACTTATTATCTGCTCTTAAACATGTCCGCAAAAGAACTCAGTCTTCAGTTATACCTTGAATGTGTGAGGACATGATATCAACACCCCTCTATATCATGAAAAAATATTTTGGAAATTGGATGTTCGGATTTGGCAGGTTGTACTGAACCAGCAGTAGTAACCGTAGGCTTATCTGAATGTGAATTTGGTGGACTGCTGGCACCAAAACTGGCCTGGAGGAAAAAGAGGGTGGTGAGGGACATAATTTTGTATTACCTTGTACTGTAGTTAAGCCACATGATTATATCAGTCCCACCACACGAAGGAGTCCCTCTTAGCACTATGTGTACAGTACGAAAGACTCCTTAGGCAGACTTGTGTTAGAGCGAACAAGTAATGATCAGAATACACTTGCAGAGTTACTAAACAGTGGACACCAAACATAGCCCAAAGTCCTACCCCTTCTTATTACAGCACCGATACAATACTCTTCAGTCCTGTTCTTCCTCCATTAATCCCTTTAATACAGTACTATATGTCTGTCTCAAGTTAGATATGATGGTCTGGTGGTAGAAATAGATAGTAAAAAGAGAATATAACT
>NC_137021.1:42670246-42740487 GCF_032717465.1 Coenobita brevimanus | reverse complement strand
GACACACATCGGTACTCAGCAGCTGTCTTTTGTTTTCAGTTTTGTATCCCTTTTGTTCACTTTGGCTGGGAGTCTCTTATTAAGTTTTTGTCTTACATTCCTCATTATATTTATTATGTATTTATTGTTTTAGGGGTAGCGTGTTTTCTTTACTATACATATATTTTATTTGTATATTTGTAATTGTTATTTTCTTTATTCACTTTCTTGTTATCGCCCACCTTTACAAGGAGAAGAGATTGCTGCCCGCTTCTGTGTGTGTGTGTGTGTGTGTGTGTGTGTGTGTGTGTGTGTGTGTGTGTGTGTGTGTGTGTGTATCCGTTCCCATTGTATCTTATGAACGGCTTGAGCTATCAACATGAAACCTTCAGGGTATCAAGATATGGCCAAAATCTTTGCCGAGTTCGAAAATTGGCACTTGGGGTCAAGGTCAAGGTTACCAAAATGGCTGCCAAAGGTCAACTAGTAGTTATCGCCCGCCTTTAGCACCATTATATCTCATGAACGGCTTGATCTATCAACATGGAACCTTCAGGGTATCAAGATATGACCAAATTCTTGGACTTGGCCAACAACATATCCTGGCGGGCGATTAGCATATGGCTCCCGAATGCTTTTCTTTCATTATGTATGTATTGTTATTCTGGGATCATGTGTTGTCTTTACGTTGTCCTGCCGTGCTTGTTATGCCTTTATGTTTTTGTTTCAAATTTAGTGTGGGGCGAGGGAGCCCATGCGAGATATTACAGAGAGAGAGAGAGAGAGAGAGAGAGAGTTGAAACGAACATGGAAAAATGAATGGGGGAGAAGAGGAAAAACTGAGACGATTGGAAACGAAGAAAAAATGTTGACTAGAAACAGGAAAATGAGGAACTTGAATGAAATAAGAGAGAGAGAGAGAGAGAGAGTGTGAGTAAATTTGTGCGTCCCTCTGTTTTCTGTGCTTGGTAGTTTTCTTTACTTTTCTGTCAAACTATCCACCTATCTGCCTACATCTGTCAGTCCTCAGAATCATCCATCTGTCAGTAGACTCGTGAAGTGAGCGTAGGTACTTTGTTGTACTTACCGTAGCCCCCATCTCTCTCTCTCTCTCTCTCTCTCTCTCTCTCATGGGTTTTCTTTACTCACTGTGTAGTATTTCTTTTTTCCCCAAGGTCCTTCACTTCTTCCATTTTCCCTTCCCACTATTTATGTGTTGTTTCCTACTTCCCTTTTCACTTACTGCTTTTATCAGGCCTTCTTTCTTGGCCTCTTTTGTGTTCTTGTTTCATTTTTCTATTGTTCTCATTTGTCGCCATACTTTACAACTTCACACACACACACACACACACACACACACACACACACACACACACACACACACACACACACACACACACACACACACACACACACACAGATAGATATACAAATTGATTCATAGAGTTGATAGCCAGATATACATATAGTGGTTGTGGCCTCAGGTTGGTGTGAAACACGAACCCAGTAGACTGCAGGCTGAATGTGCCCTTGTTCAGCAATGAACCATCGTCCTTTTGGGGACAGGGAGGGAGTTGACAGATGTTTACGTAACTAGGCATAGAAGCCGCTCGGTTATGTTGATGCCAATACGTGAAGGCGTCTTTACCAACACCATACACTTATTTCTTTATTGGTTGAATTGTATGCTCATTTATACTGATTTATTTATTTATTTACAAAATTAAAGCCTTTTTTTTTTTTCTCTCAAATAGAATTGTATGTTACATATGCTGTGTCTTTCTGGCTGTCTGTTTACCTATCAGTCTATCTATATGTATCTGTCTACCTTCCCCCTCCCCCCCTCTCCCTGGATTAGAGAGAGGATAATACGTAACACAGGCATTTTATCCTTAACTCCCCTGTTTCACATTCTCTCTCACACACACCTTCCCCTCTCTCTCCTTAAAACTTTTCTCTCTAATCCCCTCTCCTGCCTTCATTCTTCCTCTCTCCTCTCTTTCCTTCCTTCCTTCCTCCCTTCCTCTGTCATCCTCTCTCCTTTCTCCATTCTCTCTCTCTTCTCTCTTCTCTCTCTCTCTCTCTCTCTCTCTCTCTCTCTCTCTCTCTCTCTCTCTCTCTCTCTCTCTCTCCTTCCTTCCTTCCTTCCTTCTTTCCTCTCTCATCCTCTCCCCTTTCTCCATTCCTCCTCTCCTTCATTCTTTCCTTTCTCATCCTCTCTCCTTTCTCCATTCCTTTTCTTTCCTCTCTCTCCTTCATTATTTCCTCTTTCATCCTCTCTCCTTTCTCCATTCTTCCTTTCTTCTCTCTCTCATTCATTCTTACCTCTTCCATCCCCTCTTCTTTTTCTGCTCTTCCTCTCTCCTCTCTCCTTCATTCTTTCCTCTCTCATCTTCTATCCTTTTTCATTCTTCTTTCCTCTCTTATCTTCATTCTTTCCCATCTCATCTTCCTTTCTCCATTCTTCCTCTCTCCTCCTGTCGCATTATCGTCTCTTTCTTTCCTTCCTAATCTCTTCCCTTCCTCTCGCTGTTATTCTTTTCTCTTCTGTTTTCTCTTTCCTCCTTTCTTTTCTCTTCTCTTCTTCCCTTTTTTCTCACTCTGTCCTCTCCTTTCTCGTCTCTCTCTATCCTTTCCTTTCTCCTCTCTCTTTTTCCTTCTCAGCCCTTCTTTCCAATTTTCTCCTCCTTTCCCCCTACATCGTTCCTTCAGTCAGGTTCCCCCGTCTTTCGTTATTTATGCATACCTCTCCTTCCCCCTCACGCTTCTCTTTCTCTCTCTCTCTCTCCCTCCCTCCCTCTCTCTCTCTCTCTCTCTCTCTCTCTCTCTCTCTCTCTCTCTCACTTTTTCTCCTTTTACATTCCTTTCAATTTCCTCACCATTTCTCATGTCTTAAATGCTTTGGCAAAATTATTAAGTGTTTTGTGTGTGTGTGTGTGTGTGTGTGTGTGTGTGTGTGTGTGTGTGTGTGTGCGTGTGTGTGTGTGTGTGTGTGTGTGTGTGTGTGTGTGTGTGTGTGTGTGTGTGTGTGTGTGTGTGTGTGTGTGAGAGAGAGAGAGAGAGAGAGAGAGAGAGAGAGAGAGAGAGTTGCACGAAGATACTGGAACACCTTCACGTCCTCGTTAGCAAAGCAGGGACCCGACCTATGCTACTCATTTAAATTTTTAAGACAAAAATGACCAGTGCTTGTTCCCTGAGTGGAATTGTAACCATCAACCTACCGTTGGACTTGCGCCCTGTATGGATGGCATCGGTTGGAGCGCCTTAACCCACCAGTCCAAGAGGGAGCCGTTATTTTTGCTGTAACCACCACCAAACGTAGTTAATAATATCTTGGGTAACTGTTACAAACTTCAGATATCGCCCAAAAGTAAAACTACATCGTGTGAGTGGTTGGCGTCCGTCCCATCCTGCCAGCATGAGAGAAAGTAATAACATTGTAACAACAAGGATATAAAGAGGGGAATGTGATGACGGAGAGTGATAGAGAGAAGCAGACTGTAGGAGAGAGAGAGAGAGAGAGAGAGAGAGAGAGAGAGAGAGAGAGAGAGAGAGAGAGAGAATAGTAATGAGGAGATTAAACAATTAACGAATAACGAAGGGGAGGATGTAAGGGGAGAAGGGAAAGGAGATGAAGAAGAAACAAGGAAAATGGAGAAGGAGAGAAGGAAGTAAGGGAAAGGCATGTAGAAAGAGAATGATTGAATGAATGATGGAGGGATGAAGGGTGGTGGCGGTGGAATGAAGAAAAATAAAGGGAAGAAGAAAGGCAGTAAGAAGAAGGTGAAAGAACTGAGGGAAAAGAGAGAAAGAAGGAAGGGATGTGAAGGTGGAACGATGAAAAGAGAAACTCAAAAAGAAATTGATGATGGTGGTGATGACGATGATGAGAAAGAAGAAGAAACTTGAAACACAGCCAGAGAGCATAAGAGTATGAACTAGATGAAATCAGAAACAGAGGAAGCAAACCTAAGATCCATCAAGCGAAACCAAACCAAACAAGGCTAAGCATCAACACACAGGCCACACAATGCCACACCCAACAAGGTACTGTACCATAACATTTCGCTCACTGATTGTTTGTTTTCACTCCAGCTCCAGTAAAGTAATTGTAAGTTTAGCCAGGGAGGAGAATGTGGTAAATTGTTAGTGCTTGTGTAGTTGTTATTGGTACCTCCGTCACTACCACACCTCTCTTCCTTGCTGAGTAGAATCGCCTGGCTGTGCCAACACTTAAATAGCCCAACACTGTGTTTATCAGCAGTAGTTGTAACACACACTTCACTACTGCACCGCCTTCCTAAAGTGTGTTTAGGAGCAGTAGTTGTAACACACACTTCACTACTGCACCGCCTTCCTAAAGTGTGTTTAGGAGCAGTAGTTGTAACACACACTTCACTACTGCACCTCCTTCCTAAAGTGTGTTTATCAGCAGTAGTTGTAACACACACTTCACTACTGCACCGCCTTCCTAAAGTGTGTTTAGGAGCAGTAGTTGTAACACACACTTCACTACTGCACCGCCTTCCTAAAGTGTGTTTAGGAGCAGTAGTTGTAACACACACTTCACTACTGCACCGCCTTCCTAAAGTGTGTTTAGGAGCAGTAGTTGTAACACACACTTCACTACTGCACCGCCTTCCTAAAGTGTGTTTAGGAGCAGTAGTTGTAACACACACTTCACTACTGCACCGCCTTCCTAAAGTGTGTTTAGGAGCAGTATTTGTAACACACACTTCACTACTGCACCGCCTTCCTAAAGTGTGTTTAGGAGCAGTATTTGTAACACTTCACTACTGCACCGCCTTCCAAAAGGGAATGATGTCGCATGAATAACGTTAATATTATTTAAAACATGTATTTTGACCTTGACTGATACTCCTTAAAATTCGCCACGTTCTTGCCCTACTGTCAACCCCTCCACCAAGTGTGGCCTGTCATCAGAATTGTTGAAGTTGACCTTGCTATGTGACCTTCACCTGCTACCTTCATCTTGACCTCTCACCTTGATCTTAGAATGATTGTTGTTCTTAAAATCATTCCCATCATCCTTTCCATCCTTAACCCTTCCACCAAGGTTGGTCTAAACAGAATACAAACTGTTTAAACTGATCTTTCATTTTGACCTTCACTCCTTCGGGGAAGGAGAAACCTGTTGAAAGTATAATGTTCACACACACACACACACACACACACACACACACACACACACACACACACACACACATACACACACAATATCTGTCCCATTACTGTGAGTGTAGGCGTAATTATTTACTATACCATCTTTCTGCAGGTAATACAGTTAGATGATAAATTCTACGCTTCCCATACCCAGAACTCAGTTACACGCCCCCCCCCACCCCTCCACACTTACCTCATCAAAAACCTATGCTTGAAATGAGGATATCTTCGGCACGTAAAATCTTCCTTCATTAACCAAATTACAACTCCAAATTTCTGACAGTGCCATGAAACGGCTATGAATATCTTGACTCTGTGACTAAGTGTGGAATTGTTTTAATCATATTCTCAAACCCGCTAAACTCATATTTCCCATTTACCTATTAAACCTCGAATTAAACACTTACCACCTTTATAATTGCTGCTGCTACAAACTTCGCTGTATGTTCCGTGTTTCTACCCATGGCATAATTAATTCTGATTTTTTTTTCGTTGACAAGTTCCCAAATCCAACGAAGTTACATTCTAATATGTACACACAGCTGGCAGTGTATTCTTGGTAGCGGTATAATTGCTGCCACTACCAACTTGGCTGTGTGTTGTGTGTCTGTCCATGGCCTAATTATTTACACACACAGCTGGCAGTGTATTCTTGGTAGCGGTATAATTGCTGCCACTACCAACTTGGCTGTGTGTTGTGTGTCTGTCCATGGCCTAATTATTTACACACACACAGCTGGCAGTGTATTCTTGGTAGCGGTATAATTGCTGCCACTACCAACTTGGCTGTGTGTTGTGTGTCTGTCCATGGCATAATTGTGTTTTGTTATCAGGTGTTGCGGGGTTTATAAAATCGTGTCAGTCAACTCTGGGGCGGGGAGGCTGGCAAGTTGGCTCTCTCATTTACCCAACTTGTGCATCTGTGACGTGTTGAAAGAGAGAGAGAGAGAGAGAGAGAGAGAGAGAGAGAGAGAGAGAGAGAGAGAGAGAGAGGAACGTGGTAAAGCAAGCTTAGCGTGAAAGTGAGCTCGTGCCCGTGAGGGAGGGAAAGTGTTGATGAAAGTTAGAGACAGGGAGAGAGGGAGGAACGAGGGTGGAGGATTGAGTGAGAAAAAGAGTGGGAAAAAGAGTGTGATGGTACTTGTGTGAGTGAGAGTGTGTGTGATGCCGTGAAATTAGAATTTTAAGACAAGAAGGTAAGAACACTTATATATATACGATATTTATAAAAAGATAGATAGAAAGATAGATATAGTTATAGATATAACGATAGATAGATAGACAGATCGATAGACAGAGAGACATAAGCATAAATAGACAGATAGACAGACAGATACATAAGCAGATAGGCGGGCAAAGAGATAGGTACAGAAAAGAAGATAAAGACAAAAATAGGGAGAAACATAGCTAAACAGATAGATTGATTGACTGATAGATAGATAGTTGGGAGACAGACACACGGCGAGGGAATTAGACAGCGAGTCGATACTCTGATAAATTCATATTATCAAGCAAAAAGTAAGGATTAACTTTACTCAGAGATTATTGAATGCGCTCGAATATTTTCATCGCTCACACACACACACACACACACACACACACACACACACACACATCCTTCTCTACTGATCATGGTCTTTAACATTATATTTGTCTGTTATTAAAACAAATTAGTGATGCAGGTACGAAGCGAGATGCATCCCAAGAACTATGTCCAGAAATATTGCTTTATTACTGAGAGTACCTGAAGTTCCCTGTGAATACTCTCTCTCTCTCTCTCTCTCTCTCTCTCTCTCTCTCTCTCTCTCTACCAGTTCATTTCCTTGTTGATAATTTTCATCATATTTTCCCTCCTATTTTTTTCTGCTTCCTCCTCCTTCTCCTCTTCCTCCTCCTCCTCCTCTTTTTCTTTCTCCAGCTTCTGCACCTCTTCCAGCTCTTCTTTATTCTCCATCAACATCTCCACTTCTCATCATTAGATTTTGTTTTCTCTCTTTGCCATTAGGATTCTTCACCCATCTCTCTCTCTCTCTCTCTCTCTCTCTCCCTTCCCTCCTTTCCCTCATTTCCTTCCTCTCCCCCTCCCTCTTCCATCACCCCTCCTTCCCTTCCCCTCCTCTCCCTGATTTCCCCTCTTCCAACTTTCACATTTCCCTCACGTCTGTCTCTCTATTCCTTCCTTTCCTCCTCTCTCTTTCCCTCTCCCTCCACATTTCCTCAATTTTCACTCGATTTATATCTCGTCTCTCCATTTCTTTCCCTCCCTCCCTCCCTCCTTTACCGCCCCTCCCCCCTGCCCCTCACACACACACATTTCGGCTTGAATGAAGTGGGTTGAAGGGTCTTTAGGAGTTTCTCTCTCTCTCTCTCTCTCTCTCTCTCTCTCTCTCTCTTTCATATTTTCCTTCCATCCTTCCCCTCTTCCCTCTCTCACTCCCCATTCTCTTCCTTCTTCACTTCGTCTGCCTTCCATCTCTTCCCCTACACCGTTTTCCCTTCTTCGCCCCCTCTTTCCTTCTTCCTCCCTCTCTCCACCCTTCCTCTCCTATACTCCCCCACCCGCATTAAATATACTTCCTTCCTTAACATCATTTGTCAACTCCTCTTCTTCCCTCCCTCCCTACCTTTTTTACCTACAGTATCTAACTAACTTCCTTTCCCACCTATCTACCCACCTCCCCACCTGCTCATCGAATTATCCGTCCAGATATCTACGTACTTACCAGCAC
Organism: Coenobita brevimanus; assembly: GCF_032717465.1. Lineage (NCBI taxonomy): Eukaryota > Metazoa > Arthropoda > Malacostraca > Decapoda > Coenobitidae > Coenobita > Coenobita brevimanus. Next base: position 42,732,595 of record NC_137021.1, on the reverse strand, counting down.
ACCCATCTGCCTACGTACTTACACATCCACAAAGCTGTCTACCCTCCTGCCCACCTACGTACCTACCTACCTTCGTACTTACCAACGCACCTACCTACCTGCTTACATTCCATTGCACATACCTACGTACGTACGTACCTACCTACCTTCCTACATACCTACCTGCATACCTACCTACCTACTTACCTGCCTACCCATTGTCCACTCTACACTGCTAACACCTATTCACTGAAGTAGCCCTGAAGAAAAAAGATTAATGGTATGTGAGAGAGAGAGAGAGAGAGAGAGAGAGAGAGAGAGAGAGAGAGAGAGAGAGACCATTCTTTAAAATATTGCGTTGCCTTTAAAAGCGACAGAAATTGAGAGAAAACTATTTCCCTTGCTTTTCCCTCCCCTACCGTCCTTCCCTTCCCCTCTCTTCTTCTCCTCTTTATTTCCCTTCCCTCTCTACCTTTTTCCTTCCCTTCCTCTCTACCTTTTTCCCTCCATATATTTCTCTCCCGTGTTTCCCATTCGTTTCTATCCTCTCCCTTCCTCATTCTTTCCACTCTTCCTCTCCTTTTCAATTCTCTGTTCTGCCACTTTCCTTCCTCTTTCCTTCTTTTCTCCCTCCTTCTTTTCCCTCCTCTCATTCTCCTCCCTCTCCCTCCCATTTCTCCTCCCATTTCTCCCATTAATTCCCCAAGTGTCCTTTCCTTTTCCTTCCCTTTCTATTCATTTCCATCTCTTCGCTCTCCGCCTTCCTTTCTCTTTCCTTTCCTACCCTTCCCTTCCCTTCCATCTTTGTCCACACTTCCTTCTGTTACTAACTCTTTCTTTCCTCCACTTTCCTCTTCTCTCATCCTTCCGTTATTATTTCCTTTCTACCTCCTCCCTTCCCTTTCAAGCTTCTTCTTCCCCCTTCCCCCTCCCCTCCTCTCCACTCCAGCGAACACGCTGCACACTTCCTTTCTTCCTGCCTCTTCCCTCTCCTCCCCTCCCCTCCATTCCCTTTCCCACCACCCCACAATATTCCCACCCACTCACCACCTCTCTTCCCTCCCTCTCCCATCCCCTCCCCCAGCTAAACACACATTTCCTGGAGGCTGCTAAAGAGTAGGGATGGGAAGGTGGGGGTAGGTGTTGCGGCTAATTAAGGCCAGGCTGAGAGAGAGAGAGAGAGAGAGAGAGAGAGAGAGAGAGAGAGAGAGAGAGAGAATTTTGTTCTTCACGCTTAAGTTGGAGAGGAGGGTGGAAGATGAAGGAGATGGGAGAGAGGACGGGTGGAGGGTGGAGATGGAGCTGTGTTGGAGAAGAGAGGAAGTGAAGAGAAGAGGGAGGTGTAAGGTGGAAGGTAGGGCGGGACAGCAAAGATAAAATAGAGACAAAAACTTATCTTTCTCAAATGATACACAACAAACACATTCAGCCACTTCACAGTGTTCCTTAGTTGACTCTTTAATCATTATAAACTGTGATGCAGGTAAACACACCGAGCAACCAAATTCCCAGGTCCATAAGAAGAGTTGTTGAGAGCAATGGCGGGAGGGAGGAGGGAAGGAGGGATGTGGGGAGGGGCGGGTGGAAGGGGTGTGAGGGAGGTGTGGAGGGGCTGGTATGGGGTGGGGGAGATGCGTGAAATCTGGATGCCCGTAGGTGAAAATGGTCTTGTTAAATATCTCTGACAGCTGCACTGCCAGTTCTGTTATCTCTCGTAATATTGCCTCGGAATGAATGGTGGTTTTATTTGTGGGCTGTAATTACCTTAGGGTTAATTGAAATATCTGGCAATGAGTTGTACGAGGTGGTGGTGGTGAGAAGCCGTGAAATGTGTACTCAGTTACTGTCAGTAAATATCATACACATTTTTTTACCAACAAATCTTTAGTTTCCCAAGATAACATTGAGGTAGAATATAAAGAGAATGAAAAAATGTGATAGAGAGACAGGAAAAGAGGCGGTACTCTTGTTTCTTGGTGTTTGTTTAATCAGTTAGAAATATTAATGGCAAACTCATCAGGGTACGCGTGACGGCTCTCAGCTTCTGTTTCCCGGATAGTGACAGACTCTTCTCATTCAGTGTGGTGGCCGTGGGTGGCCGTGTTTTTTTCTGTGTTTTTGTGCGTGTGAAGATAAGAACGGGAATATTAGGAGTGGAATCAAGAGCTGTGTGGCTTGGAATGGGCGTGAGGGTGACAACGAAGGGACCAAGGTGACGAAGGAGTGTTGTATAAAGTTAGTAAAGGATGAATTACATTATGTTACCCGTATCATCTTGTCGGTAGATAGGGAGTTATGGAGGTTAATAAAGAAGAGATTTTATGAGATTTTGGACGTTCTTCTCGGGGAAGTTAAGCTGACGTTTGGAAAGTTAAGAAGTTTAAGTATTAGATAAGTAGAAGAATTACGCGTGATAATTTCTTGGTTGTTAGCTAGGTGAGTGGAGAAAACAGTAGGCAGTTAGATATACGAAGGTAAAAAGGAAATGAGAATGTTCGAGCAAGGTAGGTAGATAGGTAAATAGGTAACTGAAGGAAGAAATTACAAGGCTCTATGAGGATTTTGTAGGTAGATATGTAAGTAGATAAACGAAAGGGAATTAGAAAGTGTTATATCGATTTCGTAAAGAGATAGGTAGGTAAAAAGGTAAGTCGGTAAGTGAAGGATGGAATTACAAGGCGATATGGGGATTTTATTGCTATATAGGTAGGTAGTAGAGCCACGGTGGTCTGGTGGTAGCGTGTTGGGCTTGCGATCTACGTGTCCCTCCCGTCTATATTATTTGTTCTAACGTATTGTAGTCTTAACACACGTTGTACTTCCGAATCATTGTTACTTTATAATTTGTTACTAGCGAGTTGGTGACTGACTAACCATGATATATAGTAACCTGAAGACAACACTAGTGGACATTGAGTGGATGGTGGACACACACACACACACACACACACACACACACACACACACACACACACACACACACACACACACACACACACACACACACACACAGAGCTATCCTTTGATCCCTGTCACCTGTGGCAGTGATGTGCATTGAGGCGAGGTCATTAAGCAGGTTAGTGGAGCAGGGGTAGATCAGGTCAGGTCACATAGATTGGCTTAGATTAAGTAGGGTTAGGTCATTTTACATCAGTAGGAGATCTTGGTGGCAAGATTATGTCAGCTCAAGTCAGCTCAGGTCATGGATTAAGTTAGGTTAAGTTAGGCTGGGTTAGATTAGGTTAGGTTAGTTTTGCTCCTTAGGCGAGTGAGTGGGGCGAGGTCAGGTCAGGTCAGGTCACGTAGGGATAAGGCTGACACTCTAACCATTTTGTCAACTCAGGGCCCCTCCGTTTACCGTGTTAACCTGATAATGTGCCTTGAGATGGACGCCTTCACGCTGTGGCATCAGTACATTAGGTAATACAGGCGTGACTCAGCTCCCTTCCTATCCCCCGAAAGGAGAATGGTGGACTGCAGGAGAATCGTAACGAGACTGCAGTCCACCTGGGTCACATTCAGATGAGCGTGGGGCATCAAATCGACAAGCCTGAGGACATCTTATGTAATTTGTCTACCTTGAATGCTGAGTTGTAGCAGTATATTAACACTAGAAAAATGATGCTGATCACGAAGAAGTGCTGTATAGTTAAGAAAGTAGAGCCGTATTGTTGTTTTTTCTGCCATTGAACTGCGTGACATAAGCAACCGAAGAACAAAACTCTGGGCCAAGGCGGGGCTGTTCGGCCAGACTGCCTAGGGAACAACTACTCTGGGCCAAGGTAACATGAAAGAAGTATAACAGTATTGCCCCGCTTCGGATATAGGCTACATCTCTAACCAGATACTTTACCTGCAGCTTTCCATGATCCCTTCCCTTCTAGAGAGCCTCCCCAGGATCAGTAACTTGCCCTGATATTAGTAAAATTAATTATAAGGAAAGAGGTTCTAGGTCCCAAAGGAACAGACCGTAGCATATCAATCTTACCATCTATGTTACCGTACCTGTGCCGAATAACATGGTCGGATCTTAGTAAAATCTAGTAATGGTAGAACTTTTTCTCCTCAGTTATATCCAACTACCCATCTAGTCTACCGAAGCTGAAAAACATTGACTGATCGAAGAACTGTATAAGGAAAGTCATTCGTGGGCATTGTAGTCAACTCATTGCACATCCATCCAGGCATCTGTAAGAAGCATTGGATCAGAGTTAGAGCCCAGGGGTGGGCTGCTCCAACATAAATACGATCGAATCCCTGTCGTCAGTATGATTTGTTTTTGCAGGACCATCTGGAGACATTGCAAGTTTCTGTTCTTGTCCTTCTCAGTCCTTGCATCCAAAACAGACAACATTACTGACAGTTGTCCTCTCGTAACCAGGCATTGTTTTTGAGGAGAGAACGCAAGCCAGGGAAAGACTGCAGTGTGGTTGATGGTGCTGCAATAAGTGCTGTGAGGTAGGCCAGGGCAGCCATGGTAAATACCTTTGGTAATGCCAGCCTGATATGTAGGGTGAGTGAGTCGGATCTGCCATTGTGCTCTGAGCGACGCTGGGTCACCAATAGCCTACCTCACCTTATAGCCCCAGGCACGTTGGGGTTTATGGCACTAAAATTACCTGTATACCAGTCTGGCTGGCCCTCTGTCCAGCCTTCTGGCTTTGTCTGTCTGCCTACCTAGCTATATCTATCTGTCTCTGTGTCTAGATGTCTGTCAGTCTCTCTAAATCTATCCATGCATCCATCCATCTATAATTCTATCTGTCTGTCAATCTGTCACTCATTCTATCTACCTGTCTATAGTTTTTGTCTTTGGGTATTTGCATTTGTCTGTTATATATATTTATGTCCATCCATCCATTTAACCATTTATCTGTCCATCTGTCTATCTGTTTATATCTATCTATCTTGCTGTCTCAGTCTGTCTGTTTATATCTATCATTCTATATCTATCAGTCAATAGCTAACTATCTATCAGTTAAATTATTTGTATTCTGTTTTTATACTTGGCTATTTGCATTTATCCGTCTGTGTACATATCTGTCAATCCAGGTTTATTTTTCTGTCCTCCCATCCATTCATCTATCTACTCCACCTTGCCAACTGTTTATCTATCTGTGCCTCTGTTTATCCATATCGGTCGGGTTCCTTGGGAGGTGTTGGCGTGATGACGTGACCAGAGAGAAAATACATTCTCTCTCTCTCTCTCTCTCTCTCTCTCTCACACACACACACACACACACACACACACACACACACACACACACACACACACACACACACACACACACACACACACACACCCACACACGCATAAATCACAGTCAGTACAGGCAATCGCTGGTTGGTGTGTTTGTCAATCTGGCACCTGACTAACGTCCTTGGGCTGAAGGGGTTGGGGGTTAGCCATTCAGAAATCTATATATCAGTGAAAAAGATAACACAAGGAGCACTCAGAGAGCACAACACCCTCGCCCTAGAAATGGTCAAATGGCCCAATATTTGACTGTCTTGTGACCTTCACCTTTGCACCGATTGTTAGCAAGACATAATAACCATACTTGGCTGACCCTCAACCAATCCACTAAGTTTGGTCAAAATCAGATAAAAACTTGAGTTGACCTTGCCTTGTGATCTTGACTTTTGACTTACTTTCTCGAATCAAATCTCATTATCCTTGTCATAACCTCCTTCCCTCCTCCAAGTTTGGTCCTCAGGAAATCAAAACTGTGTGGGTAATAGGGTCGTACATTTGACCTTGTCCTGTTACCTTGACCTTTGACACATCGTTCTCAAAATCGAATCCCTTCATCCATGTTTTACCCTGACTCCTTCTGCCAGTTTTTGGTCTAAATCGGATAAAGAATGCTCAAATCTACCTTGTCGGTTGACCTTGACCTTTGACCTATTGTTCTAAAAAATAGTATGGCCCCTATTCATGTCGATCAAGGAAGCTACCTAACACCTTTTCCTAAGCGGCTTGTTTTGCTCATTTCACACTATGGTCCTATTTTTTGTTATATAAATCATTCCAGTATCACTCTACTCTGCATAACTAACGAACAAAAAGATATCAACCACCTGTATCCAGAAATAAATCGCATAAAAAGACATAGTTGGGAGCCTGCTTACTCGACAAGAATACGGGCCTACTGTAGTTCATGCCCAGTTGCTGACCTTCAACCCTTTCACCAGGTGTGACCCAGAGCAGATCATAACTGTTTTGGTTATTTGTTCTTTCTCTCTCTCTCTCTCTCTCACACACACACACACACACACACACACACACACACACACACACACACACACACACACACACACACACACAAACCAGCCTTTTACCCCTGCGGCTGTAGTAATAATGAGGTATACTGTCATTAGGTCATATACAAGGCAAGTTAATTAGGTCATTAATATTTTACAAGTCATCAAGTTTATAATGACGTTGAGGATTTTGGGGAAAAGTTGATTAAAGGGCAATTAGATGACCGTAGCGTGGTTAGACTGGCTTTGGTTGGGTGTAGTTGGACTGGGTTGACTTAGGACGGCTTTGGTTAAGCTTAGTTCCTTAGGGATGAGATGGTTTTGGTTGGGTTAGGTGAGGTCGGGGACTTACGTTGGGTTAGGAAGGGTTAGGTTTGGTTGGGTTAGGTTTTAGGTTAAGTCGGATCAAGCAGGGCAGTTTGTGTTGAAATATGTTATGTGTTATTTTATTTTAAATTAAATTTGGCTGAATTTAAGGTGGATTCAGTTAGATAGGGTTAGGTTAGATCTGTTTGTGTAGGTAGGGTTAGATTTGTTTGGTTTTGGTTGGGTTACGTTAGGTTGGGCTGCACTTTGTTAAGATAAGCTGGGCCGGGCTGTGTTGGGTTGCTCTGAATTAGGATGTCCTGCGTTGGGCAGAGTTATGTTAGATTGAAAAGTAAATCCCTTGAACCTTTTATTCCCCTTAATCCCCTTCAGCACGAGGACTTACATTGGATTTATTGTGGATGACGTCAGATTATTTTAGCTGGCTTACTGAGAAATTGACTGGGGGGAAGTTGTTAATAGTCGTTTTTTTCCTGTTCTCCTCTCCTTCCCCTCACAAACCCTTCCATTTACATTCCTTACCATCTATCTGGCAATAGATAGATAGATAGATAGACCATCTCCTCTCCTTCCCCATCTCTCTTCCCCTCCCCTCACAGTCCTACCCTCCCCATTCCTTACCCTTCCCTCTCTTCACCTCTTTCCCTGTCATCCATTCCCTATCTCCCTTCCTTTCCGCTTTTCTTTCCACCTACGTCCCCTCCCCATCTTCCTTCTCCATTCCTCTCCCTTCCTTCTCCATTCCTCTCCCTTCCTTCTCCATTCCTCTCCCTTCCTTCTCCACTCCTCTCCCTTCCTTCTCCATTCCTCTCCCTTCCTTCTCCATTCCTCTCCCTTCCTTCTCCATTCCTCTCCCTTCCTTCTCTATTCCTCTTTCTTCCTTCTCCTGCTTCTGTCTGTTCCGTTCTCTCCCTTTAATTTTGCATCGATTTTTTTTCCTTCCTTCAGTTTTGTCTCAAGGTCCCCCTGCTTCTCCCTTCCCTCCCCCCCTTCCCTCCCTCGCTCCCTTCCCTCAGTCTCTCCTTTATTACATTCTGTCATTCTTTACCTCTCCTCTTCCTCCGTTTTCCTCCAGTCTCTCCCATTAAATAAGTTTCTCCTGGTTTCTTTCTCCCTCCTTTCAGCTTCTATCGTCCCTTCCCCCGTTTTCCTCTCTCTCTCTCTCTCTCTCTCTCCCTCTCTCTCTCTCTCTCCATCCTCTCTTGTCGACATTCTTTCCTCCCACACAGAAAAACATTGCTGAAACTATGTTCCTTCTCTTGCCTTCCTCCTTTTCGCTCCCCTATTGTCTCTCTCTAATTTTCCCTCCTCCCTTTCCCTCGCGGATACTTTCAGTTGTATATCTTTCTCTCTTTCCTCCTCTCCCTCCCTCTCTTCCACTCTCACCCACTTTGAGACACATAACTTCTTTTTCTGCCACTAGTCCTTTGTAAACGTCTCTCCCATTGACTGTGCCTGGAGAGAGAGAGAGAGAGGAAGGTGGGGGTTAGTGGGTTACTGCTACCACTACTACTACTACTACTACTAACGATCATCATCATCATCATCATCATCATCAAAAAGCAAAAAACTGAAATAGATCAGCGGTGAAAAATACGGAAGATAATTAAGTTGGGAGAAAAATTCCCGTCCACCCCAGATGGCCTGAAATTAAAGGAAGGAGAAGGACGATGAAAGACAGCACAGGAGAGAGACGAAAACAGACTCATTGCCAGGTTAATTAATTCCTGCCTTTTGCAGCAGAAAAGTCTCTCTCTCTCTCTCTCTCTCTCTCTCTCTCTCTCTCTCTCTCTCTCTCTCTCTCTCTCTCTCTCTCTCTCTCAGATATTGCTACTGATAACTGATGAAGTGTCTGTCACTAAATATGACGGAACAGGAGAGAGAGAAAAAAGAGGAAAGAATGGGAGGTGAGGTAAACGGAGAGAGAGAGAGAGAGAGAGAGAGAGAGAGAGAGAGAGAGAGAGAGAGAGAAGGCAAGGAAAGAGAAAAGATGGGAGGGGAAGGAGAGGAAGAGGAAGGGGGAGTGTAGCTGAAGGGACGGAGGAGAAGGGAAGGGGGGGGGGAAGAGAAAGGAGGGGTAGGATTGTGAGGGGAGAATGTAAAGGCTGGAAGGAGGGGAAGAGGAAAAGGTGTGGGTGAATTATTGGAGGGGAGGGAGAGAGGATGAAAGAAGAAGACGGAGAGAAGGGGAAAGAGGGAACTAGGAAATGAAGCTGAGAAGATCAGGGGAGGGGAAGGGGAAGAGAAAGGACTGGAAGCGGAAGGAAGAAGGGAGGGAAAGACAGACAGACAGACAGACAGAGTGACGGTGTGGGAATGAGGTATTGTGGGTGACAGAAATGGATTGGTTTGAGGTGAGGGAGACGGATCCTACTTTGTGTTGGTGCCTCTGTCTGTCCTCCAGTGTATATCTGTATGTCTGTGTCCTTGGCTCGTATTCTCGTCGGTGAAGGAAGCTCCCTAACACCTCTTCCTTTGTGATTTATTTCTGGGTACGGGTGGTTAATATTCTTTTGTACGTTATTTATGCAGAGTACGTCGATATTGGAAGGATTTATTCCACACTGACGAGGATAGCTAGGTGTAATGAACAAAATTAATCGCTTAGGAAAAGGTTTTAGGGAGCTTCCTCAGCCGACGAGAATACGGACCCTTATCTATGTGCTTTTCTCAGTATCTGTCCCTCTTTGTCTGTATAGACAGCTAAGAACTCCACAGAATGTGTAGTTCTTTTTGGTATTGTACATATTATTATTATTATTATTATTTTAGGGGGAGGCGGGAAGATTTTGAAAGCTGACATTCCAAGACCGTTCGAGGGACTTGAAATTTTCAGAAGTGATATATCTTAGTTGCAGGCTTCTTTTGGCGCATTTTTTTTTTTCTAGCACTAGCCCCGCACTAACACCCTATGTTATTTTTTTCCATTTTTGCTCTCCTGCGCAGCAAAAACTAATGAATCGATTGTTTTGCAAATGTTGCAGTATGTAGTCGTCAACATACACAGTAATCAGTTTAATTGACCTGTGCAGCTGAGATATATGGGGCAAGTAGGGTGTGTTTGTTTCGTAGCTGCTGATTGGCCGCCGATGATGTCACTGACGTAAATGCAGGCGTGTACTGTAGTGCAACATGAGGACGTAGGTGTACACCGTGAGTGGATATTGTAGTGCAACATGCGGACGTGGGTGTACACGGTGAGTGGATATTGTAGTGCAACATGTGGATGTGGGTGTACACCGTGAGTGGATATTGTAGTGCGACATGCGGACGTGGGTGTACACCGTGAGTGGATATTGTAGTGCAACATGCGGACGTAGGTGTACACCGCGAGTGGATATTGTAGTGCAACATGCGGACGTAGGTGTACACCGTGAGTGTATATTATAATGCGACATGCGGACGTGGGTGTACACAGCGAGTGGATATTGTAGTGCAACATGCGGACGTGGGTGCACACCGTGAGTGTATATTATAGTGCAACATGCGGACGTGGGTGTACACCGTGAGTGGATATTACAGTGCAACATGCGGACGTGGGTGTACACCGTGAATGGATACTCGTATTATAGTGCAACATGCGGACGTGGGTGTACACCGTGAGTAGATATTATAGTGCAACATGCGGCCGTGGGTGTACAACGTGAGTGGATATTATAGTGCAACATGCGGACGTAGGTGTACACCGTGAGTGGATATTATAGTGCAACATGCGGACGTGGGTGTACACCGTGAGTGTATATTATAGTGCAACATGCGGACGTGGGTGTACACCGTGAGTGGATATTATAGTGCAACATGCGGCCGTGGGTGTACAACGTGAGTGGATATTATAGTGCAACATGCGGACGTAGGTGTACACCGTGAGTGGATATTATAGTGCAACATGCGGCCGTGGGTGTACACCGTGAGTGTATATTATAGTGCAACATGCGGACGTGGGTGTACACCGTAAGTGGATATTATAGTGCAACATGCGGCCGTGGGTGTACACCGTGAGTGTATATTATAGTGCAACATGTGGACGTGGGTGTACACCGTGAGTGGGTATTATAGTGCAACATGCGGACGTAGGTTTACACCGTGAGTGGATATTATAGTGCAACATGCGGACGTAGGTGTACACTGTGAGTGGATAATTTGCTACAAACGTCACTGATCGTTATATAAAACTTTAAAATCAGGTTTAATTTTCTTTGATAACAGTAAACCTTTAAAGCTAATTTTGACCTCTTCAGCCACGGAAATTATTCCATATTTAACCTGGCTGCTTGTACTGAAGGCAGTTTAAATATATAAATAAATATGTGTTAAAATATGAAGAGGTGTAGATTTACATCATCGGCGGCCAATCAGCAGCCGCGATTCAAACACACTCTACTCGCCCCATACATCTCAGCTGCACAGGTCAATTAAATAGGGTATAGTGCACCTGGGTATTGATACTAACAAATTATTCCTTTCTGAGATTCTGAGGAAAATCAAAATGTCCGCCTCATGCCTTAACCCGTGGATTGCGCAATTACATTTTTTTGTCCCACCCCGTGGTGCGCAAAAAATGATTTTTTTTTTTTTTAGTTTTTGTTTATCATAAACTTGAAGATAAACATCCAGGGCATCATCTGATGAAAAAAAAACAATCTCTCTCTCTCTCTCTCTCTCTCTCTCTCTCTCTCTCTCACACACACACACACACACACAGACACCATCTTTGCCTAGGGCCATGCGTAAGTTTACGTAGGGGAGTAGTGAAAAAATTAATAAAAAACAAAAAACAAAATTGTTTTTGTTTATCACAGTCTTGAAGATAACCATCCAGGGCATCATCTGGTAAAAAGAAAAAAAAAAATCTCTCTCTCTCTCTCTCAGTCTTTGCGTAGCGCAATGCGTAAGTTTGCGTAGGGGTGGAGTAGTTAGCGGTGATGCACAGCCAGCACAGCCTGAACTGTGGCTTGCAACGGGACGCTACCCAGCCTGAGCTGTGGCTCGAAATCCACGGATTAAAGTGCGAAATCGGAAAGTATATAGCCGACTTTGACCAAACTCGGTGGAAATGTAAAGAATCATGATTGAACACGATTTGCGTAGTATGAATGACCTTGACCTTGATCTCAAGGTCTCAGGTCAAAATCCGTAAAAATTTTGAGGCATATCAAAAGTCACATACAGTGATAAAAGTATTTTCATCTGGAATGTCGAGTTCTTTGAATATTGCTTCAGCAGTGTCAGACTTCTAGTTTATATACGCATGTATCTGTGTTCTCGGTCAGTCTATATTTCTGTCTGTGTGTACCCCTATCTCTGTGTCTTTGTTACTTTGCGTGACGACCTGTCTGTCTGTATGTGATTAATATTTGTATGTATGTATGTTTTTTCTATTTATTTTGAAGTTACAGAAATAATGATACTAATAACATTAATACAAAAACAACAGTAATGATAATAGTGATAATAATAATAATAATAATAGTAATAATAATAATAATAATAATAACTAGAAAACGAAAATTGTCGTTAGCATATTCAGTAACTCACCACATGACAAGGTCATCCGTCTTGTGCAGTACATGAAAAAAGCAATTTTTGAACATTGACCTTGGTTGTGACCTTGAGTTTTGGGACAAGGTCATTCATACTTGGGCACCATGCACAGTATAACAAATTATATAAATGTGCCAAGTTTGGTGATTGTAGCTCAATTTTCTCTTTGTGTGTGTGTGTGTGTGTGTGTGTGTGTGTGTGTGTGTGTGTGTACTCAGTGACCCCAAACTACTTTCCATTGACCACCAGGCGATCTCAGAAGCTACTGGCCCAAATGGGCCCATAGTCATTCCACACCTGTTCCAAGACCTTGGCTTTGTCCCACAAAAATTGTCAAGTCTGTACCTTTAGCGGTGTCAGAGAATCCGCGAATATACTACAGTTTGGATGTAACTGGAAAACCAGTACTGGGAACTGGATGATGCTGGGTCATACGAAGCCGCCACCTGGGGTACTCAGATGACCAAGTGTGTTGGCTGTAGCTTTAAAATTGAGCAAATACTATCAGTTTACTTCTACATAAGAAATAATAATAATAATAATATTGACAAGAACAATATAACTCACCACTGGTGTGGTGAGTTATAATGATAATCTATATTATAATGATCCAACTTCTGTATTTTTGTTGGTTTGTTTGTTACCGTAACACAGCAAAAATGGCACAACGTAGCGCAATTTTTGTTAGAGCAAGGTATGTGAAAATGCTCTAGCTTACAAACCAAAACAATTATCAGGTCAATCGGGCCACCGGTTCCCGAATTATGACTCATTTCTGGATATTGATATCGAGTGGAGGTCGCCAAAGGCAGCCTTTAAGCGAGTACTGTACTAATAATAACTCAGAGTGCAAAAGCCGCATGGTACAAATGGTTTAAAGACCGAATATATGAACATGCCATGAGGCCGTGACTTTGGCCTACAGTTCTCAAAAGCAAATTCCATTTTCCTTGTCTTTCCCTCAACCCTTCCACCAAGTTTGGTCAAAATCGGATCAAAATTCAAGGTGACCCTGCCATGTGTCAAGAGTTCTTTCACCTTGTCCTGTGCTTTACCATTGTCTGAGTGTTCTGAAAATCAATTCCCTTCATTCATCTGGGAAGTTTCATTCACATTCATCAAATAGCCACGGAGGAGTTACTGTGCGTGTACGCACACATGCATTCGACAACACACACGCACGATCACGCACATACACACATACTATAAACAGATTTAAATTAGATATAGATAGACAGACAGATGTCCAACAAACGTTAATCCAGACACAAAGAAGTAAGTGGAGAATTAATCGGCCTTAGAGGATACTGCTTGACACTGTTAGGAGTTTTGTTTTAAACTCACTTCCGGCCTCTTAAATTACTAATATCATAAAAAAAATAATAATAATCAACAATGACTTACCAATAAGTCGTCCCAGAACAGAGGTTCAAAATCCCTCAACAGGAGAAAGGGGTCGACATTTCTCTGTATTCATGATGAAGGGTGAGAGGAGGAGAGGGGTGGCGGCCATGTTAACATGCGATCAGCTGATAGTTTGTTTACATCCTATCAGCTGATTCCAATGCGCTCCATTTTTCCAGAGAAATTGGATTCCGTGTCGTGTTTTGGTTTCGTCTGGGATTTATTTGTTGTGATGGTGTTAACTGTTGGTAGTTTTTCTTTATGTTTATTTTTCATGGTCTATATTGATTTTTCGTGACTTAGCAGTTATTCTCTCTCTCTCTCTCTCTCTCTCTCTCTCTCTCTCTCTCTCTCTCTCTCTCTCTCTCTCTCTCTCACTTTAATCCGTTTCTTTTTAGTCTTTCCCTCCCTTCTTTCACACTCACTTCCCTCTCCCTTTTCATTCTTGTCAGACTGCCTACCTTCTTACTTAGTTGTCTTCCTTTCTTCTCTTCTGGCTTTCACCACCCTCTCTTCCCTCCAGGGGCGTACCTAGAGATTTGGGGGCCCGGGGGGCTAGGTTCTTTGCGGGGCCCCCCTCCTGGAGGGGGGCCCTGCAAAGAACCTAGCCCCCCTAATTCTCAAAACTTATGTAATATCAGCCAGGATTGTAGGGATGATAAATATATATATTTTTAAATATTAATAAAGAAGCTTATAAATTTTGAAGGCTTTGGGGGGCCCCCCCTCAATTGGGGGCCCGGGGGGCAGTTTCAAACAGCCCCCCCCCCCGCCCCCCCCTCTCAGGTACGCCACTGCTTCCCTCCATTTCGTACATTAACATTCTCTCCCTCCCTCCTCTCTGGCTGTCTTCCCCACTCTTCTCCATCTTCCTCCCTCCATTTTCTCAGGCTATCTTCCTCCCTTTCCTTCATCTTCCTCCCTTCCTACCTACCAGTTATAATATTCGATGTCTTTGTGTATCCCACTCTGGTCATAGACTAAACAACCCGTTCCCCAAGACCCAGCAGTCAGTCTTCGGTTAAAAGATGGCTTCACCAAATTTCCGATACCACATACATAAATACATAAATACATACATACACAAGTACATACATGCATACATTCTCACTTATCTATCTACCTATCTGTTTGCATGTCTGTCTACTTGTCAGTCTACCTACCTGTCTATCCACCTACATATCGTCTGTCTGTCAATACAACTATCTATCTGTCTATTTACCTCTCTACCTGGCTGACAGCATGAGACGTGACCCAGTGACATAAGATTTGCATAGCGTGATGAGTTGTGGCCTCTCTCTCTCTCTCTCTCTCTCTCTCTCTCTCTCTCTCTCTCTCTCTCTCTCTCGTTTTTAAAATCCACGAGAATGCAGGTGTGGCGGAAACACCTGCGCCCCCTGGGGACCCCAGCCCCACCCCTGACCCTCACCTCGCCCCCCCCCTAATCTCACGGTCGCGCAGTCACCCTCCCCCTCCTCTTCCTCCCTATCCACCCCTCCACTGACCCAGAGAAACTAAATCATAATTCCCGGGGAGATGGTGTATCCGGATTAGCCCTACAGTCAAAGCCAACCGCAGAGCAAATTAAAGTATTATCATTCAATGATCGCAATCTTAGAAACAAGTTTAACGAACTCAAAATCCTTCTAAGTGTCGAAGATTTTCATATAATTGCCGTAACAGAAACGCATCTTGATATAGGTAATAGAGATTTATTAGCTGAATACCAGTTAGACTCGTATAAATTTCACTATAAATGCAGAGAAAATGGACGCTTAGGAGGTGGTGTTGGGATATTTGTAAAAAATCACTTAAACCCAACAGAGGTAACCTTTAGTGGACTGAACACCGAACTGGTCTGTGTCAAATTACGTTTAAAATATATGAATATAAATATTGTTACAGTCTACCGTCGCCCTACTCATACTCCAGAGGAAGACACAGAACTATATATGCAGGAAGTTCTCGATGGGGACGAAACGTTGATTACCGGCGACTTCAACCTGCCGTCAGTAAATTGGAATACAGTTACCGGTAGCAGTAATAATGACAAAAGAATAACAGATTTCATTAAGAACAACTTTTTATTTCAATGTGTCACGGAACCGACAAGACAGGGCAATATCTTAGATCTTGTTATCACTACAAATGAAGATATGGTCTCAAGCCTCACTGTGGGTGAACATCTAGCATCTGGCGATCATAATCTCATAAGATTTTCCATGAACCTCTCACATAATGGGTGCACAAGTAAAACTATAATGCCGGACTATAAAAACGCAGATTTTAACGGCCTAAAGGACGCCCTGAGTACACTAGCTGAACACATAGAAAGAATTAATGATGTAAAGGAAATGTGGGCAGAATTTAAGCACGTATTCATGACCGCTCAAAACATGTACGTGCCAATGAAATCCAGACAAAACAAGGGTAGAAACAAACCAGCGTGGTTTAATGCCGATATTAGCAGAGCAGTTAAAGAAAGAAACCGTCTCCACACCTTGCTTAAAAGTCACACCAGTGAATTACTCACAGGGCAATATACCAGTAGTAGAAGAAAAGTTAAAAAACTCATTAGAACAGCTAAACGACAATTTGAAATTGATATAGCAAAAACAAGTTCTACGGATCCTAAGCTTTTTTATGGATACATTAACGGCAATAAGAGACTCAAGGCGGGCGTTGGTCCACTTATCAGCGACGAGGGTGCTCTTATCACGGACGATCAGGAAATTGCCTCTACTTTAAATAAGTTTTTCAGTTCAGTTTTCACAGTAGACGCCAATGACACCATCGAAGAGCATCAAATGTCAGCCCAAAACGCACTAAGTGATATGCATATTAGCAGTAATGATGTGAGAGATAAACTTAATAAAATGAACAGTAATAAGACTCCCGGCCCAGACAATTTCTACCCTAAAATACTAAAAAATGTGATGGATGTAATATGCAGCCCTCTAACATCTATCTTTAACAAGTCCGTACAACAGGGAAAGGTTCCAGCAGACTGGAGACTGGCTAACGTGACCCCTATATATAAAAAGGGCAGTAGAGATCAACCAGGTAATTATAGACCAATTAGCCTAACCTCTGTCTTGGGAAAGATCCTCGAATCATTAATTAGAGATAGGATAGTTGAGTTCCTAGAAACTAATAACGTAATGAGGAACAGCCAGCATGGCTTTAGAACGCGGAGATCATGCGTGACAAATTTAATTGAGTTTTACGATACACTTTTTAAAATGAATGATTGTACCAGGTCACTTGATATAATCTACTTAGACTTCCAGAAAGCCTTTGACAAAGTGCCGCATGATAAACTAATGACAAAAGTAAGATCGCTTGGAACTGACGGAAATATTCATAGGTGGATACGTTGCTGGTTAAGTGAGAGAAAGCAACGAGTCGTTATAAATGGAGTTGAGTCAGACTGGGCTCCAGTGACCAGTGGTGTTCCTCAGGGATCAGTGTTGGGACCAGTCCTATTTATTATGTATATTAACGATATCGATGTTGGCCTAAACAACTTCATTTCTAAATTTGCAGACGACACAAAAATCGGCGACACTATGTTAACTGAAGAAGACAGAATTAGCCTTCAAAATGACCTTAATAAAATTGCCAGCTGGTCAGAAAAATGGCAAATGCCCTTCAGTTTAAGCAAATGGCAGGTACTGCAATGTGGGAAGAAAAACAAAAGGTATGATTACGAAATGAAGGGCCAAATCATTAGCAAGTCCTCACTAGTTAAGGATCTAGGCGTACTAATTTCAGACGATCTGAAATGTTCAAATCAATGTATCTCTGCCGCCAATAAAGCCAACAGGGCCCTAGGTTTCATCAAAAGACATTTTACATATAAAAGCAAAGATATTGTAATCCCCCTATACAAAAGCATAGTCAGGCCACACTTAGAGTTTGCAGTGCAGTTTTGGGCGCCTCACCTAATTAAAGATATAGAAATACTGGAAGCGGTCCAGCGTTGGGCTACCAAGTTAATCCCGTCCCTGAGGAATAAACCATACCTCTCGAGACTCAGGGAATTAAACCTATTCTCTCTTAGAAAACGGAGACTCAGGGGACAACTGATTGAATGTTTTAAGATGCTAAAAGGCTTTAGTAATACTGATTCAAGCAAGCTATTCACAGTAATTGCCGAGACTGTAACTCGAGGAAATGGTATGAAGTTGCAAGCAAGGAGGGCTAATCTTAATACAACCAAAAACTTCTTCACTTACTCTGTTGTAAGCGAATGGAATAAACTCCCTGGGAATGTGATTGAAAGTGGTACCATAAATATGTTTAAAAAGAGACTGGACATGTTTCTCGACGCAATTGGTATCGTTTAGTTAGGACAGAGCAATTATTGCATATTCGCCTCTGCATTCATGTGTCTATTAGAAACAGACAGTATTTTAGGATATATATAGTACAGTAGATAAACATTCTATTCATCTTTTGATAAAAAAAAATAAAATTGCATGCATAGAGTAAGTATGTGGCTGTATGCCCAAATTTCCGTTTCCATATTATTCTACTTTCTGCCGATCCTATAAAATTCCTTCAGGTTTTTCATTCCTGCAAGGTATTACTTCCTCTCTTGTTTCCTGTACGGCAAATGCCGGAGGGTCTGGAGGGTGAGGGAGAGAGCCTTCTGCTGTGCTATCCTTTTCTCCTGCTCCTATGCACTATATTAGGATTGTCGGACCATCTCGTAGGGACCGTAAGGTCTGTGTGGCCTGTGTATCTATGTAACTCTGTGTAACTCTCTCTCTCTCTCTCTCTCTCTCTCTCTCTCTCTCTCTCTCCACCTTCAGTTTCTTTCGATGCCCACTTCAGTTCTCATCATCTGTCTTCTCTCTCTTCTATGTTTCTAACCTACGCACTCTATTTTTATTTTTCTTCACTGAAAAATTATTAAGTATTCCACGCAAGCATTTCGTTACTGCTATGAGAGAGAGAGAGAGAGAGAGAGAGAGAGGGAGGGAGGGAGGGAGGGAGGGAGGGAGAAAGAGTACACATCAATCTTCTCTCTCTCTCTCTCTCTCTCTCTCTCTCTCTCTCTCTTCATGCCTGTCTCTGCCTGTGTGTTTACCTGCCTGCCTTTCCCTGCCTGTTTCTCTGCCTGTCTTGCTGCTGCCTCTGTCTCAAATCTGTATACTGTTCTTCCTTTGTTTCTCTGCCTGTGTCCTTCCTGCTTAAGTGTCCCTGCTTAATCCATCTGTCAGTGTCTTAGTCTGTCTGCTTGCCCCTGTGCCTCAGTTGTATGTCTCTGTTTCACTATGTCCCTCCTTGTCTGTCTTCCTACATCCCTCCATCTCTTAATTAAGGCGTCTTCCTGCATAACTTCCTGCCTCCATCTTCTCTCCCTGCCTGTAATGATGCCTGTGTCAGTCTCCCTGCCTGTCTGCCTCTGCTGCCCCCCTACCTGTATACCTGTGTCTACCCCCTACCTGTATACCTCTGTCTACCCCCTACCTGTATACATCTGTCTACCCCCTACCTGTATACATCTGTCTACCCCCTAACTGTATACATCTGTCTACCCCTTACCTGTATACCTCTGTCTACCCCCTACCTGTATACATCTGTCTACCCCCTAACTGTATACCTCTGTCTACCCCCTACCTGTATACCTCTGTCTACCCCCTACCTGTTTACCTGTCTACCTTCGTACTATTATACCTGTCTACCCCCTGCCTGTATACCTGTCTACCCCCCTAGCTGTATACCTTTGTCATCTCCCCTACCTGCATACTTCTGCTTACCCCCCTGCCTAATCTGCCTGTATCTCTGCCTACCTCTGTCTACCCCCTGCCTGATCTATCTGAATCTGTGCCTCCCTGTGCCAATCTCCCTTACTCTCCCTGCCTGACCTACCTTTCTGTCTCTGCCCGTCTGTCTCTGCCCGTCTCTTTCTGTCTCTCTTGTTACCTCATTCCCTACATCCCATGCCTGCCTTACCTCCATGCTTCTCTCCCTGCCTTTCTACCTGCCTGCCAGCGTCTCCCATTTTCTCCCTCCCTGTCTTCCCTTCCTTCTTACCCTCCCTTTCTGTCTGACTCCCTGCTTCCCCCTCAGTCTCTCCTTCCTGCACTGACTACCCTTCCTCCCTGCCACTCTCACTCCCTGCCTCCCTGTTACCCTGTTACCCTCTCTGCCTAAGCCCCCCACTCTATCTGCTTCCCTGCCTCTCTCTCTCTCTCTCTCTCTCTCTCTGCCACCGTCCCTGCGTGACCTCTCTCTCACCCTGCTTCCGCCTCCCTGCCACTTTGCCTCCCTGTCAGTCAGTCTCCCTGCCTCATCATCCTGCTTGCGTCGCTGCCTGTGTCTGCTTATGGGACACCTGTTGTTATACTGTCCTTAATTACCCCCCCCCTCTCTCTCTCTCTCTCTCTCTGACTTTGTCTGTCTGTCTGTCTGTCTGTCTGTCTCTCTCTCTCTCTCTCTCTCTCTCTCTCTGGAGGAAAAATAGGATGGAACGAGAGAGAGAGAGAGAGAGAGAGAGAGATTGTAATAAAACTGAGCTCTTGCTGTATTAAGCTTTCACTCCGCGTCTTGTCTGTTTTCCTCAACTACATACATACATACATATCTACGCAGGCGAGCTGTATATTCATTATAAGTATACGGTGCAAGTACAGCTGTGTATGCCAGCCACCAAATCGACTCACCTACCTAGCTACGTACTAACTACCCCTCCCATCAGTCCATTTACCCACCACATTGTATCTCTGGGGAAGTGAAGACCTCAACCCAGTGCTTCGTTTACGGGTGTAGATGTGAAAGGCTATTGCAGTGTAGAGTGAGAAATGCATGTTGAAATTATGTTGCAGTGGCTTGTTTGTGAATTGTGTTGCAGTGGCTGTTTTTGTGAATTATGTTGCAGTGGCTGTGTTTGTGAATTGTGTTGCAGTGGCTGTTTTTGTGAATTATGTTGCAGTGGCTGTGTTTGTGAATTGTGTTGCAGTGGCTGTGTTTGTGAATTATGTTGCGGT
The DNA here is from genome assembly GCF_032717465.1 of Coenobita brevimanus. NCBI lineage: Eukaryota > Metazoa > Arthropoda > Malacostraca > Decapoda > Coenobitidae > Coenobita > Coenobita brevimanus. The sequence goes on along the minus strand of NC_137021.1, from coordinate 42,712,082 downwards.
GGCTGTGTTTGTGGATTATGTTGCAGTAACTGTGTTTGTGAATTATGTTGCAGTAACTGTGTTTGTGGATTATGTTGCAGTAACTGTGTTTGTGAATTATGTTGCAGTAACTGTGTTTGTGAATTATGTTGCAGTGGCTGTGTTTGTGAATTATGTTGCAGTGGCTGTGTTTGTGAATTATGTTGCAGTGGCTGTGTTTGTGAATTATGTTGCAGTGGCTGTGTTTGTGAATTATGTTGCAGTGGCTGTGTTTGTGAATTATGTTGCAGTGGCTGTGTTTGTGAATTATGTTGCAGTGGCTGTGTTTGTGAATTATGTTGCAGTGGCTGTGTTTGTGAATTATGTTGCAGTGGCTGTGTTTGTGAATTATGTTGCAGTGGCTGTGTTTGTGAATTATGTTGCAGTAGCTGTGTTTGTGAATCATGTTGCAGTGGCTGTGTTTGTGAATTATGTTGCAGTGGCTGTGTTTGTGAACTATGTTGCAGTGGCTGTGTTTGTGAACTATGTTGCAGTGGCTGTGTTTGTGAATTATGTTGCAGTAGCTGTGTTTGTGAATTATGTTGCAGTGGCTGTGTTTGTGAATTATGTTGCAGTGGCTGTGTTTGTGAATTATGTTGCAGTAGCTGTGTTTGTGAATAATGTTGCAGTGGCTGTGTTTGTGAATTATGTTGCAGTGGCTGTGTTTGTGAATTATGTTGCAGTGGCTGTGTTTGTGAATTATGTTGCAGTGGCTGTGTTTGTGAATTATGTTGCAGTGGCTGTGTTTGTGAATTATGTTGCAGTGGCTGTGTTTGTGAATTATGTTGCAGTGGCTGTGTTTGTGAATTATGTTGCTGTGGCTGTGTTTGTGAATTATGTTGCAGTAGCTGTGTTTGTGAATTATGTTGCAGTGGCTGTGTTTGTGAATTATGTTGCAGTGGCTGTGTTTGTGAATTATGTTGCAGTGGCTGTGTTTGTGAATTATGTTGCAGTGGCTGTGTTTGTGAATTATGTTGCTGTGGCTGTGTTTGTGAATTATGTTGCAGTGGCTGTGTTTGTGAATTATGTTGCAGTGGCTGTGTTTGTGAATTATGTTGCAGTGGCTGTGTTTGTGAATTATGCTGAAGTGGCTGTGTTTGTGAATTATGTTGCAGTGGCTGTGTTTGTGTATCTGTGTAGGTCATTGAAGGAACTTACACATTGGGAGAGTATGTGAGACAATATGATGGGAAATTATTCGGCAATATCTTAAATGTCCTCTTCCTGTTGGGACTGAAGATAGGTTAGGAGGACTGGTACACACACACACACCACACACACACACACACATCTAATGAATGTACGTATTCTGTATATTTTTGCCGTTTGTATACCTACATACGTACATAAGCTTCATATAAACATATTATCATCTTGTTGTTGGAGACTCCCAGGTGAGATATCTGAACAGGCCCATGTATACTCCACTCGCTAAACATGTGTGTCTTCCAGGGGCCAGGGTGGCTAATGTGGTAGATAAAATTTCAAATATCGTAAAGGAAAGTGGTGACAAACCCACTGTGTGCCTCAGTGTAGGAGGCAATGATATTAGTAGCCGTAAGAGTGAGGTACTGTGGAAAAGGTACAAGTTGATGTTAGAAAAGGTTAGGGAGAGGGGAGGAACCCCTGTAGTGCTTGGTGTTTTACCAAGGTGGCGGGTTGGAAGGGAATGGTTGAGCAGGGCAATAGGGTTTAATTGCCGCCTTGAAAGGTATTGCAAAGATAATGCAATACCTTTCATAGACAGCTGGGACCGGTTTTATGGACGAAGTGCCTTGTATAGTTGGGATGGGACTCATCTTAGCAGGCAAGGAGTTACTGTTTTAGCTGGAATGATAGATAGGGAGTTGGAGGGATTTTTTCGAGATTGAGAAGTAGGTGTACAGGAAGATGCAGCAACTACAGTCAGAAATCATTATTACCATGTTTGGATAGATGCATCGATACTTGCAAAATTAAGAACAAAAGTTCAACCAATAGTGTAGATACATCCACTCAGGCACCTCAAAATGAGCAGGCGATGATAGATGATAGAACAAGCGATGATAGAAGGGCGATAAGCGATAGTACAAAAAATTGTTATATTAGTAAAGTAAAGAGTTTCCCAGTTAGTAATAAAATAAATAACAGTAAATGCCAAGGTAAAGGCATAACTACTCGTAATAATCTGAAAGTGTACTACACAAACAGCCGGAGTTTACGTAATAAAATGGATGAACTGAGGGCTTTAATTTGTACAGAGAAAATAGACATTGCCGTTATTAGTGAAACTTGGATGAATACAGACACTCGAGAATTTTTAGCAGAATATCAGATAAAAGGCTATAATATTTTTGTGTCAAACCGTCAGGGAAGAAAGGGGGAGGGGTAGCTATTTATGTAAAGGATTCATTAAACTGTTACAATATAGCAGACATTAAAGTAAATAGGGACACAGAAAGTGTCTGGGTTGAAATTAGTAACAATAGGGAGAAATTAGTCTTAGGAGCAATTTACAGATCTCCAAAATTAAGTAGAGCTGATAGTAAATACCTCTGGGAGGAAATTAGGAAAGCATCACAGTCCAGCTTAGTAATAATTGTTGGGGACCTTAATCTGCCAAGGATAGATTGGAGAAATCAGACAGGAGATGCAGAGTCAGAGGAATTTCTAGAGGTAGTACAGGATAATTTCCTTTATCAGTATATCAGGGAGCCCACCAGAGGTAATAATATACTAGATTTGGTTTTAGCTAATAAAGAAAATATCATTAGCGATATAGAGGTTGGTGGACGACTTGGTAATAGCGATCATGAAGAAATTAAGTTCAAATTTATTTGGGATGTCTGTTCCACTGAAAATACCTCCACCGTTCCTAATTTTCGTGTAGGAGATTTCGATGGCTTAAGAGCTTATTTTCGAACGGTATTCCACAGGGAGATTAGCTATTTGAGGGAATGTCAGATTAGTGGGGATCCCCAGGTCATAGGTCAGGCGCAGGAAGCACGTGGGGACGTCCGTCAGGTGTCTGTGAGGGGGGAGGTGGTAGATAGGAATGTAGTCCAGGTGACGGAAATTAACTCAGCTCCAGTACCAAACAGACGTTCGACCAGTGAGAAGTATAACGAGTTAATAAATATAATATACGGAGGCCAAGATAGATATATTCCTTCAAAACCGTTTAGAACTAACAATTCAGAACCAAGATGGTTAAACAACAGATTAAAATCTCTCATAGGCCAAAGGAAAGGAATATATAGAAAAATAAAACGTGGAGAGGAACACTTACGTAACCGGTACACAATTTTAAATAGAGAAGTAAAGAGGAGATAAGAAAAGCAAAGAGAAGTTATGAAATTAAGGTTGCAAGTGAATCAAAAGTAAACCCCAAGGGTTTTTATCAAATGTACCGAACGAAAAATAAAGATAGGATAGGACCACTCAGAACAGAATCAGGTGACATTACCAGTGAAGATAAAGAAATGTGCTCCATCCTAAATAATTATTTCATATCAGTATTCACCAAGGAAAATCTAAGCCTGGTCCCTCAAGCAGCAAATATTTACCATGAGAATACGGAAAATATTCTTAGTAAAATAACCATTAGTAAGGAGGACGTATTGAAAGAAATTAACAAGCTAAAACCTCAAAAATCGCCAGGTCCGGACGATATATATGCAAAAATTATAAAAGAAACCAAAGAAGAATTATGTCAGCCACTTTTAACGTTATTTAATGACTCTTTAAGTTCAGGAGAAGTTCCAGAGGCGTGGAAAACCGCAAACGTAGTACCCATCTTTAAAAAGGGTGATAAATCAGCTGCGTCGAATTATCGTCCGATAAGTCTAACGTCAATAGTAGGAAAAATGTTAGAGTCAATTTTGGCAAATAAGATTAGAGAACACTTAGAAAGATTTAATCTTATAAACGAAAGTCAGCACGGATTCAGGCAAGGACGATCCTGCCTCACAAATTTGTTGTCATTCTACTCGGAGGTCTATGAGGCAGTAGATAGCGATAAAGCTTACGATGTTATTTATCTGGACTTTAGTAAAGCTTTTGATAGAGTCCCACACGAAAGGTTAGTTAGAAAGGTTCGAGCACACGGTATAGACGGCGATATCTTAAAATGGATAGAATCCTGGCTGAAAGGACGAAAGCAGAGAGTATTAATAAATGGAACTAAGTCGGACTGGGGATTAGTAACTAGCGGTGTACCACAGGGTTCAGTACTCGGTCCCTTATTATTTATCATATATATAAATGATCTAGACTTAGGAGTCAATAGCAGAATCAGCAAATTTGCCGACGATACAAAAATAGGGCGTATCATTAACTCGATTGACGATTGCCATTACTTACAAAAAGACCTCGATACATTGTCCAAATGGTCTAAAACTTGGCAAATGGAATTTAACGTTGAAAAATGTAAAGTACTTAACGTAGGGAAGACCATTGGAGATACTAAATACAGCTTAGATAACAAAGAAATTAGCAAATCGGAATGCGAGAGAGATCTAGGAGTTATGATTAGTAACGACCTTAAACCTAGGCAACAGTGCATTAATGCGAGAAATAAAGCAAATAGGGTCCTAGGATTTATTTCGAGAAGCGTGAGCAATAGATCATCTAAAGTAATACTGAAACTTTATCTAGCATTAGTAAGGCCACATTTAGACTACGCAGTACAATATTGGTGTCCTTACTATAGAATGGATATTAATTCGTTAGAAAATGTACAGAGAAGAATGACTAAAATGATACATGACGTCCGGAACCTGTCATATGAAGACAGACTGAAAAGACTAAGTCTGCATTCGCTAGAGAGGCGTAGAGTAAGGGGAGACTTAATTGAGGTTTTTAAGTGGATGAATGGTATAAATAAGGGAGATATTAGCAAGGTACTTAAAGTGAGCATACAGGATAGAACTAGAAATAATGGTTTCAAACTAGAAAAATTCCGTTTCAGAAAGGAAATCGGTAGAAATTGGTTTGGTAATAGAGTAGTAGACGAATGGAATAAGCTACCTAGTAAAGTAGTTGCTGCCTCTTCCATTGAGAGTTTCAAGCATAGGCTAGATAAGCATATGACAAATAAGGGGTGGATATAGAATAAAGAAAATATTATAACCAATACTAATTCAAAAATAAATTTTCTTTTCAGGTTACACTATGATAGTCTCTATTCTCCTTTCACACTTTCCTGTAAAATGTCCACGCCAGTTTTTCTGTACGGCGTGGTGTTCTTTCTGACTTTTTCCTGCCGGCTTCGGCTGGAGGGTTTGGAGGGCGGGGGAGAGCCTTCTTCTTTGCTATCCTTATCTCATTCTAGTAGTTCAGTTACTCTTCTAGGAGCTGCCTAGCATGGGCCAACCGGCCTACTGCAGTTGTCCTCTCTTCTTATGTTCTTATGTACCTTCCGTCCTTCTTTCCTTCCGTTCTTCTTGCCTTCCGTCCTTCCTTCCTTCCTTCCTTCTCTCCTTCCAGCCTACCTGTCTGCCTACCTACCCACCCACCTACCTACCTTGTCATGCAATTAGCCACCCACTTAGCAACCTACCTTCCTTCTTACCCACCTATCCCACCTACATACCCACCGTCCATCGTTCCACCTACCCAGCTATCTGCCTCCTTACCTCGGTTCCGGTGAGCTTGTCTTGCAGTTTATTGTGCTAATTACAAAATTTTCTCGCTGACACCCCTCACTCTAATCATTCTCTCTCTCTCTCTCTCTCTCTCTCTCTCTCTCTCTCTCTCTCATCGTAATCTTTCCATTTTCATTTACATCCCATTCTCCATCTTCTCCTCCCCTCCCGCATCTTAGTGTTAATCTCCAAGTCTGTCTCTGCTCCCCTCTCTTTTCTCTCTCCTTCCGTTCCCCCCTTCCCTTCCCCTCCATTATTTTCTTCATCTCCCTCCATCTCCATCCTCCCTCCACTATCTTCACATAGCCTCTTCCTTTCATTGTGAGTTTTCTGTGTGTTTTGCTTGTTTTTCAATATATACTATTATTCTTCCTTACATTCCCCCCCCTCCCCCCCTCTCTCTCTCTCTCTCTCTCTCTCAAATTTCAGTCACTCTATTGACAAGTGAAATAAAATTCATGAGGAAATATCTCGTTATCTGATGGAGAGAGAGAGAGAGAGAGAGAGAGAGAGAGAGAGAGACGCCCTCGAGAACTATGTGAGAGAGGAAAATGAGAGAGTAGTGCAATTAATGAGTCCTTGAGAAAGTCATTAAGGGAGGGAGAGAGAGAGAGAGAAAGAGAATGTGTGATGATGAGGAAGACTGAGCGAGAGTGAGACATTAAGGGTGAGTGACGTAAATGAGTAAGAGGGTGAACTATTTTGAGAAAGTGAGTGAGTGAGAGAGAGATAGAGTGAGTGAAATGAGAAGGGATGATGGGAGAGATAATGAGTGAGTTGTAAATGTGTGCAAGTGTGAGTGAGTGTGTGAATGTGACTAAATGAGATAGTGAAGAATAAGTGAGAGAATGTGTACATGTAACGGAGAGGGTGAGAGTGAGAAAGTAAGAGGGTGGACGGAAAAGTAAGCAAAAGTAAGAAAGCGTGAGAAAGTGAGGGAGAAGGTGAAAAAATTAGAGTGAAAAGTGAGTAAATTAGAACCAGTGAAATTGTGAGATAATGTAAGAGAGAGTTGCTGGAAAGTGAATGGCAGATTGAGAATGACTGGCCTATTCTCTGTGTGTTAATTTTTGAGAAAGAGAAATAAAATCAACAAGAGTGAGTGAGCTAGTGGGCAAAAATGAGTGAAATTTTAAAACGAAGGAATTCAGTGGCAATATATATGAACAAAAGTGAGAAAGTGAGATAGGGGGATGAGTAAATAAAGTTAGTAAGAATAAAAAGTGAGCAAGAGTGAGTGAGAAATAACACCATTAATATTTAAAAAGTGTGTGAGAAAAACAACAAACATGAGAGACTGGGAGTGTGAGCCAGAGTGAGAATGAGTAAGAAAGAGTGAAAGATAGAGAAAAGTGAATAAAAAAGTGAAAAAGTGAGAAAGAGGGTAAAAGAGACTTGGAAAAATTGTGCTAGTGTGTTTTCTGGCTATGACCGCTCTAAAAGGTTAAAGACAGTGAGTGAGAGAGGAAATAATGGAGAGAGAGAGAGAGAGAGAGAGAGAGAGAGAGAGAGAGGGGGGGAGGGGGAATGAAAGGAGAGTCCATTCTTAATTGGGTCTAGGAAAATAAATGGGTGCAAGAAGAAGGAAGAAGGAGACGAGGAGGAGGAAGATGGAGAGGAGGAGAAGAGGAGCAGGAGGAAGAGTTTAGAGGAGGAAAAAGAGGAACAGAAGGAGAAAAAGAAGAGAAGAAAAGGGAGGTAGAAGAGACTTGAGGAGAAGAGAAGGAAAGAAGGAAGACAGGAAGAAGGGGAAGGATGAGAATGAATATGAGACAAACATTGTGTAAGTGTTGTCTGTATTGTATTTGTAATGTGTTTGGTTCTTGTGTTACAGATCCATGTAAACACACATGAAAATTACCTGATGATTCTCACGCACGTATATGCACTTGACAAGGACATGTCACACACACACACACACACACACACACACACACACACACACACACACACACACACACACACACACACACACACACACACACACACACACACACACACACACACACAGTGCCACCGGGTATTGGTGATATGGCAGGATTATGTTGGCATGTGTGTACAGTACCTTGCCATAACTACTGCCCCTCCCTGCCTTACACACACACACACACACACACACACACACACACACACACACACACACACACACACACACACACACACACACACACACACATATCCTTCTTAGTGAAATTGTGAGATAATGTAAGAGAGAGTTGCTGGAAAGTGAATGGCAGATTGAGAATGACTGGCCTATTCTCTGTGTGTAAATTTTTGAGAAAGAGAAATAAAATCAACAAGAGTGAGTGAGCTAGTGGGCAAAAATGAGTGAAATTTTAAAACGAAGGAATTCAGTGGCAATATATATGAACAAAAGTGAGAGAGTGAGATAGGGGGATGAGTAAGTAAAGTTAGCAAAAGTAAAAAGTGAGCAAGAGTGAGTGAGAAATAACACCATTAATAATAAAAAATGTGTGAGGAAAAATAACAAACATGAGAGACTGGGAGTGTGAGCCAGAGTGAGAATGAGAGTAAGAAAGTCTGAAAGGTAGAGAAAAGTGAACAAAAAAGTGAGAAAATGAGAAAGAAGGTAAAAGAAAGGTGGAAAAAGTGTGCTAGTCTGGTTTCTGGCAATGGCCGCTGTAAAAGGTTAAAGACAGTGAGTGAGAGAGGAAATAACGGAGAGAGAGAGAGAGAGAGAGAGGCATGAGAGTCCATTCTTAATTGGGTCTATGGAGAAGAACGGAAGCAAGAAGAAGGAAGAAGGAGACGAAAAGGAGGAAGATGGAGAAGAGGAGCAGGAGGAAGAGTTTGGAGGAGACAAAGGAGGAACAGAAGGGAAAAAAAGAAGTAAGGGAAGAAAAAGAAGGTTGAAGAGACTTGAGATGAGGAGAAGAGAAGGAAAGAAGGAAGACAGGAAGAAGGGGAAGGATGAGAATGAATGTGAGAGACAAACATTGTGTAAGTGTTGTCTGTATTGTATTTGTAATGTGTTTGGTTCTTGTATTACAGATCCATGTAAACACACGCATGGCAATTACATGTACACTAAGACGCACTTCAGTACACTGACACACACACACACACACACACACACACACACACACACACACACACACACACACACACACACACACACACACACACACACACACACACACACACACACACACACAGCCATCACAGCTCCCTTCCCTGCCTCCCTCCCCCCCCCCACACACACATCGACTGACACATCCCATGGATACATTTTCCAGTGTGTACACTGATTCTCTCTCTCTCTCTCTCTCTCTCTCTCTCTCTCTCTCTCTCTCTCTCTCTCTCTCCACGGTCTGCTACAGTGTGGTCAATCCGCAGCAACAGACGCTGATAACACTGATCTAGCGCTAAATAAGGTCATTATACTCTGTTCACTTTAACTTGGCCTAAAATTACCATCTCTCCATCCTGAATAATAAGCTGTAGCCATAGATTAATGCTAGAATATGATGCTAGTCACGAAGAAGTGCTTTGGAAAGGATGTAGAGTCGTAGTATTGTCTCCTGCCACTGAGCTACGTGAAATAAGCTGCAAAAGGACGAAAATCTGGGCCAAGTTAAGGTGAGTGGAGTATAGTGGAGAGAAAAACAGGAGAGGAGAGAGAACTTTTGGTGCTTCCTGTACCAACCCTGACCTATGCCCTCCATGTGTATTACAGTTTTGTGCTTATTAAGGTGTACACGACTTTGAAAACGTACACAACTACTTTGCATACGTACACAGCTACTTACTTTGGATACGTACACAACTACTTACTTTGGATACGTTCACAACTACTTACTTTGGATACGTACACAACTTTTGGATACGTACACAACTTCTTTGGATACGTTCACAACTACTTATTTGGATACTTTCACAACTACAGTACTTACTTTGGATCCGTTCACAACTACTTTCGATATGTACACAACTACTTACTTTAGATACTTACACAATTACTTACTTTGGATACGTACACAACTTCTTACTTTGGATACGTACACAACTACTACCTTTGGATATGTACACATACTACACAACTACTTCCTCTGGGTACGTAGACAACTACTACCTTTGGATACGTACACATCTACTACCTTTGGATACGTACACAGCTACTTTGGATACGTACACAACTACGTACTTGAGTTACGTTCACAACTGCCTACTTTGGATACGTACACAACTACTTACTTTGGATACGTACACAGCTACTTACTTTGGATACGTACACAACTACTTACTTTGGATACGTACACAACTACTTACTTTGGATACGTACACAGCTACTTACTTTGGATACGTACACAGCTACGTACTTTGGATACGTTCACAACTACTTACTTTGGATACGTACACAACTACTTACTCTGGATACGTACACAAAGTCAAGGCGATGTTGTGCCTGCAGTTCCTTTATGTAAAAGGAATAACATAATTATTCAGTTTTTCGTTTAAAAAATATGGAATTAGGAATAAATCTTTAGGACAACTTGTATAACTAGAGCGATAAATAGATAGACAGATAGATGAGTAGATAGATAGACAGGCAAATAGATAGGTATGTAGATAGACAGATAGATAAGTAGATAGATAGATAGGTAGATAGATATACAGATAGACAGATCAGCCACTACGTCCAAAACTCACCACACACCAATATATATTAATTCTCTCCCTCTCTCATTTCATCCTTCCTGCCAGTCTCCTCTCCCTTCCTCTCCCCTGCCTCTCCTCTTCTCTGCCCCATCATTCTGTATTAAATTCATCACAGAAATTACAGATTAATATCTCTCTCTCTCTCTCTCTCTCTCTCTCTCTCTCTCTCTCTCTCAAATTTGGCTCTGGAACAAAATATTCACACAAATTTGAATCTTTCTTCTACTTTGATTTTTTTCCTTTTTCTTTTTTCTCGTTTTTCATAGTTTTTGTTTTTTTGTTTTTTGTTTGTTTATCTTTTTTGTTTGCTTTATTTGTTTTTCCTTTTCTTTTTCTTTGCCCTTTTGTTTTTTCATTTCATTTTATTGTTATTTTTATTTTCCTTTTCCTTTCATTTTATTTTTTCCTTTTTCCTTTTTCTTGTTCCTGTTTTATTCTCTTTTTTGTAATATTTCTTTTTTTCCCCTTGTTTCTGAGCTTTTCTTCTTTCTTCATCATCATCATCATTGCCATCTTCTTCTTCTTCTTCTTCTTCTTCTTCTTCTCCTCCTCCTCCTCCTCCTCCTCCTCCTCCTCCTCCTCCTCCTCCTCCTCGTTACTCTCTTGCCTGCCTTTCCGAAGCCTCAGCATGTCCAGTACTGAATATCAGGTTCCACATCCAGTGTCCGGTGTGGCTAAAATGTCAAATGTTGGCTTCTGTCAGATGTTTGACTCTGCCCGTTTTGTTTATTGCATTATTTATTCCTTATTACCTCGGTGCTTGTTAATCTGTTTTATTAATCTCTCTCTCTCTCTCTCTCTCTCTCTCTCTCTCTCTCTCTCTCTCTTTCCCCTGGTATACGCCTCCTGGTACGCACAAATAAAAAAACATCTTCACATAGGTAATCAGTGGTTTCACAGTGAGCTTAGTTGCTGGTCACGTTTTCATCTCAAGGCAAATGGTTCTGAAGGATAGTTTATTTTCTGTATTGTGCAACCTTCATGGCTTATAATGTTTTTGGTAATAACATTAGGCATACACGTAAATGAGTAATGACCTGAGAACATTTCAATTCGTTCGTCAGCTGCTTCAGAACGTTAAGACGGGATGGTGTACAGGTAGTACTGGATCGTGTGTACATCCTTGCAAAATAGTACTGAATCACACATCGTGGAGATTAAATTAAATGCAAGTCACAGGTGTATACATGTGTGAATAGGTACCTTCAGTGTAGGTAGGCTGCCACGGTACACAGCAACCATTACACACTGCTACAAACACCGTTAAGGTTTTAAAAAGGCACACACATGCGTATTCTCGTCGGTTGGGGAAGCTCCCTAACATATTTTTCTGAGCGATTTATTATGTTTATTACAATTTACTGTCCTATTCTGTGTTATTTAAGTCCATCCTATATCACCATGCTCCGCATAACGTTCAAAATTATATTACTCAGCCATATTAAAAAATAAATCGCTAAGGAAGAGGTGTTAGGGAGCTTCCTTACCCGACGAGAATACGGACCCTAGACTCGACTGTAAGGCCATCATAAACCTAGGCAGCTATTCCCGCCAGGTAAGGGGGCTCCCTAGCACCTCTCCCTAAGCGATTTATTTTTGGATTTGAGTGGTTAATATATTTTCATGATTTATTTATGCAGAGTATGGTCATCATAGATGGGTTTATGTAATACAGAGGAGGACAGTAATGAGTAATAAGCGAATTAAATAACTTAGGAAAAGATGTTAGGTCGCTTCCTTACGCGTCGAGAATACGGGTCCTAATCTCAATCTTTAAGGTGTAATGCATGTGGTGGGGAGGACTGCTGGGCCTCAGGGAGTGGACTGATGAATAAGAAATGTAAACAGTAAAACTACTGGTGGTGTGAATATTTGGCTGTGTATGTAACCTTGCTGTTTCTTCCCTCAGGTAGGAGGCTGACCCTTGGCTGTGTGTGGTGAGTGTTGAGGGACAGGGTTGCTACTGTTTTTACCAGCTGGTTTTGTACTGGTATTATTATTATTATTATTATTATTATTATTATTATTTATAATTATTATTATTATTATTATTACTATTATTATTATTATTATTATTATTATTATTATTATTATTTTTATTGTTATTGTTGTTGTTATTATTATTATTATTTATCATTATTATTATTATTATTATTATTATTATTGGTACTTGTATAGGGTAAGTAATCGATAATTACTAAGACTGCCTCCTGGAATGTCCAGACTTTGGTTGGGGATGTTGTCCGTGTCCTTCTGTACCAAACACTGTTCTGAAACTACCAGCAACAAAAGCCCGTCTCTGGCTACACTACCCACTCCCAGTCGGGGATACTGATCACAGATCGGGGTCTAAACTACCCCTGGATCTGCCTGTCATGGAGAGGCACCCTCTTGGGAAAATTACAACCTCATGTTTGGTATAATAGATTTGGCAGCAAACATGAGCAATGAAAATTACTGTGCCTCTTGGTATGGGAAAGCCTTGTTTCCTTACACAGACAGACAGAGGACAATAAGCCCGTCTCCAGCTACACCCCCGAGAGGTGTACCCTCTTAGAGAGATGGGCCGCATTAGGGGGATTATGCTGTACAGTTGTGGTGGCCGATTGTGAAGATGGATATTGCCAGGCTTAAGAGAGTCCAGGCAGGGGTTAATAAACTAATGCCATCCATCAGGCACATGGGATACCACAGAACGCTGCACACACTGGGCCTGCTTTGGTTTGGCACTAGGCATTTGTGCGGACAACTCACACAAGATTTCAAAGTCCTGCATGGACTTGAAAACCTGGGCTACCAATACATTGATGTATTTGGTTTAAGCCCCAACTCGACGATGAATCACGGCTGGAACTTAACCTGAAGCGCTGCCACCATAATGCATTAGGTAATATCTTCAGGTACAAGATCTAATAAGTAACCAGCAGAGGTAGTTGACATTTCCTCCACACACCAGGTCAAAAGTAGCCGAGATAAAGTTTTGTCAGGACGAATTTAGTGGTGGCTTGAATCAGTCTTTCCTGTAAAATTTCCCAGCTCGGCCTACTTCCTCAAGGTTAGGTGCTTTTGCTTTTCCATGCCCTTTCTGTGTGTGGGAGAGGTGGGTGGGGAGAGCCTTCACTTTTATCTGTTTTAAAGCAGCAACGTGTACTAAGCAGTTTTATATGGTTCAGGAACATTTGGGATGCTCTCTCTCTCTCTCTCTCTCTCTCTCTCTCTCTCTCTCTCTCTCTCTCTCTCACCAGGAGTTTGGGTTAAGGTGACCATCCTCTCGTTCCTGAGTGGCAAAAAGTCAGATGCAGACTCCAACTTCTCTCTCATTAAAACTCTTTCAAGCTTTATTCGATTGGAGCGCCTTAACCCACTAAATCACCAGGTGTCATGTGACGATATGGTTACCACTCAGCGTAGTAAATGTTTTCCTGAGTTACTGTGGCTCGTTAGCTTAAGGCAGGACTACATCGAGCATGTGGATGGTGGACGCTTCACCATCCTAATAATAGTTGACGTAACACGTTGCAGTAATAATATTAATAATAATAATAATAATAATAATAATAATAATGATGATAACAATAGGTTGAGATTAATATCAACATGGTAATGACGACGATAACAATAGTTGCTGATATTGCTATATTTTAATACCTAATAACTATATCGGCAGCAACCACTTCCAAAATAAATTTACATAACAGTATTGTTGTGGCCTCTAGAATAATATATGCCAACCACTGCAAATATAAAAAATGATAAAAATAGCCAGTGCGCCACATTTTAATTTCCTCAACAACAGAGCGGTGAATTGCGCCACCTGATTTGCATACGACATTTAAATATCAATCCTTTTACTGGAATTATTTTTGCGGTTGAGATTTTATGTTTCTGTGTCTGACTCTGGGCATAGGCTTCAGAGCCCGTTCCCTGAGGCCCAGCAGTCCTTCTGCGTATCATACACCTCCACATGTCACCACTTCGGCGCTAACACCCACCGTCCATACTGAGTACATGCTAGGGCTGTCTCATATAGGACTGGTGTATTGGTATTAGCGGGGGTGTTTTTACAAGTCGGTGGGGCTTCGAACCTGCGTCCATTGGATGGCAGAATGGTTATACAGACGCACATATTTGTATATATAGGATCATCAGACACTTGTACAGTAAATTAAACAATTCTCTTCCCACTCCCGTCTGAATGAAATGTACAGCTGGCGAGATACACTGATAAACCTATCGCTACTAACGTGTACTTCTCATGGTTCGATTTTCCGCTATATACTCGTCACACTTTGGGAAGATAGTTGTATGTCTGTCTGTATTTATAATAGTATACGGATTATTGAACTTAAGTTTACCCTCGTGTTTGTGTGACCAATATATTCACAAGCATGTTTTGTGTATGTGGCGTATTTGTATACACATATTATATATGTACGTACATACCGGTACATATCTCTTACATAGATACATACACAGTTCAACACACACACACACACACACACACACACACACACACACACACACACACACACACACACACACATTACAAGCATGTGATTATTATTATGATTCTGGCCTAACCAAAACAACCGCCACCACCTCAACTACTGCTGCTACAATAACCACCATCGTCACTACAATTACAGCTACCACTCTGTAATTACCACTACCACAAATACTGTCACTCTTGTTACCCCCAATACTAACACAACCACCATTATCGTGAAAACTACCTCTTTTATTACCACAACTTCCTCACTACCACAATAACTACCAACAGCTACCACAGCCACCACTACGACCACAATACCACAACCATCATCACGGCAACTACCACGCAAACACAACTACTATCACTACCAAGACTACCACCACAATCCCTACTACCACCACTTCTTCCACCAAAAGCACCAAAACTACCATAACCATCACCACTACCACATCTACCACCACAACCCCTACCCACGCAAGCACCACAACTACCATCACAAATACAATTACCAGTGCCACCATAACTACCACCAGCACCACTACTACTACCACCAGCACTTAGCACAACCACTATCACCACGACTACCACAATTAACACCACTGCCACAACAGCCACCGACATCCTTACCTAACACCTCTCTCACGTCTGGTCTAATTAACTCTCTCTCTCTCTCTCTCTCCTCAGGTGTTGAGTCCACACCTGCCCTTAATTAAGAGGTACCAGGTGAGCTAGACAGGTAGAGAGAGACAGGACTCACTCTAAAGCTCCCTCTAATTGTTTAATAATTTATTTAGCTCTACTCCGTTTTTTGTTTGTGGGTCTCTCTCTCTCTCTCTCTCTCTCTCTCTCAGGTGCTAAGACCACACCTGACCTTAATTAAGAGGGGCCAGGTTAGCCAGACAGGTAGAAAGAGGAAGTACTCGCTCTAAAGTTCCCGCTAATTTGCTTAATATTTTATTGAGCTCGACTTCGTTTTTTGTTTGATTCTCTCTCTCTCTCTCTCTCTCTCTCTCTCTCTCTCTCTCTCTCTCTCTCTCTCTCTCTCACACACACACACACACACACACACACACACACACACACACACACACACACACACACACACACACACACACACACACACACTTTGATTTCAGTGATCCCCTCCCCCTCCCCCACCTGTTATATATATGATAATGGCAAAGACACCTGCCATGAGTAGGAAAGGGGAGGCGATAGGTTAGGAGGGGAGGGGAAATACAGGGAGGGGAGGGGAAATGCAAGGAGGAAAGGAGAGGGGACAGGAGGGGAGGGAGCGAGAGGAGAGGAGAATAAGGAAGGAATGAGAGGGAAGGAACAGGAGGAGGAAGAGGGAGGGGGCAGGAGACAGGTTGATGTAAAATTTAGAGGGGATGGGGTGAGGGGAAGAGGGAGGGGAGGAAGGAAGTGGAAGGGGAGGGGGATAGGAAATAAGAAAAGGAGAATAGAGGCAATGGAGGAATAAAGGGAGAGGGGAAGGGAGGAAAGACGAGAATACTCGGTTGGAGGACAGAAGGAAGGAAGAGGGGAGGGAAGGTGAAGGGAATGGAGGAAAGTGGAAGGGGCGAGGGGAAGGGGAGAAAGAAAGGAGGAAGGGAACGTCGAAAAGTATTGGAGAAAGAGAAGGAAGGAGGAGGGGAAATAGGAGGAACTGGAGAGAAATGAGATACAGGAAAGGATGGAATGAAGGAAGGATGGGGAGATGGGGAAGAGGGGACGAGGAATGGAAGGTCGAAGTTGAAAAGATGTGGAGGAGGAGGAGGAGGAAGAGGAGGATGGAGAAGGAGGAGGGAGAATGGGAACAGAGGAATGAGAAGGGAAGGGAGGGATAGGGAAGGAGAAGATGGATATACACAATGGAGTGCAGAAGGAAGGAGGAGGAGGGGATGAGTGGACACGAGAGAGGAGGACGGAAGAGAAGAGAGAATGCGTAGAACGAGAGAGGAGCGAGATGAAGTGGAGAGATAGAAGAGAAGAGGTGAGATGATTAGAGAGAGAGAGAAAGAGAGAGAGTCAATCCTATACACCGCTCATACATTCTGCCATACATACTATTTCCACTGTTAATCCAGTATATAAAAAAATATTGCACAGTTCTCAGGAATAACGGAAAAAACTTGGCCTTAAGGGAATGGGAGGGGGAGGGGAAAATATGAGGGAGAGAGAGAATGTGAGAGTGATAGACAAGTGTGTGTGTGTGTGTGTGTGTGTGTGTGTGTGTGTGTGTGTGTGTGTGAGAGAGAGAGAGAGAGAGAAACCGAACCCCTCTCAAATATTCTATCCAGGTGAAATTGTAAAAAAATTGAAGGGTTAAAACTAGAGCTGAGAGAGAGAGAGAGAGAGAGAGTCCTGCGTACATTCTTGTTTGCCTTGGTAAGCTTGAGTATGCTTCTGTGTGTGTACCGTATATGTATAAATATATGGTTAGATTATACAGTATTATCTCATATATGTTATGATTGCATGAGTGTGTATATTTTTGTATGTATGTTTGTATTCAAGTATGTTTGTATGTGTGGATATATGGTAGCTTAGCATCTGTCAACAAAAAATCAACTCCCCACATTTTGAGTTAAAAAAAAAAAAAAAAAGGCGAAAATATGTACAGAAAGATGATTTTCATATTAATCAAAAACTTACTCAGGGATTGCAGTCGTCAGATAAGGTTTAAATTTTATGACGTCACAGCGATCGCCAATGAGAAGGGTGAAATTTCATGACGTCACAGGGATCGCCAGTGAGAAGGGTGAAATTTTATTACGTCACAGCGATGGCCAGTGAGAAGGGTGAAATTTTATGACGTCACAGCGATGGCCAATGAGAAAGGTGAAATTTTATAACGTCACAGGGATTGCCATTGTTATACCTGGATTTTAATGACGTTACACCGAGCACATCAGTCCAGTGAGGAATGTGTGTTTTCAAGAGAGAGTGAGAGAGAGGGAGGCGAGAGAAAGGGGGGGGGGGAGTTACATGTGTTCCATTAAGAGACGCAAGACAGAATCTCTGGCAGTCTGTCAGTATTATAATGATTCTATATTATAATGATCCGTGTTCTGTATGTTTGTTGGTTAGTCCATTTGTTACCTTAACACAGCAAAAATGTCGCATTATATCGCAATTTTGTCAGAGCACGGTGCTCTCACTTGAAGAATAAAACAGATTTCAGTCCAATTGGGCCACAGGTCCCCGGGTTATGACTCATTTCTGACCTTTTGACATCGAGCGGCTTCGGCGGCCAGTAGCGGATCACTTTCTTTGTGGGCATTGAAGTTACCTTACCTGCCTTTTAGACGTTCAGTGGAAAGGCCTCCGAAGGCGGCCTTTGAGTGCTGTGTAATTTTCATTTTTTCCTTGTCTTGTACACAGGAGGTAGATTTTAAAAATTGATTTAGGAAAGGAACGGTAATAATAGATACAGCATCGCATATTCAATCTTATATATATATATATATATATATATATATATATATATATATATATATATATATATATATATATATATATATATATATATAGTGTATCAGAGACTTCCGGGAAATGATGTGGGGGGGAAATGATATGGGTTGACTGAGGCAGAGCGCTAGGGAACACCAGCCCGACACCAACCGACACACAAACCTCTCGCCGTGTGATTAATGTTCGGTGTCATGAATGTGTATCATTATTAATACAAATCCCTTTTCTAATTTTTTAGCATTTAGAAAGTCCTTTATTGATATAACTTGATTTTAAACACTTTTGAAATACTGTACTGTTCACTTTATACACCTTATTATTTACGGTCTTACAAACTAAACATGTTCAATTTGTATATTTCACTTATCACTCGTCACCCTCGAGCAGTATATCAGGGACTTCCAGGGCAATGCTGTGGGTCAGACTGAGGCCAGAGCATGGGGGAACGATGGTGACGCCGCTAGCCCACCACCATCTGACGCACAAACACACAAACCGTGCAGACAGTATGGCTGCCCTGGCCTGAGGTTAGGCAGTCCAAGCTGCTTCTATGTTTGAAGTTTTCCTGTTAAATAAGAAAAAATTTCGGTAGGCTCCATGACTCCGAAAAAGCGAACTCTGGTCTAGTGAAATCCATTGTAGAGAGGTCATTCTGTATATATATATATATATATATATATATATATATATATATATATATATATATATATATATATATATATATATATATATATATATATATATATATACATACCAAACCATACGTGCTCCCTACGTGTCAACAAGTGGGTTGGTGGAGGATTAGTGCCCTTCCCCATAAAACAAATAACTCTAAGTCAAATGGCCACCCCTTAAGGGATCTTGGCGTCTGGCAATAGATAGATAGATATATATATATATATCCATCCCATTGGAGCCCAGTGTCCACAGTACTGGACAGAACTGGGAATTTTCAAATCCTAATAAAGTAGGGAACCCCCGGGTAGGGACCTATGAGCTTCGCGACTATGAGCCGATGGGCGGAAGGCGGTACGCTTAGAACCCTCCCGGAACGGTGCCTCGCCCAACAATCCTGGGATCCAATGGGTTATATATATGAGTGAAATTCTTGGGATCAAGGCGTGCCCTCTGACCAAAGTTCTCCTGTAGTCGGTAAAAATAGGACTGTTGTTGACAGTGTTACTACCACCACCACAACTAACACACCTACCACCACAACTAACACACCTACCACCACAACTACCGGACATACCATCTTTACTACCACATTACCACCACACCTGCTACACCTACCACTCCAACTACTACAACTACCAGAACTTGCAACACAGCTACCACACCTACCACTACAACTACCACACCTACCACCACAACTACCACATCAACCACCACAGTTACCACACCTACCACCACAACTACAATACCTACCACCAGAACTGTCAACATAGCTACCACACCTACCACCACACCTACTACAACTACCAACACAAGTACCACATCTGCCACCACAACTACCACACCTACCACCACAACTACCAACACAAAGACACACCTACCACCACAACTACCACCCCTACCACAACAGTTGCCACACCTGCCACCAAAATTACCTCACCTACCACCACAGTTACCCCACCTACTACCACTCCTGTCAATAACAACTTCCCCATCTACAAACAAAGCTACCACACCTACCACCAACATTACCACACCTGCCAACACAACTACCACACCTGCTAACAACTACCACGATTCCCACCACAACTACTCCGCTTTCCCCTACGGCACCCACCTCCACAGCTACCCACAAAGTTAACAATTGCCACCACAGTTACCACACATATTACTACTACTACCTCTACCAGAACCAACACTGCCAGACGAACCACCACAACTTCCCCAGGTACAGCCACAACTACCACACCTACCACCACAACTACCACAATTGCCACAATTGCCACACTTGCCACAAGAACTACCTCACCTGCCACCACAACTACTACACCTACCATCACAACTACCACCACAACTATCACACATACCACCACACACCACCACACCTACCATCACAACTACTACACCTACCAACACACCTAGCATCACAACTACCAACACAACTACCACACCCACCACCACACCTACCATCACAGCTACTGCACATACCACCTCACCTACCATCACAACTACCACATCTACCACCAGAGCTACCACACCTACCACCACAACTACCACACCTACCACTACAACTACCACACCTACCACTACAACTACCACACCACCACAACTACCACAGTTGCCACACCTACCACCAGAACTACCTCACCTATCACCACAATTACCCCACCTACTACCACAACTACCACACTTAGCAATAACAGCTCCCTCACCTATCAACAACGCTACCACACCTGGCACCACCACTACCACAACTACCACACCTACCACGCCTGGCAACACAGCTACCACACCTGCTAACACAACTACCACGATTCCCACCACAACTGCTACAGTTACGGCTACGGCACCCTCCTCCACAGCTACCCACAAAGTTAACAGTTACCACCACAGTTACCACACATAACTACTACTACCTCTACCAGAACCAAGACTGCCAGAAGAACCACCACAAATACCACAGCTACAACCACAACTACCACACCTACCACCACAGCTACCACAGCTACAACTATTACCACCACAGGTACACACACCACCACCATACCGCCACTTCTACCACTATTACCAACATTGTAACTACTCCCATTGACACTACTACCACATCTACCACCATAACTACCACCAGTACACTTACATCTACTACTACAACAACAACAACAACAACTACTACTACTACTACTACCACAACTACCCTACCACTACTAACATCACTGTATTAGTTATGAGAGTGGGAGAGTAACTTTGACATCATAATGTTCAACTCAGTGTCTGGCATCTGTCAAGAGTTAGAGAGAGAGAGGGAGAGAGAGAGAGAGAGAGAGAGAGAGAGAGAGAGAGAGGGAGAGAGAGAGAGAGAGAGAGAGGGAGAGAGAGAGTTTGGAGGGACTTTGTTACCATCCCTTCCGTATAAATAACAAAAGATAAGGAGGAGGAGGAGGAGGGAGAGAACGAATGAGCGAGGGAATCAAGGAGAAGAGAAAGAGGAAGATGCAGATTGTGCAACTCTCTCTCTCTCTTTCTCTCTCTCTCTCTCTCTCTTTCTCTCTCTCTCTCTCTCTCTCTCTCTCTCTCTCTGGCTACATAGCTTATCCTTCTGCTTGTCTGCTCGCATCTCTGTCCTTCCCTCACTCTCTCCTTCCCTCCTCTCCTACTCTCCCTCCCTCCCTCTCCTTTCTCTTCTCTTTGCCTCCCTGTTTCTCTCCCTTCTTTTCCATTATCTTGCATCTTTCCTCGTATTCTCCTTCCTTCCTTCATCTCCTACCTCCTGTCTGTTCCCCTTACTTTTCCCTCACTCCGTTTTTTTTGTTCCACTGTTCTTCTTTCTTTTCTTCTGTCACCTCTTCCTTCTCTCACTTCCTCTTAGCCTACTTAACAAATCTGTCAACGAACAGGAATTCACAAGTTGGATGGAGGCAGAGAAAGTGGTTGTAATTAAAGACATTCTCTGGCAACCAGAAGTATCCGGCAGCGCTTGATATAACAGCATTTGACATTGTGTTACATTTCCACAAAAGAGTAGTTTATGGCAGGATGGAATCCCCAAGGGCCGCCCGCACCGGGCAGACCAGTGGCACAGGCGGGTTCCGGGCAGAGTTTTTTTTTTTTTTCCCCTTCGGGTACACTTAGTCATCCAGTCATATTGGCAACGTCGCACCGAGGTCAGAGAGAAATGAGTCAGCAACGCTGCACCTTCGCTCGGAAATACGTGAGACGATTCAACTAGTTAAGCCTTAAAATAATCAGAAAAGTCCTTTTAACATTAAACCAACCTATGCCTAGTTATGCTTAACCTGACGTTAACCAACCATAATCCCTAATTTTGTTTTGGGAGATGACGAAGGTACGACGTTGTCGAGTCTTTTCTCGTGGCACTTGATCCGACGTTGCCAATATTACTACATGACCAATTATAACCAGAAAAAAAAAAAAAAAACATACAGACAACGCCAGTATGCACGGTCAGTTGTTTACCGAAGAAAGTTTAATTTCCCATGGTCTAGACCAGCCATACTTCCCCTTCCCAGCCGTGAGGCACTACCTAGAGAGAATGCCCCCCTCTTTTTATTTATTTATTTATTTTTTAAAACTAGGAACACGAAATTCGGTCAGTGGTCGACCTACACCGCGATTCGTTTTTTTTTTTTTTTCCAGGGTGTGACCCCTTTGCCTTAATGCCAAAGTTTAGAATAGAATATAAGAAAAACCTCGAAACACATATTTCAAGCATTATCCAGCCCCAAAGAATTTTTTTTACTGAAGCAAAAGCAAAAAGGTATCAATGCCAGCAATCGGGCCACTAGAGTTAGCAAATGGAAAGCAGACTAACAGTGAAATCGAAATGGCTGAAACATCTAGTGCTTTCTTTGTACAGATATTTACTTTAGGAAATTCAGCTTTGATTCCTTCGTCTTCCCTCATAGGCATATAATGAAAGCAGCAACATCAACAACATTGTAGTGAATGCAAGAGGTGTCCTGGTTTCCATTAGTAAGCTTAAGATCAACAAAACACTTAAGCCTCAGTGGAGAACCCCCCAATGTTAAAGGATGTAAAACAGAAAGCATCCAAATCTCCAACTTTTTAATTTTCAGTATGGCATTACAGATCGGCTCAGTACCAAATGAATACAAACTAACTAATGTGACTATTATAAAAAAAAAAAAAGGTAATAAACCATAACCTGGAAATTATCATCCAATCAGCCTAACATCAGTAGTGTGCATATTGTTGGAAACCATAATTAGAGATAAACTAATTAAGCATTTAATACAGAACAGTCTCATCAGAATTCACAGCATGGATTCCGGAACAGTCATTAATGTCTTATAATTCGCCTCAAGCTTTTCTGTAATAGAACTGATATATTAGATAAAAACAGACCTATTGATGATAAAGTGCCCCATAAATGGCTTGTTGAGAAATCGGGATCCGTGGTGTCCATGGCAGTTTAGTAAGTGGATCAAGAAAAACTGGCTTACAGAACAGAAACAACGGGTTGAAATAGAATACAAAAAGTTAGACTAGACAAATGTTAAAATCAGAGTACGAAAAGGTTTGAAAAGTTCAGTTTTGAGTCCCATTCTGCATTTAAGTTACATTAGTGACATTGACGAAGGGTTGTGTTGTCAGATATCCAACTTTGCTGACGATATAAAATTAGTAACAGGGCAGATACACCTAACCAAACACTAATAATTGAAAGAGAGATCAGTAACAGTAATTTAGTCAACTGTACTAAACCGTGGCAAAAGTTTTTTTACTGTTGAGAAAATGCAGTCTTAATATTGCGAGTAAAAATGAAAAAGTTCAGTACGCTGTAGACAAGTGGAGGAGATAACCAAAGGGAAATATTTAATCAAACAATTTAAAACCTCCTCGACAGTGCACAGAGGCAGAAAGCAAACAGACTGGTTAGATTCACTTAAATAAGAGATTATCATCCTTACTTTATATAATACATTTGCGTGCCTGCACCTGGAGTGGTGTTTCCAGTTTTGGTCACCGTGGGTCAAAATTGTATTGAGAATTTTGAGAGAGAGAGAGAGAGAGAGAGAGAGAGAGAGAGAGAACAACGAATGGTAACAAAAATGCCACCCCGACAGAAGACAAAGCCATACAGGAAATATTTATAAAATCCAATCCTGTGCAGTCAGTCAAAACACTGGCTGCGGGGGAATCGGAGTCAAGTATATATTTTTAAATGACATGATACTGTGGCACATGATAAGTACTTCATGATAGACTAGTGAAATTACACTAGAGGTAATGACAATATTTTTGCCCAACGTTTCCCGTCAGATGAAGTAAAGCATTTCTTCGTTATGGAGTTGTATAGTTGTGTTATAAATTGCCTAGGAATGTAGTAGAATGTGACACGGTAATGACATTGAAGACTCGCATGTGTACGTACGAGACTTCTGATTCCCAGCTAACCACGTTCTTAGCTGAATAATATTAAAGAATATTAATTATCCTTTTCTCCACACTACCGAAAATAAACCAACAATACACAGATTACCAGGTAATAGCACATTTCCTTTACACACTAGGTTCATCCATTCTCATGAAATTTCCTTGACTCAGTTCTATACTGCATGGTGGTCCTTCTCACTTATTCCTGCCGGCTTCGGCTGGAGGGTCTGTTGGTGGTGGAGGTCTTCCTGCTTTTCTGTCCTTCTCTCGGACCCATAAACTAGTTACCATAGTTGTTGTCAGCCCTATAGAAACAGTCTTGAAAGGACCATACATTGTTTTCCTTTGTACTCCACGCCTCTCCTCCTTCCTCACTCCCTCTCTCCCTACGACTTCCTCCCTCCAGCTCATATCCCTCTTTGCTTTTCTCTTTCCTTCCCTGTACCTTGCTTCCTCCATCCATGGCTCTCCATTCCTGCCTACTCCCCTCCGCCCCTGTTGTTCTCTCTTTGTCATTAGGTGATAGAGTAGTTTTTAGTTATAACCATCTCTATACCAAACAGCCACGAAAGGACCAACAGGTAGGTTGCTGTTTGCATTCCTTTGTACGCCTTTGTACACCTTCTCTTTCTGTATCTCACTCTCCTCCCTTTTTGTATCTTACTTCCCAGCTCCATGTCTCTCCCTCTCTGCTGTCATTCCTTCCCTCTCCTTCTCCCTCCCTGCTCCTCTCTTCCTGGCTATTTCTGTCCCTGCCTCCCTCCTCCTCCCATAATTTCCCTGGCTTCTTCGTTCCCTGTCCCTCCTACCCACCCTCCTCTCCATGCCTCTTCTCATCTCCTGTCTCTCTGCCTCCCTCTTTCCCTCTTCCATCCCCCTCTCCTGCTCTCCTTCCCCCTCTCCTTCTCTCCCTCCCCCTCTCCTTCTCCCTCTCCTTCTCTCCTTCCCCCTCTCCCTCTCTCCTTCCCTCCCTCCCTCTCCCTCCCTCCTTCTCTCCATGCATCTTCTCACTTCCTGCCTCCCTGCCGTCACATTATTGTCACTGTCTACCATTTGCTATGATTTCATGGCTGTGTGTGTGTGTGTGTGTGTGTGTGTGTGTGTGTGTGTGTGTGTGTGTGTGTGTGTGTGTGTGTGCGCGCGCCCTTCTCCCTTTCTTATTTGCTCTCTTCATCATCGACTTTCTCACAACCTCCTTCATATCGTTCCTTCCTTATCCTTCTTCTTTTCTGCCTGTCTCACTCATTTTTTCATACTCTTTTTCTGCCTTCCTTCTGTCATGCTTTCCTTCTGTAATTCCATCCTTTCATGCATTATTTTACTTTCTTCTTTTTTTCATATTGTTTTCATTCCCTCTCCTCTTCTTACATGCTGTCTTCCTCCCTCTTTAGTTTCTTTTTTCCTTCACAACACAGTTAACATTATTACAGAGTTTTCACTTAATGGTTTTGACTTTCTTTTCCCATTGTGTTTCATTGCTTGTTTCACTTTCTGTCCTACAATCTTTCCTTCTTTCCTTCCCTCTTACTTAAATATTTATTTTCATCTTTCATTCCTTCTTTCTTTCTATTAAATTGTTTTCCTGTTTGTCTTTATCTGTGTCTAGGTATATATTGCATTATATCAAGATGTATTTATATCCTTTAGCTCTTCCATTAACGCATCTCTCTCTCTCTCTCTCTCTCTCTCTCTCTCTCTCTCTCTCTCTTGCATGAACGTCCATTTTAACAGCTGAACATGGAACTGTTTTGCATACACATGTACGTTTTTGCCGCTTCCATAAGTTCATTTAGCCACGCACATACCAGCCTCCGCAAATGCCTGGGTATTAGAGTTAGATGTTAAATGAAGAGCAGAGTTTACATACATATACATACATACATACATGCAAACATACATACATGCAAACGTACATACATACAAGTCGAGCTCAGTAACACTCTGAAATACATAGTCCAACGAACACACACACACACACACACACACACACACACACACAATCGTTTCAGTATATACAAACATATATATACACAGAAACACATACATACCCTGACAACATACTGAGACACATGATGCATACATACATACGTACATACATACATAATTTCATGCATACGTGTTCATTTACACATGCACATACACATGGCACCGCAGCAGACATTAGGAAAAGCACACACACACACACACACAGGTAGGTAGATATACAGTGACAAAGAGGTTGGTGAGAGTGAGCGGTTAATCTCTCTCTCTCTCTCTCTCTCTCTCTCTCCATCTCTTGTCTAATCGCTTTCCTGCCACTAATGGAACACCTGGTTAACATGACTTGTTATTATATCATCGCTCTCGCTCTCTCTCATATATATATATATATATATATATATATATATATATATATATATATATATATATATATATATATATATATATATATATATATATACATATATATATATATATATATATATATATATATATATATATATATATATATATATATACATATATATATATATATATATATATATATATATATACATACATATATATATATATATATATATATATATATATATATATATATATATATATATATATATATATTGCCAGACGCCTCAATCCCGTTTGGGGTGGCCACAAACAAATCGCCTCCAAGTCGCCCTGTCCCCCGCCATTTCACTCCCCTGCTCCCAACTCACACACCCCTCTCTCATATACCTCTCCACCCCATCTCTCCATCTCATCCTCGGCCTCCCCCTCCCTCTTTCCCCCTCCACCTCACTCACATACACTCTCTTCGTCAGTCTTTCACCCTCCATCCTCTCCACATGGCCAAACCACCTCAGTGTGTTCCTCATAACGCTTCCTATCACATCCACATCAACACCACAACGCTCCTTTATATCCTCATTCGTCAGCCTGTCTCTCCATGTGACTCCACAGGCTCCTCTTATATAACTCATTTCCACTGCTCTCACTCTTGACTTGTGTCCTTCCAACAACGTCCAAGCTTCACTTCCGTACGTTAGAGTTCGTATCACAATACTGTCATGTAGTAACTTTTTCACTTCCATGCTCACTTCCCTGTTTCTTATCACTGCTTTCAAAGAACCAGCAATCTTTCTTCCCTGCTGTACCCTTTCAAGCACTTCACCCTCCAAACCTCCATCCTTACTCATCACACTACCCAAGTACTTAAACGTACTCACATTTTCCAATTCCTCACCATCCAACCTCGCTGTACATTCACTGACTTCACCTCTCTCAAAGACCATCACTTTACTCTTCCCTACATTCACCTTTAGATTCCGTTTCTTACACACACTCTCAAACTCATCCACCAAGCCTTGCAGCTCCCCTTCGTCTTCACTCAACAACACAGTATCATCCGCAAACAACAGTACAGGGAGTTTCCAAACACTATCCTCTCTCACCAGGGCCACTCCAACATCCACTACCCTACCTTGTACCTCTTTTATTACCCCATCCATGTACAGATTGAACAACCATGGAGACATAACACATCCCTGTTTCAACCCAACTTTCAAAGAGAAAAATTCACTTAGTTCACCATCCACACGCACTGCAGCCTTCGCACCATCGTACATACTCTTCACAGCATTCAACAACTTTCCATCTACTCCATATATTCTTAACACTTTCCACAGTCCTAGTCTATCCACCCTGTCATATGCTTTCTCCAAATCCATGAAAGCCGCATACAACTTCTTTCCCTTCTCTAGAAACTTTTCCACTAAAGATCTGAGGATGAATATCTGATCTACACAACCTCTTCCCTTCCTAAAGCCTCCCTGTTCTTCTCCAACTAATTTCTCTGTTCTTTCTCTAACTCTGTCAATAAGTATCCTACCATACACTTTTCCTATTATACTAAGAAGACAAATACCCCTATGATTACCACACATTTCTTTTTCCCCTTTTCCTTTGTACAAGGGAATAATTATACCTGACTTCCAATCCTCCGGGACTCTACCTTCCTCCCAGGCCAATCTGCACATCTTCCACATCCATTCTACTACTATCTCTCCCCCATGCTTCAGCATTTCACCACACACTCCATCAATTCCTGGGGCTTTCCCTGATTTAACTTTCTTCATTGCTTCCACAACTTCTATCCTACTGATTTCTTCCTGTCTTCTCACCTCCCTCCTTTTCCCAGCCATTCCCCAGCCACTTATACTCGCATTACTTCCATCCTCTATGTTCAACAATTCCTTAAAGTGTTCTCTCCATCTGCTCACTTTTTCTCCCTTCTCCACTAGTAATCTACCATTTTTATCTTTCACTCCCCTGCTAACCTCGCTTCCACCCTGTCTTACTCTTTTCACCTCTTTCCAGAACATTTTCTTACAGTTCCTCCACTTTACACTCAAATTCTTTCCAAATTCCTCATCCACTCTCTTCTTACTCTCTCTTACTAATCTTTTCACCTCTCTCTTTCTTTCTACATATAACTCTCTCTTCCGCCTCTCATCTTCTTCCACGCCCCTATTTCTCATCCATTCATTGTATGCTTTCTTCTTTTGTGCCATAGCCCGTTTCACCTCTTCAATCCACCACGCTGTTCCTTGCACCCCCCTCCGTCTTCTCTTCCTTCCACACACCACATCACATGCTGCACATATTTCTTCTGTAAATATTCTACACACACCTTCCACGTCCCCCATCTGCTCCAATTCATATTTGCCCAATCGTTCCTCCACTTCTCTCTTATACTCTGCCTTTTTCTCATCCTCTTGTATCCTTTCCACTCTCCTTGCAACTACTCCTTCCTCTCGTCTTTCCCTTCTTCTATTCCTCCATCTTACTTGAATTCTAATTCTGGCCACCACCAAGTAGTGGTCAGAAAGTCCACTCCCCCAACCGCTATAAACTCTTGCATCCAATATACATCTTCGCATCCTTTCATCCACACACACATAATCAATCATTGCCTTGCTTTCACTCAGTTCACCACCCACCCTTCTCATCACTCGCCATGTATACCTGTGGATCATTTTATGCCTGAAGAGGATATTGGCTATCACCAACCCCCTCCCAGGACAAATGTCCACTAACGCACTCCCATTCTCATCTACCTCAGCAGGCACACCCCACTCACCAACTATTCCATCCACCTTCACATTCCCAACTTTACCATTCATATCACCAATCAAAAACACTTTCTCATTCCTTCCAATATATATATATATATATATATATATATATATATATATATACAGTATTAGGAATGAGTAAGGATTGATAGTGCGGAAAATCTTTGCTTTATTTATGCAGAAACTTCGAATGAATTCCATCAGTATTGAAGTAGATTCTCTTTGTCTGTCTGTCTGTGTGTGTGTCTTTCTCTCTCTCTCCCCTAAGTACACTGGGGAATTTAACGATGGAATTAGAAAAACGATTTAAATGGAGCAGAAAATAAATGAAAATTGGTCTCACTGAGAAACTACTTGGCAGAGAGAGAGAGAGAGGGGGGGGGGCTACGTGTAACTTGTACTTCTCTCCGACAAGGAGAGTATGTTTTCATCCCAGTTTGTTTGTTTGTCAGTTTTTTTGTCTATTAGCAGGATCACTCAAAAACTAAAAGAGAGATTTGGACCAAATATGGTGGGCAGATAGCCCATGTCCCAGGGAACAATCGATTAACTTTTGGCACCGATCCGTATCGTATTACAGATTCTGGATCCGGAAAACACTTTTTGTAAAACCCTAACCAGTGATGAGAAAACGTAACCCATCATGAAGAGTGGGTTGGAAATTACGTTGCCCTTGTTGGAGGGATGCGCTCCATTGAGTGACCCTCTAATTACATTATCTAACTCTCTCTTTTTTCTAATTCTTAATTATTCTCCATTTTTCTCATTCTCTGCCTCCCCCCTCCTCCTCTTCCTCCTCCTCCCTCTCTCCTCGTGTCTACAGGACATCCCGTAAACTTAACGTAGAGTCGCGTAATGTCATTATACATTTTTTGATTTACTTAATGCAGATGAGGTAATATACAGTAAGCACAGATTAGGATCTGCACAGATAGCCCGGAGTAAACGGTCACTACTCCTACTTTCGACCTGTGATGGGCTGTGGATCACTGAGGGTCCCTGTTAATCAAGTGACCACCATCGGGATTTTTTTAATGTACCAGGGGTCACTGCTTCAGGATGAAACTTGTGTACTTGTCCCACATGGGAGAGTTCCTTGTCTCAGTGGAGTGAACGGAGCTAGGGCCTGATTGACTGCTGCCTCCCTAAAAAGCGCCAGGAAGGGCTGCCGCACCACCCCTAAACATCCACACTGTGTAGTATGTAGTTTCCACGTTATGTCCACAGACTTTGCATTATCTCAATGTACCGGTTTATAATGTTATTCTGTAACTATTAGTTTATTTCATTACTTTCTCTTTCAGGTTACTCAAACGGGTAGCTTATAGACAAAGTATTATAGAATGTGACTTTTCCTTTCCAGTATTTCCTATGAAATTTCCATGTCAGTTTTTCCATGCTGTATGGTGGTTTTTCTCACTTTTTCCTGGAGGGTTTGGTGGTGGGGGGAGCCTTCTTGCTTTACTATCCTTATCCTTCAGCATGTAGAGTTAGATATTGTAGTCATAGTTTTCTCTGTAACAAGCAGCCTTGAAAGGACCATAAGGTCTGTTGCTGTTTGCTTTCCTATGTAATCCTCTTCCTCCCCCTCCTCCTCCTCTTTTTCTCTCTTCCTCCTCCTCCTCGTCCTTTCTCCTCCTGGTTCCTCTTCCTCCTCCACATTTTATAGCCTGCTCGAGTTTTCATTTTACTCGTACTCCTCTCTGAGAGTTTAATTTTGCCGCCTAGACGTTGCTTCTCCTCCTCCTCCTCCTCCTCCTCCTTCTCTTCCTCCTCCTCCTCCTTCTCTTCCTCCTCCTCCTCCTCCTCCTCCTCCTCCTCCTTCTCTTCCTCCTCCTCCTCCTTCTCTTCCTCCTCCTCCTCCTTCTCTTCCTCCTCCTCCTCCTCCTCCTCCTCCTCATCATCATCATCATCATCATCATCATCATCATCATCATCCTCATCCTCATCCTCATCCTCATCATCATCCTCATCCTCATCATCATCATCATCATCATCATCATCATCATCATCAATCTTGCTTCTGTGTTTCTCTCATGATTTTCTTCTCACCCTCTTCCTTGCCTCTCTTCTCCTTCGTTGTCCTCGTATTACCTTTCTACCTTTTTGTCTTGTATTTCCTTCTCTTTCCCTGTCTCCTTTCTCCTCCTTTCTTTACCTTTCATCATCTTCTCCCTTCCACATTCTTCATTGTCTTATTCTTCTTTTCATCTCCCTTTCTCATCACTTTGCTGTCTTCCCACTTCATCATTTTAAGCTCATTAAATTTTCTTCTGATTCTTCTTTCCCATTTTTCCATCACTGTTCTTTATTCTTCGTCTCTGTCCTTTATCCCTCCTTCCTTGTTTTTCCTGCATGGTTCTCTTCTTCCTCTTCCCGCCTCTTCTCTCTTATCCCCGATCTTTCTCGTTATATCCCTCGTCATTCCTGTTTTGCTCCCCTCCCCTCCTCCACCTCTCTCTCTCTCTCTCTCTCTCTCTCTCTCTCTCTCTCTCTCTCTCTCTCTCTCTCATCAGTAAAAAGGTCGGTGCTCAGGACAAGGAAACGGCAGATACGTCAGTACAGTTTTGAAGGGCTTAGTGGACAATGAGTTGAGCCATTTCACTGATTGTTCATTATTATTATTATTATTATTATCAGTGGTAGTAGTAGTGGTAGTAGTAGTAGTAGTAGTACATTTTTACATTCAGACCATTTTTCTCTGTATAACGTTAACTTTTGGAGGTAGAGGGTTCAGGTATGTCTGTTATTTACCTCTTTACTACTAGGGTGCTCTACTGACCCAGATAAAATTTCTATACTCTTTTTACTCCAGGTTGGCCTAAAATTGTCATGTCTTCCTTTTGAATGGCAAGATTTAACAAGAGATTAACCCTGGAATATGATGCTAGTCACGAAGAAGTGTTATGGAAAGGATGTAGAACTTCAGTATTGTTTTTTTTTTCTGCCACTGACCCTGGTGAAATATGCTGGAAAAGGACGTGAATCTGGGTCAAGTTAAGGTAAAATAGATAAAGTATCAAGAGTAAGATATTTAAGTATACCATAGAAGTGACGGGGGATAATTACATTTGGCCCGGGAATATTTCTGAACTAAAAATAAAAAAAGATTCGAGGTGACCAGAGCACAATATAATGGACGTTACCATTGTGAACAGGAAACTAACTGTAGTAGTAGTAGTAGTAATGGTGGTGGCAGTAGTAGTAGTAGTAGTAGGCTACTAGTAGTAGTGGTGGTGGTTGTGATGGTGGTGGTGGTGGTGGTTGTGGTGGTGGTGGCGGTTGTGGTGGTGGTTGTGGGAGTATTAGGTTTAGTATTAGTAGTAGCAGTGATGGTGATGGTGGTGGTGGTGTTAGGACTACATATTATAAATACAATTAATTATAGAAAACATGATAGATAGATAGATAGATAGGCAGACAGATAGAAGCAGCAAGTCAGAGGTTTTCTGGTGTAGCAGGGGTCGTGTCACGTGTGTTACACTGTGGTTGGCATGTTCTAGAAACCTATGTGTGAGTATGTGTGTATGTGTGTGTATGGTCACTAGGCGCTGTCGTGTGCCTATAAAGCATTCCTTGAGTTAGAGTGTGTAAGCATGTTTAGCATTGCTCGATTCTCGCAGACACAATACCTCTGACTTGCTGCTTCTATCTGTCTGTCTGTCTATCTGTTTATCTATCTATCTATCATGTTTTCTATAATTAATTGTATTTATAATATGGAGTCCTAACAGTGGTGGTGGCGTTGGTGGTAGTAGTAATAGTAGTAGTAGTGGTGGTAGTAGTAGTAGTAGTCGTAGTCGTAGTAGTAGTAGTAGTAGTAGTTGTAGTAGTAGTAGTAGCAGCAGCCCCACATTCATCTTCAACACGAACCTGGTAGACTGCAGACTTACGCTGATCTTCTGCAATCCACCATCCTCCTACCTGGTAACAGGGATATATTCAAGGGACCTTTATGTAACTAAGCAGACGAACTCCTTGGCCATATCAGTGCCACCACGTGAAGGCGTCCCTCTCCATCCCCTAACAGTAACCACACACTGTCCCCTCAGTTCACTTGCCTGTTTATGTATTTCAACATT
This sequence comes from Coenobita brevimanus, assembly GCF_032717465.1. Taxonomy (NCBI): domain Eukaryota; kingdom Metazoa; phylum Arthropoda; class Malacostraca; order Decapoda; family Coenobitidae; genus Coenobita; species Coenobita brevimanus. The sequence goes on along the minus strand of NC_137021.1, from coordinate 42,678,505 downwards.
GCTGCCTCCGCACGATTGTATTCTGCATCAGAGAGGCTAATATCGGGAGGGATTCGATTTTAAGACGAACTTAGGAATGGAAAAACAAATGATATATAGGAAAAAAAAATGTATATGGAAAACAGCCTCAAAGGACCGATCTACATTTTTTTTTTTTTTAACTCTAACTTGGCCCATATTTTCGTCCTTTTGCAGCTTCTTTCACGCAGCTGTGTGGCAGAAGGAGACAGTGCCATCACCCTGCATACATTCTATAGCACTTCTTTGTGACTAGCATCATAATCCAGTGTCAATCTTTCCTTAAGACTCGGCATTCTTGATGGAGAGATGAGAATTTTAGGCTAAGTTAGAGTAAAAGAGAATAGCAACCCCTTCATATCGGTGATGTGGATCTTAATACTACTCCCCCTTTCTCCCGACGGTTTTTGTCAGCAAGGGAGGCTTTTCGAACTGGAGGGGTTAGATGTAGCCTTCGTTTGCTTCACTACGGTGATAAATCCCTCGTTTGTTGAGTAAAATCGTCTGAAAGCATGGATAAAACCGAAACTACGTCATGGGTTTGCGAGGGTGAAAATCCATCACACGTTGCATAAAATCGTGTATGTTGTAAGGGACTAATTAACCTTCCATTGCAAGCTGGGGTAAAAAGCGAAGATTTTAATAGCTGTGGAATTAACATATGTGATGATCTAAGTTTTCTTTTTTTTCTGTGTTGGAAAACGAAATGAAAAGTAGATAACAGGCAGCCGAAGGGGTAAAGAAAAACAAACCAACAACAACAACAACAACACTAACCAGTTCTTTAACTACAGCAATAACAAACAACAGCAACAAGTATACATACAAACAAGTTTAAACTTTGTTCCAGATGACAGGTTGTACACGTAGGAGCATGTACACACACACACACACACACACACACACACACACACACACACACACACACACACACACACACACACACACACACACACAGGTATGTTCCAAGAAGAAAAAAACTCACTGACAAAGCAACTGGAAGTCGTATGTTTGCCAGCTCGCTTACAGCCTCGCTTCTGAGAATGTTGTTAAGAGAGAGAGAGAGAGAGAGAGAGAGTACAATGTTTTACTAGGCAGCATCACAAGGGAGGTAGTGTAGTATATTAGAGAGAGAGAGAGAGAGAGAGAGTACAATGTTTTACTAGGCAGCATCACAAGGGAGGTAGTGTAGTATATTAGAGAGAGAGAGAGAGAGAGAGAGTACAGTGTTTTACTAGGCAGCATCACAAGGGAGGTAGTGTGGTATATTATAAAGTAAGGGAGAGTGAAGCACAGGATTGCTGATATACCCAAGGGAATGCAATATGGTCTCCACACAGCTGCACTACAATGACATAACTCTGTACACATTGCCATGACGATTAATGAACATACATAAACACGGATCTCTAACTATGGGTCTTTATATGGCCTGACGTTTGACCAAATAAATCTCTTATAAAAAGGACCTAAGTAAAAAAAAAAAAAAAAAATGTATGAGGCTATCGGTCCAAGGAACAACTGTAAAAAGTGTGAAGGTATTTAGTGAAGAAATAAAGAACAAGCGCAAAAAAGGAAAAAAAAAATGGAAGAAAGAAGAGGGAATCGGAGGAAATACAGAAGGTCGCGCGTTGATGTGGAGACCTAAAAAGACATACACAGTCTTAAGGAGTTGTAATGCTTCTGATAACCGTGTGTGTGTGTGTGTGTGTGTGTGTGTGTTCAGGAAGAATTTGTGTCATGGATTTTGTTACTGGTGATTTAGTTTAGCTTCCTTCTGTACCATGAGGATTATTTTTATTTACTCTCTCTCTCTCTCTCTCTCTCTCTCTCTAGGAAAAATAGGAAGGGAACGAGAGAGAGAGAGAGAGAGAGAGAGAGAGAGAGAGAGAATAATAAAACTCCAGCCAGGCATAATATCCTCAGACAGCAAACGATAGCTACAGAGGAATATATCGATTACGAGACATTCCGAATTTTTGCGAGGACACTGGATATACCGCGAGAAATACCGAGACATGACGAGGTACAGCGAGAAATCCACTAATCCCCTGCCATATTGGAGATAATCCTTGTAAATCCCACCGCTTCTCCATTGAAATATCGTGTGTATAATCCTACTGATAAATCCAGCAGTGACCCATCCATCTCTCTACCCCGATAATATATATCATTCTCTTCACCCCGATAATATATATAATTCTCTTTACCCCGATAATATATATCATTCTCTTCACCCCGATAATATATATCATTCTCTTCACCCCGATAATATATATCATTCTCTTTACCCCGATAATATATATAATTCTCTTTACCCCGATAATATATATAATTCTCTTCACCCCGATAATATATATAATTCTCTTTACCCCGATAATATATATAATTCTCTTCACCCCGATAATATATATAATTCTCTTTACCCCGATAATATATATAATTCTCTTCACCCCGATAATATATATAATTCTCTTCACCCCGATAATATATATAATTCTCTTTACCCCGATAATATATATAATTCTCTTTACCCCGATAATATATATAATTCTCTTCACCCCGATAATATATATAATTGTCTTCACCCCGATAATATATATAATTCTCTTCACCCTAAGAATATATTTAATTAATTTATCCTCGGTACCAGAAGACGTTTGTGTTGAACTTAAACTAATCATTAATAATGATGGTAATATTAAGACCCTAAAATTCTGAACATTTGTCCTAAGATGAGCCCCCCATAAAGGAGAGAAAAGGAAAAAAGAAAATAATTGGTTCTAGCAAGAATGTATTTAATTTTATTGTTTTTTTGTATTCGCCTTTGGGCCAAGGGTTAGGAGCCCGTTCCCTGAGACCCATCAGTGGTGCTACGTGCCCTACACCTCCACATCCAGGCCTTCTGGCTTGGCTGTACTTATCTTCAGCTCATACAATTAGATATCATAGGCAGAGTCTTCTTGGTAACAAACAGACCCGAAAGGATCAATAGGTCTGTTGCTGTTTGCTTTCCTTTGTGCTCCTTCGTACATATCACCATTTCAGCGCTAACACCCACCGTCCATACCGAATACATGCTAGGGCTGTCTCATACAGGACTGGTGTATTGGTATTACCGGGGGTGTATTCACGTGTCGACGGGTCTTTGGTAGGTCAGGTAAGTCCTCTGTAACGACATGCAAATCCTTTAAACTGTTACCTGCCCCAACCGGGATTCGAACCCACGTCCATCACAATACAGGTCACCTGTCGTAGTGAGGATGGGAACAACAGGTGTTGCAGCAGGCGGAGGAATACCGTTGTACATTTATTGAGTCTCTCATTTTGCGGGAACTTGCGAGATTAAGCGAGAAAATGGCCAGGTTTTATGAGATTGCGCGAGACTATACGAGATACTGCGGGAATTGGAGGGTTTGGGTGGAAGGGAAGGTGGAGGGAAGGGGAGAGAACGAGAGGGGAAGATAAAGGAGGGAGAGGAAGAACAGGGGAAGAAAAGGAAGGGAGAGGAAGGGGAGGGAAAGAAAAGGGAGGGAGAGGAAGGGGAGGGGAAGAAAAGGGAGGAAAAGGAGGAAGGGGAAGATGGTGGAGAAGAAGAGAAGATGGGATAAAGAAGATGGAGGAGAGGGAGCAAAATGAAACGAAGGGAAAAGAGTTGGAGCAAGGGGAGGAGGGAAGGAGGTAGGGGAGACTGAGGGAGACAGACGGGGAGGAGGGAGGAAAAGTTAGGGTAAAGGGAAGGAGGTAAGGGTAAAGAATTGGATCAAGGGGAGAGGAGAAACGGAGGAGGGATGGTAGGGAGAGAGAGAGACTGTACTGTGAGGATATAATGAGAATTTGTGGGATGGGAAAAGGAGTGAGGGAAGAAGAGGGAGAGGAAGGGGCAGAGAAAGGAAGGAGAAGAGGAAGGAGGAGATGGAAACTAGGGAGGAAGGGGGAAGAAATGGATTAATAGTGGAGGGAACGAGAAGAGGAAGAAAGAGTGGGGGTAAAGAGGTGGGGGAGGGGAAGCTAGGAAGGGAGAGAGAGAGAGAGAGAGAGAGGGGGGGAGGGGGGGAAGAAAGATGGGAGAGTTGTAAGAATATAGATGAACTTTCCTTGGACTATATCAAACTGTGACACAGGACTAATATAACACAACGACTTGGGTAAGTGTATATCTGTTACAGGTGTAAGTGTATATCTGGTACAGGTGTAAGTGTATATCTGTTACAGGTGTAAGTGTATATCTGTTACAGGTGTAAGTGTATATCTGTTACAGGTGTAAGTGTATATCTGTTACAGGTGTAAGTGTATATCTGTTACAGATGTAAGTGTATATCTGTTACAGGTGTAAGTGTATATCTGTTACAGGTGTAAGTGTATATCTGGTACAGGTGTAAGTGTATATCTGTTTCAGGTGTACAGTAAGTGTATATCTGGTATAGGTGTAAGTGTATATCTGTTACAGGTGTAAGTGTATATCTGTTACAGGTGTAAGTGTATATCTGGTACAGGTGTAAGTGTATATCTATTAATGGCCAGGTAAATCGGTACACACCTGAACACTATATTATCAGTGTTTTGCTTGTTACAGGTCAAAGCCTCAGGACATACCCGCACAACAGCATCGCTAAGCAGCTACTTTACTTAGCCTTAGTTGCCCTTGCAGGTTGCACTAGTAAGCAATAGCACTTGCCTTTACTTAGCCTTAGTTGCCCTTGCAGGTTGCACTAGTAAGCAATAGCACTTGCCTTTACTTAGCCTTAGTTGCCCTTGCAGGTTGCACTAGTAAGCAATAGCACTTGCCTTTACTTAGCCTTAGTTGCCCTTGCAGGTTGCACTAGTAAGCAATAGCACTTGCCTTTACTTAGCCTTAGTTGCCCTTGCAGGTTGCACTAGTAAGCAATAGCACTTCCCTTTACTTAGCCTTAGTTGCCCTTGCAGGTTGCACTGGTAAGCAATAGCACTTCCCTTTACTTAGCCTTAGTTGCCCTTGCAGGTTGCACTAGTAAGCAATAGCACTTCCCTTTCCTCCTTTCCTGTGAAATTTTCTTGACAGCTTTTATATTGTACTTGGTAATCCTTCTCACTGTTTCCTGCCAGCTTCGGCCTGAGGGTTTGGTTGGGGGGGGGGCTTCCTTGTTTTCTTTGTTAATCTTTAGCTCATAGAATACATTAGGTACGCTGGTAATATGGCAGTCCTCCCTACAACACACAGAATGGAAACGACCTCTAGCACCCGTAGTCTTGTCGCGTAAGGAAACTCCCTAGTACCTTTTCATAAGTGATTTATTTTGCTTATTACACCTTAATGTCGTCCTGTGTGTTATACTCGTTTAAATCAAGCCAATATCGCCATACTCTGCATAAATAACGTACAAAAGGATATTAACCAGCCATAACCAAAAAAAATCGCCAAGGAAGAGGTGCTACGGAGCCCTCTTACCTGATGGAAATACGGGCCTAGATGTGTTGGTGTTTTCTTTCCTTTGTACGGAGTTATATCAGAGTGGAAGGTAAGGGATGGGGAGGAGGGAGTGAGGGAAAAGAGAGAAGGGAAGATGGAGGAGGATGGGAGGTTAGAGAGGGAGAGACGGAGGAGGGAAGAGGAGGAGGAGAAGAAGAAGAGAAGAAAGAGGAGGAGAAGAATAAAAGGAAGAAGAGGTGGAGGAAGAGGAGGAGGAGGACTGAGAAGAGGAGGCATGGGAGGTAGGAGGAAGAGGGAGGGAGATATGTGGATGTAAAGGAAGGAGGAAGAGAGGAGAAATAAGGAAGGTGGAGAAGGAGAGAGGGCAGGAGTGAGATGGAAATACAGTAGGGAATAGGGGAGAGGGGAAGAGGAGGCAGGAGGTACTGAATTGTTTTAAGGGTTATTGAATTTCAGACCAAGTTTTATTGAGATATATGTTTGTGGGGAGGGAGGTAGGAAAGGGGAGAGAAGGGGGGAGGGGAAGGGAGGGAGGAAAGGGGAGAGAAGGGGGAGGGGAAGGGAGGAAGGAAAGGGGAGAGAAGGGGGGAGGGGAAGGGAGGGGAGACGATATGAGAGAAAGACGAGGGAAGGGAGAAAAAAGAGAATGGAAGGGAAGGGAAAAGAAGATGGGAGAGACAGAGAAGGCAGAAGAATAGAGAATTGAAACATGAGAGTTTGGAAGGAGGGGGAGAGAGAAGGAAAGGTGGGAGAAGGGAAGAGAAAGAATGAGGTAGGAGCTAAAAGAAGAGGAGGGGAAATGGGATGGAAGAAAAGAGAAGAGGAAACAGGAAAAGAAAGGAAGGTAGGGGAAAGGAGGAGAAGGGAATGAATTAAGATAGAGAGAGAGGAGGAAGGGAAGGGAAGAGAGAAGAGGAAACAGGAGACGAGAGGAAGGTAGAGGGAGAGAGAAGAGACGAAAGAAGAGGAAACAGGAGTAAAAAGGATGGTAGGGGAACGGAAGAGATGAGAATGAATTAAGATGATGAGAGAGAGAGAGAGAGGAGGGGGGTAGCAGAGGGAAGAAGGAAGGAGCAGATAAGAGCAAGAAGAGAAAGTAGGAAGGGAGGTAAGACAGCAGATGATGGAGGAAGAAAATAAAGGAAGAAAAGTGCCTGGAAGGAATGGAAGAGCATAGGAGAGAGAGAGAGAGAGAGAGAGAGAGAGAAGTGATGGATACTGTGTGTGTGTGTGTGTGTGTGTGTGTGTGTGTGTGTGTGAGAGAGAGAGAGAGAGAGATAAGTGATGGATACTGTGTGTGTGTGTGTGTGTGTGTGTGTGTGTGTGAGAGAGAGAGAGAGAGAGAGAGAGAGAGAGAGAGAGAGAGAGAGATAAGTGATGGATACTGTGTGTGTGTGTGTGTGTGTGTGTGTGTGTGTGTGTGTGTGAGAGAGAGAGAGAGAGAGAGAGAGAGAGAAGTGATGGATACTGTGTGTGTGTGTGTGTGTGTGTGTGTGTGAGAGAGAGAGAGAGAGAGAGAGAGAGAGAGAGAGAGAGAGAGAGATAAGTGATGGATACTGTGTGTGTGTGTGTGTGTGTGTGTGTCTGGGTCTGTGAGAGAGAGAGAGAGAGAGAGAGAGAGAGAGAGAGAGAGAATCACCCACCGATCCTTCCATCTAAAATGCGTGAAGGAAACGGTAAGGAGAATTATCATGCATAATGGAAAGTCGGGGAAATTTCATGGGAATGGATGAAATGAGTTAGTATTCGAAGAGGAGGGCGAAGGAGAGGGAGGAAGAGAGAAGAATGAAGGGAGAAGAGTTGAAGTAGAGGGGAGAGGAGTGGCGGGAGGAGAGGAGAGGAGAAGAGGGGAAAGGAAATGAAAGCTGGAATGAGAAAAAATGAAGAGAAAATGAAGAGGAAAGGAGAGGTGGGAAGGAAGGAGACAAAGAGGAGATGAGAGGTGCGTAGGAAGGAGATCGAGGAGAGGAGAGGAGAACTGAAAAAAGGTGAAAGGAGGGGAAAGGAGACGCGAGAAAAGAGGACGGTAAAAGTATATGAGAAATTATCTTAAATTTTAGTTAAATTGTCTTATATTTCTCTCTCTCTCTCTCTCTCTCTCTCTCTCTTACTCACACACACACACACACACACACACACACACACACACACACACACACACACACACACACACACACACACACACACACACACACACACACACACACACACACACACACACACACACACACACACACACACACACACACACCAACAACAACAATAAACACGTCCACAACAAAGGCCAAAATTAATGACCCACGCCAGTATTTTGCACGTTTGCAGTGATCATCCTGGGAATAAATAAATAAATAAATACGGCTTATTACCTTAGCCAGGACCATTAATATATTTCGTCCTGGGAAAAAAAATATGGCACTGTTATAGCTGTTATGCGGGATGTAATTTGACAGACAGGCAGACAGACGGGAGTGAAAGAGATCAAGTATGTGTGATTTAGATTGATGCGTGATCGTTGTTATGTATATATATGTGTGTGTGTGTGTGTGTGTGTGTGTGTGTGTGTGTGTGTATCCTATTTCTTTTCCTTCTTGATATCATGATAATATTTCTCCTCTTACTCCTCCTCCTTTTCCTCATCCTTTCTTATCCTCCTCTTGCTTCTACTTCTCCTCTTCCACCAGTATTACATAGAAAAAAACAGGATAAAGAGAGAGAGAGAGAGAGAGAGAGAGAGAGAGAGAGAGGAAAACAAAGGATGCGGAATAGGTGGAAGAAACGAAAGTGGAGAAGGAAGAGAAAAAATGGAAATTAATTAAGCAGCAAGAAGG
>NC_137021.1:42662746-42665246 GCF_032717465.1 Coenobita brevimanus | reverse complement strand
AGGGCAGTGAAATGGCGGGGGACAGGGCGACTTGGAGGCGATTTGTTTGTGGCCACCCCAAACTGGATTGAGGCGTCTGGCAATAGATAGATAGATATATATATTTTGGTCGTGTGTGTGTGTGTGTGTGTGTGTTCTTTGTTTTTGTGTCTTGGTTTGGTTAAAGGCTTTGGTCTTGTCATTGTTGGAGTAAGAAAAGCTTGTGTTATATGGCCTTGGTTGTTCAGTATATACTAGGCTGTGTAGGGATGGGGTTATAACACAGGTAAATATTAGAGGTAGAGAGGGATCAGCACGGTACTGAACGATTAACGATGGATTAGCTTAAAATATGATGGATTTTTTTTTTTTTATGTGCTCGACTCTGGGCACATGCTTCACAGCCTGCTCCCAAGGCCCAGTAGTCCTCCTAAACACCATACACCTCTACATGTCACCACTTCGGCGCTAACATCCACCGTCCATATTAAATACATACTAGGGCTGTCTCATACAGGACTGGTGTATTGGTATTAGCGGGGGTATTTTTACGACATGTCGGCGGGTCTTCTGGTGGATCGGTAAAGTCTGAGTTTATGAAATTCAAATCCTTAAACTGTTCCCTGCCCCAGCGGGGATTTGAATCTGGGTCCGGTAAGACCGCAGGCCACCTATCTACCGATTGAGGCTGCAGATTATGCTGTTTATTTCATTTGCTAGACGCCTTAATCCCGTAAGAGGCGGCCACAAACAAATTGCCTCCACGTCGCCCTGTCCCTTGCTGTTAGCTGCCCTCCCTTCAGTTCATACCGCTCTGTCTTATATCTCTCCACCCCATCCCTCTATCTCATCCTTGGTCGTTCCGTAGTAAGCAAGAGCTGTACATAGTGATGTGGAGGTTTGTGGACGTCTGTGAGCCTCAGTTTTGAAAGTATCAGTAGATAAAAACCAGAGCATTCGCCCACGAATACGCATCGCCCGCCATCACAAACACACACACACAAAAAAAGCCAGTAATCTAGCCATAAATGGCCTATCATCGCAGCTTCGCCAAAATCGAAAAAAAAAAAAAAAAAAAAGTTCAGATTTCACCCGCCGCGTTTTACTGTCTCTTTGCGTTCCTGTAAAAAAAAAAAAAAAATAGATCGGTAATCCTCTTTCAATCGGAGGCATATCGTCGCAGCTTCGCTAAAATTATTATATAACCAACAGGCCACATATCCCAGGATACTGACAACAGAGATTGGATACAATTTGCCCACTTGTTTTGAAACATTTTTGTAAAACACACACACACACACACACACACACACACACACACACACACACACACACACACACACACACACACTCACACACTAACAGTATTTCATGTATTTTTTCTAAGACAATTACTTTAGATTTCTTCTGACATTATAACATAGGAACTATGAGAGAGAGAGAGAGAGAGAGAGAGAGAGAGAGAGAGAGAGAGAGAGAGAGTTGAAGTGGTGTGCGAAATGAGAGACTGTCCCATGAATATTGAAGTATAATGGGTTAAACTTTTCACGTTTGTCCTCTCTCTCTCTCTCTCTCTCTCTCTCTCTCTCTCTCCTCATCCACGTTCTTCGTTTTCCCATCCTGTTATTATTTTTTGTTTATTTAACTAAATTATCATCCGTAATTAGAAAGAGAGAGAGAGAGAGAGAGAGAGAGAGAGAGAGAGGGAAGGAGGGAGACAGAGACAGACAGACAGACAAACAGAGACAGACAGACAGACTGAGTGAGTGAAGAGGAGAGTGTGTGTGTGTGTGTGTGTGTGTGTGTGTGTGTGTGTGTGTAAACAAGAGTAAATACATGTGGATATCGGTATGATAATTTAGATGCCTATGTGTGTGGGGGGAGGGGGTGAAGAGGTGTGTGTGTGTGTGTGTGTGTGTGTGTGTGTGTGTGTGTGTGTGTGTGTGTAAACAAGAGTAAATACATGTGGATATCGGTATGATAATTTAGATACATATGTGTGTGGGGGGAGGGGGTGAAGAGGCGTTTAATAAGGAAGTGTTTACAACAGTACATATGTTTGTATGTTTGTGTGTATGGAAGAGTTTGTGAGTTTTTGAAGCCGTATGTGTGTGTATGTATTTCGATGTATGTTTTAATGTGTGGGGGTATGAATGTGTATACTGTGCTTGCTGGTGTATGCATTTGTGTGTGTGTATTTGTATGTAAATGAGTCTACAGGTTGTATCAATAGGATGTGCGAATGAGAGTTAATTCAATAAACCTAACCCGTTGGCTGTGTGTGTGTGTGTGTGTGAGAGAGAGAGAGAGAGAGAGAGAGAGAGAGAGAGAGAGAGAGAGAGAGAAATATATCAGAGAGAAATATATCAGAGAGAGAGAGAGAGAGAGAGAGAGAGAGAGAGAGAGAGAGAGAGAGAGAGAGAGAGAGGGGGGGGACGAAAAATCAAACTTTTTAGGAGGCACATGCTTTCCAAGTCTTTCTCTCTCTCTCTCTCTCTCTCTCTCTCTCGTCAGTAGCCTT
>NC_137021.1:42645246-42652746 GCF_032717465.1 Coenobita brevimanus | reverse complement strand
AACTTGAGAGGAAGGATGGGACTGGAGTGTATTGGTGCTGTGATGAGGAGGGGTAGATTGAGATGGTCTGGCCATGTGGAGAGGATGAGGGACAACAAATTGGTACGGAAAGTGAGAAGTGTGAACGTCGGGGGTAGAGTTGTGAGAGGCAGACCGAAAAAGACCTGGGGCGAGGTCATAGAGTGTGACCTCAGGAATAAGAAACTGAGGAGTGAGGCTGCCACAGATCGAGCAGCATGGATAGCCGCCATTAGGTGACCAAGGCCAACGCATACAAGCATTTTGGAGCCTTAATAAATGATACGATACTACCACCACCACCATCCTGACTATCTTTCGCCCATCTGTAGTTAAATAGTAACTATAAAGTAACCATACCTAACGAGAGAGAGAGAGGGAGAGAGGCACTCCCACTCAACAGTTAATTAGGGAGTTACCTGTTGTTGGCAGGTACCGGAAATCAAACCCGACCTCCTTGGCCAAAGTCCGAATCTGAGTCATGCCCGGGACTTGGTCTCGCGAAAGTGTGACTGCCAGTTGCTGCTGCTCGTATTCTGCTATTGCCTTGAAGCTCTGCAAATAATAATAATAATAATAATAATAGGTAGTAGTAAAAGTAGTGGTAGTAGTAGTAGTATAGTTATGTATAAGTTCATGTACACCTTTATGTACATCAAAACTCATGTACACAATTATGTACACCACAACTCATGTACACCAATTTGTACACCAAAACTCATGTACACCATTATGTACATCAAAACTCATGTACACCATTATGTACACCAAAACACATGCACACCATCTCATGTACACACAAAAACATGTGCACCAGGTCATGCACACACAACTGTCATGTACACCAAAAAACAGTCACATGTAGGTACCAAGTCCAGTGCAGTGGCCACATCAGTACAGCGCGTGTGGGAGTGCGTGCTCAGAAGAGCCAGCGACCCTAGGGTGTGAGTGACGATGATGATGATGTACATGGACACAAGTTTAGTCAATCCCCAGCAGTGGACAGCAGAGAGAGTGGCACTGCTGAGAAGGAAGTCTTTCAGCAGGTAAGCAGTGGACTCTAGAGACTGCATGACTTCTTCTTCCCTTCCTGGCCTGTGAGGTATAATAGGAGTAATATTATTAATAATAATAATAATAATAATAATAATAGATCATATGATTGTGGTCAGATCGTAGGATTGTGGTAGGCAAGATTAAGCTGAGAGGAGCGAGCTGGACCAGGAGAGAGAGGAGCAATCAGGGAGAAAGACTGAAAGTCGAGAAGCTAAGGATCAAAGAAATGATAGATGATTACAGGACCAAATTAGGGGAGGAGTTAGAATCAGTGAACTGGAATGAAATGGATCTGGACAGCCTGTGGAATGCATATAGGGATTGCTTAGTTAGGATGCTAAAGAGATGTGTGGTGTGGCAAGAGCAACAACAAAGAAGAAAGGTACGGCATGGTGAGATGAAGAGGTTAAGAGAGCAGTGGAGGAAAAGACGAAGTTACTAGAGTGGTTACAGGACAGGAGTTCAATTGAAATAGAAACTGGATATATTGAGAGCAAGAAGCACGTAAAGAGACTAGTGAAGAGGAAGAAGGAGGATGTAACTGATGATCTAGGAAGAAAAATGAATGGATTTTACACTAAAAGGGGAAGTTATTCAGGAAAGAGGTGCGAAAATGTAGAAGCGACAGCGAAAAGAAGTGTGAAAATGTGAAGGATGAAAGTGGTAGATTATTAACCCATGGGGATGAAGTATGGACCAGATGGAAAGAATATGTTGAAAGCCTGATGAATAATAATAGAGAGAACAGAGCCACTGTAAACATGACTGGTTTTGGGGGTGGGCAGAGAAGGAATGCAGTGCCAGGAAACGTGACGCTCGCACAGGTGAAGAACGCTGTAAAGCGGCTGAAAAATGGGAAAGCAGCTGGGGTTGATGAGGTGTATGCAGAGATGATTCAGTGTACTGGAGAGAGCGTGATGAATTACTTTTTGGAGATACGTAAGAAGGCATGGATGAGTGAAACTGTGCCAGCATAGTGGAAAAAGGCTGGTTGTGCCCCTGAACAAAAATAAAGGTGAGCGAAGTGAATGCAAGAATTATCGTGGCATAAATTTACTGAGCGTGGTACGGAAGATATATCCAAGAATTATTGTAGAGAAAGTAAGAGAGATGTCAGAAGTCCTAGTGAGTGATGAACAGGGTGGCTTTAGGAGTGGCAGAGAAGGTGTGGATCAAATATTTGCAGCAAGACAGGTAATGGAGAAGGCTTGTGAGAAGGACTGTAAGGTGTTTATGGCATTCATGGATCTGAAAAAGCATACAACAAAGTAGACAGAGAAGGAGTGTGGAAGGTTTTGCGCATGTACGATGTAAATGGTAAGCTACTAGGTGCCGTTAAGTTTTTATGATGGCAGTGAAGCATGTGTAAGGGTTAATGGGCATCTAAGTGAATGGTTTACGATTGATGTGGGCGTGCACCAAGGTTGTGTGATGTCCCCATGGTCGTTCAATATATATATATATATATATATATATATATATATATATATGGATGGAGTGACTAAAAACACGAGTAAATGGAGAGAGGGACGGCGGTGGTGATGAATGGTGATGGATGGAATATCTCAAACTTGTTGTATGCTGATGATGCAGTACTACTTGCAAATACCGGACAAGAACATCAGGTTTGCTAATGTCTGTGAGCGTCGTGCATTGAGAGCAGATGTAGAAAAAAGTTAAGTGATGGTTATTGAGAGACAAGGTGGCTCCCAGTGTGATGTTACAGTAAATGGAGAGAGACTGGAACTGGTGAGAGAGTTCAATTACCTGGGTACAGTGATAGAAAAGAAAGGAAAATGTGCAAAAGAAGTGGAAAGTAGAGTGACACAAGGAAGGAAAGTAGCTGGGGCAATGAAGGCCTTGACAAGAAACAGAGGCTTGAGTGCTGCAGCTTCACATGAAGGGGTGTTAGTGCCAACTTTAACATATGGATGTGAGACAATGGTATGGCATGAAAATGAAAAGTCAAGAGTGAGAGCAGTTGAGATGGGACTGCTGAGGAATATATATGGAGTACAGAGAGTGGGGTAGGGGGGGGTTTCAAGAATACTCCCTCAGTATCCCTGCTTGTCGTAAAAGGCGACTAAAAGGGTTGGCGGAGGGTTAGTGCCCCTCCCCGGAAAACAACTAACTAAAAAAAAAAAACAAGCCGTGGACAAGGACTGACCTAATGATGACGACCCAGGACCGGACAAAGGACTTGGTAATGGCAACATGGAATGTAAGAGGAGCGAATGATGAGGTGAGAGAGAGATTGTCCAGATGCTTGAGGGTGCGAAAGTGGATGTATGTGGAATAACTGAAACAAAATGGAGAGGAGAAAGTGTGAAAGAATGGGAGTATGGATGGGGTATATGTGCAGGAGTAGGTGAGAATGAGAGGGCAAAAGAAGGAGTATGTATAGTTGTGAGTAAAAGATGGAAGAAGAGAATAAGACAGTATGGATCAGTTGGGACAAGGATTGTGTATGTAAAGTTGAAAGTTGGAATACAAATGTGGGCGATTGTGTGTGTGTATGCGCCAACGCAAGATCGTGCTAGCAGAGTTAGAGAAGAGTTCTGGACAAATGTGGAAGTGTGCATGGAAAAGTTTGGAAGGAATGAGAGAGTGTTTTTGATTGGTGATATGAATGGTAAAGTAGGGAATGTGAAGGTGGATGGAATAGTTGGTGAGTGGGGTGTGCCTGCTGAGATAGATGAGAATGGGAGTGCGTTAGTGGACATTTGTGCTGGGAGGGGGTTGGTGATAGCCAATACCCTCTTCAGGCATAAAATGATCCACAGGTACACATGGCAAGTGATGAGAAAGGTGGGTGGTGAACTGAATGAAAGGAAGGCAATGATTGATTATGTGTGTGTGGATGAAAGGATGCGAAGATGTGTAATAGATGCAAGAGCTTATAGAGATTGGGGGAGTGGACTTTCTGACCACTATTTAGTGGTGGCCAGAATTAGGATCAAAGTAAGATGGAGGAATAGAAGAAGGGAAAGACGAGAGGAAGGAGTAATTGCAAGGAGAGTGGAAAGGTTACAAGAGGATGAGAAAAAGGCAGAATATAAGAGAGAAGTGGAGGAACGATTGGGCAAATATGTATTGGAGCAGATGGGGGATGTGGAAGAAGTGTGCAGGATATTTACAGAAGAAATATGTGCAGCATGTGATGTGGTGTGTGGGGTGAAGAGAAGACGGAGGGTGGTGCAAGGAACAGCGTGGTGGACTGAAGAGGTGAGACAGACTGTGGCACAAAAGAAGAAAGCATACAATGAATGAATGAGAAATAGGGGCGTGGAAGAAGTTGAGAGGCGGAAGAGAGGTTATATGTAGAAAGAAAAAGAGAGGTGAAAAGATTAGTAAGAGAGAGTAAGAAGAGAGTGGATGAGGAATTTGGAAGGAATTTGAGTGTAAAGTGGAGGGACTGTAAGAAAATGTTCTGGGAAGAGGTGAAGAGAGTATGGCAGGGTGGAAGCGAGGTTAGCAGGGGAGTGAAAGATAAAAATGGTAGATTACTAGTGGAGAAGGGAGAAAAAGTGAGCAGATGGAGAGAACACTTTAAGGAATTGTTGAACATAGAGGATGGAAGTAATGCGAGTATAAGTGGCTGGGGAATGGCTTGGAGAAGGAGGGAGGTGAGAAGACAGGAAGAAATCAGTAGGATAGAAGTTGTGGAAGCAATGAAGAAAGTTAAATTGGGGAAAGCCCCAGGAATTGATGGAGTGTGTGGTGAAATGCTGAAGCATGGGGGAGAGATAGTGGTAGAATGGATGTGGAAGATGTGCAGATTGGCCTGGGAGGAAGGTAGAGTCCCGAAGGATTGGAAGTCAGGTATAATTATTCCCTTGTACAAAGGAAAGGGGAAAAAGAAGTGTGTGGTAATCAAAGGGGCATTTGTCTTCTTAGTATAATAGGAAAAGTGTATGGCAGGATACTTATTGACAGAGTTAGAGAAAGAACAGAAGAATTAGTTGGAGAAGAACAGGGAGGCTTTAGGAAGGGAAGAGGTTGTGTAGATCAGATATTCATTCTTAGATCTTTAGTGGAAAAGTTTCTAGAGAAGGGAAAGAAGTTGTATGCAGCTTTCATGGATTTGGAGAAAGCATATGACAGGGTGGATAGACAAGGATTGTGGGCAGATGATACTGTGTTGTTGAGTGAAGACGAAGGGGAGCTGCAAGGCTTGGTGGATGAGTTTGGGAGAGTGTGTAAGAAACTGAATCTAAAGGTGAATGTAGGGAAGAGTAAAGTGATGGTCTTTGAGAGAGGTGAAGTCAGTGAATGTACAGTGAGGTTGGATGGTGAGGAATTGGAAAATGTGAGTACGTTTAAGTACTTGGGTAGTGTGATGAGTGAGGATGGAGGTTTGGAGGGTGAAGTGCTTGAAAGGGTACAGCAGGGAAGAAAGGTTGCTTGGTCTTTGAAAGCAGTGATAAGAAACAGGGAAGTGAGCATGGAAGTGAAAAAGTTACTACATGACAGTATTGTGATACCAACTCTAACGTATGGAAGTGAAGCTTGGACGCTGTTGGAAGGACACAAGTCAAGAATGAGAGCAGTGGAAATGAGTTATTTAAGAGGAGCCTGTGGAGTCACATGGAGAGACAGGCTGACGAATGAGGATATAAAAGAGTGTTGTGGTTTGGATGTGGATGTGATAGGAAGCGTTATGAGGAACACACTGAGGTGGTTTGGCCATGTGGAGAGGATGGAGGGTGAAAGACTGACGAAGAGAGTGTATGTGAGTGAGGTGGAGGGGGTAAGAGGGAGGGGGAGGCCGAGGATGAGATGGAGGGATGGGGTGGAGAGGTATATGAGAGAGGGGGGTGTGAATTGGGAGCAGGGCAGTGAAATGGCGGGGGACAGGGCGACGTGGAGGCGATTTGTTTGTGGCCACCTCAAACGGGATTGAGGCGTCTGGCAATAGATAGATAGATAGACAGAGAGTGGATAGGATACGAAATAATGTGATCCGTGAAAGATGCGGAGTAAGGGCGTCTGTGGACACCAGAATCGAAGAGAGTGTACTGAGATGGTATGGTCATGTGGAGAGAATGGAGAACAATAGAGTGGTGAGAAAGGTATATCTGAGCGAAATTAAAGGAGTGAGGAGGCGAGATAGACCAAGGAGAAGGTGGATGGATATGGTGAATGAGTTTGTGGGGAAGAGAGATATGGAAGTCGGTGAGGCTAGGGAACTGACAAGAAATGGAGCTGGCTGCATGAATGTTGTGAGAAGTGCACGGTCAGGGGTTTGGCACCCTTTTTTAACGTGACAGAGTTCGAATTGACTCTATTGGATACTTTTATGTGAAGCTACAGCCTGTGGTGAAAGTTTATGGCGTATCAGCTAGAGTCACGATTCCGGAGGCTTGACTGACGAATGAATGAAAGCTTGGCCCATTGGATTGGGCAAACTTAGGCTGTCTGGACGTTGCTACTCCTCACCCTGCCCTCTGGTGAGAAAGGAGGTCCGGATGATGATGATGATGATGGTGATGATGATAATTATTATTATAACAGTAGCTTCTGGTGTAATATCAACAAGATCTGAAGACAAAGGTGTGGGAAAAATAAATGGCACATGGATACATTTTACATTTGTCTCAGTAAATGGCTAACTGTATGCTTAACTGTAACCATAGTCCTTTCAGATCATAAGAGGCACCACAGCTGTATTTCTATAAACTTACAGCAATACAGCTTTTGTGGTTTTCTCTAAAACGTGTTACAAAGAAAACACTGAGCAGATTAGAATTCCGTACTTTTCACTAGGCTATGTGGCAAAATATTCAGCCACAATTATTCAGCTGGCATTTTTACCAATAATTTTTCAACCAAACAGCTGTTTGGTAGTTTCTGAGATAATTCAGTTTCAGTGTGCAATTATTAGAATAAAAACGAGTATATCGCCTTCAAATATAGTTCAGTCATTTATATTAGGCACAAGGACTTGGGCTGCCCAAGGGTGCCTGCCTGTGTAATATCATCAAGATCGACAATAAAAAGTGCAAAGAAAAATAATAATACTGACGAATACAAGAAGGTTCGCCATTTATATGGCGAAGCTTCATAATACTGACGAAAACAAGAAGCTTTCTATTTATATAGCGATGCTTAGTAATAATAATATTAATAACCACTAACATGAAATGAAATGCTGATACTAAAATTACTATGCAAAACAGGGATAACAATTTAGGCCAAGTTATAAACAGGAAGAATTATATCAGTAATATAAACAATTCAGTAAATATTTCAATGAATACTTACTTCCCTCCAAGCATGTGTTCAGCGTAACAAGCATTCATTGCCAGCAGCCTCAGAAATCCGCAAAGAAAACGGTACTCGGTTTGACTGGCCGAAGCTGCTGCCGGTTGGATGTGAAATAAATAAACAAATAAATAAATAATAATGATGATAATAATAATAATA
>NC_137021.1:42577746-42640246 GCF_032717465.1 Coenobita brevimanus | reverse complement strand
AGTTGTATCCCCACTGCAAGATTTGAGAGGGACTACCTTGAGTTAAAGGAAGAACTTCTCGAACTGAAGCGGGAGGTACAGGTTCTCAGGCAGGAGAAGTCCCAAATAAGGGAATTGTTGGAGGAGAGAGAGAAAAAGGCTGAAGGTTGGACACTTGTTCATAAGGGTGCAACGAAGTTCACCCTTAAGAAGCAAGCGGAAATTAAGACCACAAATGCTTTCGACGCATTACGGGACGAATGTGAAGGGAAGACAGAGAGGGAGGTAGAGGAGAAGGACGGTGAGAGAACTTACTGTACAGGTAAGTATAGTGAGAACAAGAAAGGTAAGAAAAATGTCACTGTTGGAGACTCCCAGGTGAGATATCTTAACAGAGCCATGTATACTTCACTCGCTAAACATCTGTGTCTTCCAGGGGCCAGGGTGGCTGATGTGGTAGAAAAAATTTCAAATATCGTGAAGGATTGTGGAGACAAACCCACTGTGTGCCTCAGTGTAGGAGGCAATGATATTAGTAGCCGTAAGAGTGAGGTACTGTGGCAGCAGTACAAGGTGATGTTAGAGAAGGTTAGGGAGAGGGGAGGGACCCCTGTAGTGCTTGGTGTTCTGCCAGGAGGTGGGTTGGGAGGGAATGGTTGAGCTGGGCGATAGGTTTTAATTGCCACCTTGAAAGGTATTCCAACGATAATGCAATGCCTTTCACAGACAGCTGGGACCGGTTTTAGGGCCGTAGTGCCGTGTATAGTTGGGATGGGACTCAGCAGGCAGTGAGTTACTGTTTTAGCTGGAATGATAGATAGGGAGGTTTTTTTTTTTTTTTTTTTTTTTTTTTAAGGTTGAGAAGTAGACCTACAAGAAGTTACTGCAACTACACTCAGAAATCATAATTACCATGTTTGGATAGATGCATCAAGACTTGCAAAAGTAAGAACAAAATGTTAACCATTAGTGTAGATACATCCACTCAGGCACCTCAAATTGAGCAGGCGATGATAGAGGACAGAACAATTGATGATGGAGGGGCGATAATTGATAGTACAAAAAAATGTTATATTAATAATGAGTTTCCCAGTTAGTAATAAAATAAAAAACAGTATATGCCAAGGTAAAGGCATAACATAAGAACATAAGAAGAGAGGATAACTGCAGTAGGCCGGTTGGCCCATGCTAGGCAGCTCCTAGAAGAGTAACTGAACTACTAGAATGAGATAAGGATAGCAAAAAAGAAGGCTCTCCCCCGCCCTCCAAACCCTCCAGCCGAAGCCGGCAGGAAAAAGTAAGAAAGAACACTACGCCGTATAGAAAAACTGGCGTGGACATTTTACAGGAAAGTGTGAAAGGAGAATAAAGACTATCATAGTGTAACCTGAAAAGAAATTTTTTTTTGAATTAGTATTGGTTATAAGATTTTCTTTATTCTATATCCACCCCTTATTTGTCATATGCTTATCTAGCCTATGCTTGAAACTCTCAATGGAAGAGGCAGCAACTACTTTACTAGGTAGCTTATTCCATTCGTCTACTACTCTATTACCAAACCAATTTCTACCGATTTCCTTTCTGAAACGGAATTTTTCTAGTTTGAAACCATTATTTCTAGTTCTATCCTGTATGCTCACTTTAAGTACCTTGCTAATATCTCCCTTATTTATACCATTCATCCACTTAAACACCTCAATTAAGTCTCCCCTTACTCTACGCCTCTCTAGCGAATGCAGACTTAGTCTTTTCAGCCTGTCTTCATATGATAGGTTCCGGACGTCATGTATCATTTTAGTCATTCTTCTCTGTACATTTTCTAACGAATTAATATCCATTCTATAGTAAGGACACCAAAATTGTACGGCGTAGTCTAAATGTGGCCTTACTAATGCTAGATAAAGTTTCAGTATTACTTTAGATGATCTGTTGCTCACACTTCTCGAAATAAATCCTAGGACCCTATTTGCTTTATTTCTCGCATTAATACACTGTTGCCTAGGTTTAAGGTCGTTACTAATCATAACTCCTAGATCTCTCTCGCATTCCGATTTGCTAATTTCTTTGTTATCTAAGCTGTATTTAGTATCTCCAATGGTCTTGCCTACGTTAAGTACTTTACATTTTTCAACGTTAAATTCCATTTGCCAAGTTTTAGACCATTTGGACAATGTATCGAGGTCTTTTTGTAAGTAATGGCAATCGTTAGTAGAGTTAATGATACGCCCTATTTTTGTATCGTCGGCAAATTTGCTGATTCTGCTATTGACTCCTAAGTCTAGATCATTTATATATATGATAAATAATAAGGGACCGAGTACTGAACCCTGTGGTACACCGCTAGTTACTAATCCCCAGTCCGACTTAGTTCCATTTATTAATACTCTCTGCTTTCGTCCTTTCAGCCAGGATTCTATCCATTTTAAGATATCGCCGTCTATACCGTGTGCTCGAACCTTTCTAACTAACCTTTCGTGTGGGACCCTATCAAAAGCTTTACTAAAGTCCAGATAAATAACATCGTAAGCTTTATCGCTATCTACTGCCTCATAGACCTCCGAGTAGAATGACAACAAATTTGTGAGGCAGGATCGTCCTTGCCCGAATCCGTGCTGACTTTCGTTTATAAGATTAAATTTTTCTAAGTGTCCTCTAATCTTATTTGCCAAAATTGACTCTAACATTTTTCCTACTATTGACGTTAGACTTATCGGACGATAATTCGACGCAGCTGATTTATCACCCTTTTTATAGATGGGCACTACGTTTGCGGTTTTCCACGCCTCGGGAACTTCTCCTGAACTTAAAGAGTCATTAAATAACGTTAAAAGTGGCTGACATAATTCTTCTTTGGTTTCTTTTATAATTTTTGCATATATATCGTCCGGACCTGGCGATTTTTGAGGTTTTAACTGATTAATTTCTTTCAATACGTCCTCCTTACTAATGGTTATTTTACTACTCGTAATAATCTGAAAGTGTACCACACAAACAGCCGGAGTTTACGTAATAAAATGGATGAACTGAGGGCTTCGATTTGTACAGAGAAAATAGACATTGCCGTTATTAGTGAAACTTGGATGAATACAGACACTCGAGAATTTTTAGCAGAATATCAGATAAAGGGCTATAATATTTTTTTGTCAAACCGTCTGGGAAGAAAGGAGGGAGGGGTAGCTATTTATGTAAAGGATTCATTAAACTTACAATAAAGCAGACATTAAAGTAAATAGGGACACAGAAAGTGTCTGGGTTGAAATTAGTAACAATAGGGAGAAATTAGTCTTAGGAGCAATTTACAGATCTCCAAAATTAAGTAGAGCAGATAGTAAATACCTTTGGGAGGAAATTAGGAAAGCATCACAGTCCAGCTTAGTAATAATTGTAGGGGACCGTAATCTGCCAAGGATAGATTGGAGAAATTAGACAGGGGATGCAGAGTCAGAGGAATTTCTAGAGGTAGTACAGGATAATTTTCTTTATCAGTATATCAGGGAGCCCACCAGAGGTAATAATGTACTAGATTTGGTTTTTATCTAATAAAGAACATATCATTAATAATATAGAGGTTGGTGGACGACTTGGTAATAGCGATCATGAAGAAATGAAGTTCAAATTTACTTGGGATATCTGTTCCACTGAAAATACCTCCACGGTTCCTAATTTTCGTCTAGGAGATTTTGATGGATTAAGAAATTATTTTAGAATGGTATTCTATAGGGAGACGTGCTAGAGACCTGTGGTAGTGTTGTGCTAGTGTGTTTTAGTGATCTGTGTTAGTGTGTTGTAGTGATCAGCGATAGTGCTGTGCTAGTAATCCGTGAAAGTGTTGTGCTAGTGTGTTGTGGTGACCTGTAGTGACCCGTGATAGTGCTGTGTTACCTTGTGTGAATTTGTGCGTAATGGCTTCCTCGGCAGAGAGCTGTGTCCCCACTGCAGGTATTGAAAAGGACTACCTTGAATTAAAGGAGGAACTTCTCGAACTGAAGCGGGAGGTACAAATTCTCAGGCAGGAGAAGGCACAAATGAGGGAATTGTTGGAGGAGATGTTAGTGGAGAAAGACAAAAAGGCCGAAGGTTGGACACTAGTTAACAAGGGTACAACGAAGTTCACTCTTAAGAAGCAAACGGAAGTTAAGACCACTAATGCCTTCGACGCACTACGGGACGAATGTGAAGGGAAGGCAGAGAGGGAAGTAGAGGAGAAGGACGGTGAGAGAACTTCCAGTACAGGTAAGTATAATCAGAACAAGAAAGGTAAGAAAAATATTGCTGTTGTTGGAGACTCCCAGGTGAGATATCTGAACAGGCCCATGTATACTCCACTCGCTAAACATGTGTGTCTTCCAGGGGCCAGGGTGGCTAATATGATAGAAAAAATATCAAATATCGTAAAGGATAGTGGTGACAAACCCACTGTGTGCCTCAGTGTAGGAGGCAATGATATTAGTAGCCGTAAGAGTGAGGTACTGTGGCAAAGGTACAAGGTGATGTGAGAAAAGGTTAGGGAGAGGGGAGGAACCCCTGTAGTGCTTAGTATTTTACCCAGGTGGCGGGTTGCAAGAGAGTGGTTGAGCAGGGCAATAGGGTTTAATTGCCGCCTTGAAAGGTATTGCAAAGATAATGCAATACCTCTCATAGACAGCTGGGACCGGTTTTATGGACAGAGTGCCTTGTATAGTTGGGATGGGACTCATCTTAGCAGGCAGGGAGGTACTGTTTTAGCTGGAATGATAGATAGGGAGTTGGAGGGATTTTTTCGAGGATGAGAAGTAGGTGTACAGGAAGTTCCAGCAACTACACTCAGAAATCATTATTACCATGTTTGGATAGATGCATCAAGACTTGCAAAATTAAGGACAAAAGTTCATCCATTAGTGTAGATACATCCACTCAGGCACCTGAAATTGAGCAGGCGATGATAGATGATAGAACAAGCGATGATAGAAGGGCGATAAGCGATAGTACAAAAAATTGTTATATTAGTAAAGTAAAGAGTTTCCCAGTTAGTAACAAAATAAATAACAGTAAATGCCAAGGTAGAGGCATAACTACTAGTAATAATCTGAAAGTGTACTACACAAACAGCCGGAGTTTACGTAATAAAATGGATGAACTGAGGGCTTTAATTTGTACAGAGAAAATAGACATTGCCGTTATTAGTGAAACTTGGATGAATACGGACACACGAGATTTTTAGCAGAATATCAGATAAAAGGCTATAATATTTTTGTGTCAAACCGTCTGGGAAGAAAAGGGGGAGGGGTAGCTATTTATGTAAAGGATTAATTAAACTATTACAATAAAGCAGACATTAAAGTAAATAGGGACACAGAAAGTGTCTGGGTCGAAACTAGTAACAATAGGGAGAAATTAGTCTTAGGAGCAATTTACAGATCTCCTAAATTAAGTAGAGCTGATAGTAAATACCTTTGGGAGGAAATTAGGAAAGCATCACAGTCCACCTTAGTAATAACTGTAGGGGACCTTAATCTATCAAGGATAGACTGGAGAAATCAGACAGGGGATGCAGAGTCCGAGGAATTTCTAGAGGTAGTACAAGATAATTTTCTTTATCAGTATATCAGGGAGCCCACCAGAGGTAATAATATACTAGATTTGGTTTTAGCTAATAAAGAAAATATCATTAGTGATATAGAGGTTGGTGGACGACTTGGTAATAGCGATCATGAAGAAATTAAGTTCAAATTTATTTGGGATGTCTGTTCCACTGAAAATACCTCCACCGTTCCCAATTTTCGTCTAGGAGATTTCGATGGCTTAAGAGCTTATTTTCGAACGGTATTCTACAGGGAGATTAGCTATTTGAGGGAATGCCAGGTCAGTGGGGAACCCCAGGTCATAGGTGTGGGGCAGGAAACACGGGGGAATGTCCGTCAGGTGTCTGTGAGGGGAGGGGTGGTAGATAGGAATGTAGTCCAAGTGTCGGGAATTAACTCAGCTCCAGTACCAAGCAGACGTTCGACCAGTGAGAAATATAACGAGTTAATAAATATAATACACGGAGGCCAAGATAGATATATCCCTTCAAAACCGTTTAGAACGAATAAATCAGAACCAAGATGGTTAAACAACAGATTAAAATCTCTCATAGGCCAAAGGAAAGGAATATATAGAAAAATAAAACGTGGAGAGGAACACTTACGAAACCGATACACGATTTTAAATAGAGAAGTAAAGAGGGAGATAAGAAAAGCAAAGAGAAGTTATGAAATTAAGGTTGCAAGTGAATCAAAAGAAAACCCCAAGGGTTTTTATCAAATGTACCGAACAAAAAATAAAGATAGGATAGGACCACTGAGAACAGAGTCAGGTGACATTACCAGTGAAGATAAAGAAATGTGCTCCATCCTAAATAATTATTTCATATCAGTATTCACCAAGGAAAATCTAGACCTGGTCCCTCAAGCAGCAAATATTTACCATGAGAATACGGAAAATATTCTTTGTAAAATAACCATTAGTAAGGAGGACGTATTGAAAGAAATTAATCAGTTAAAACCTCAAAAATCGCCAGGTCCTGACGATATATATGAAAAATTATAAAAGAAACCAAAGAAGAATTATGTCAGCCACTTTTAACATTATTTAATGACTCTTTACAGTAAGTTCAGGAGAAGTTCCCGAGGCGTGGAAGACCGCAAACATAGTACCCATCTTTAAAAGTGGTGATAAATCAGCTGCATCGAATTATCGTCCGATAAGTCTAACGTCAGTATAGTCTCACCAATCTAAAACCAAGGTTTGGGTGGAGTCCAGCCGGGGATTTCCTGGCGTACAGCGTTGCCTTGTTTCCTATACTCTAATTGGCTAGTGGCTGACCTGACACCGTTAGAGCTCGCCGCTCACATCTCGCCACCTGGCCTGACATGACTTCACCCACTTCTATGTGTGTGTGTGTGTGTGTGTGTGTGTGTGTGTGTGTGTAAGGACAAACTAATTAAAATTATAATTATAACCAAAATAATGAATTTAAAAATCGCATTCTCTCTCTCTCTCATATAATTTATGATTCCTAGTATGGGCCTGGATGTTGCCGCTCGTGAGTGTTTTAACTTATTTATTTCTATTAAAAAAATAGCCTATGTTCTACTGATTCCTTCAAATCATATTATAAACGTTATTGTTACATTACTCTACCCAACTTAGAACTACCGAGAAAGTCGGTAAAAGTAACTACATTTTTTTTCAGCACCACTGTAAAATATGTATGCCACGTTTCTTTATTGATGTACAAGAGCTATATGCATTACACGTTTACCTTCCTTTTATATGCTAGAATACTTACGTTTATATTGTATTAGTATGTATGTACCTATCTGTGATGCCTATTACATATATAACAGAATCTACTCATCGCTCGTTTAGGAAGTATGGCATGGCTGCACCCAGCGCCAGACCCCACCCAAACCTTGGTTTTAGATTGGTGAGACTATAGTAGGAAAAATCTTATAGTCAATTTTGGCAAATAAGATTAGTGAACACTTAGAAAGATTTAATCCTATAAACGAAAGTCAGCACGGATTCGGGCAAGGACGATCCTGCCTCACAAACTTGTTGTCATTCTACTCGGAGGTCTATGAGGCAGTAGATAGCGATAAAGCTTACGATGTTATTTATCTGGCCATTAGTAAAGCTTTTGATAGGGTCCCACACGAAAGGTTAGTTAGAAAGGTTCGAGCACACGGTATAGACGGCGATATCTTAAAATGGATAGAATCCTGGCTGAAAGGACGAAAGCAGAGAGTATTAATAAATGGAACTAAGTCGGACTGGGGATTAGTAACTAGCGGTGTACCACAGGGTTCAGTACTCGGTCCCTTATTATTTATCATATATATAAATGATCTAGACTTAGGAGTCAATAGCAGCATCAGCAAATTTGCCGACGGTACAAAAATAGGGCGTATCATTAACTCTACTAACGATTGCCATTACTTACAAAAAGACCTCGATACATTGTCCAAATGATCTAAAACTTGGCAAATGGAATTTAACGTTGAAAAATGTAAAGTACTTAACGTAGGCAAGACCATTGGAGATACTAAATACAGCTTAGATAACAAAGAAATGAGCAAATCGGAATGCGAGAGAGATCTAGGAGTTATGATTAGTAACGACCTTAAACCAAGGCAACAGTGTATTAATGCGAGAAATAAAGCAAATAGGGTCCTAGGATTTATTTCGAGAAGCGTGAGCAATAGATCATCTAAAGTAATACTGAAACTTTATCTAGCATTAGTAAGGCCACATTTAGACTACGCAGTATAATTTTGGTGTCCTTACTATAGAATGGATATTAATTCGTTAGAAAATGTACAGAGAAGAATGACAAAAATGATACATGACGTCCGGAACCTGTCATATGAAGACAGAAATGAAGAGACTAAGTCTGCATTCGCTAGAGAGGCGTAGAGTAATGGGAGACTTAATTGAGGCGTGTAAGTGGATGAAGGGTATAAATAAGGGAGATATTAGCAAGGTACTTAAAGTGAGCGTACAGGATAGAACTAGAAATAATGGTTTCAAACTAGAAAAAGTCCGTTTCAGTAAGGAAATAGGTAGAAATTGGTTTGGTAATGAGTAGTAGACGAATGGAATAAGCAACCTAGTAAAGTAGTTGCTGCCTCTTCCATTGAGAGTTTCAAGCATAGGCTAGATAAGCATATGACTAATAAGGGGTGTATATAGAAAAAAGAAAATCTTATAACCAATACTAATTCATAATTTTTCCTTTTCAGGTTACACTGTGATAGTCTCTATTCTCCTTTCACATTTTCCTGTAAAATGTCCACGTCAGTTTTTCTATACGGCGTGGTGTTCATTCTGACTTTTTCCTGCCGGCTTCGGCTGGAGGGTTTGGAGAGCGGGTGAGAGCCTTCTTCTTTGCTATCTTTATCTCATTCTAGTAGTTCAGTTACTCTTCTAGGAGCTGCCTAGGATGGGCCAACCGGCCTACTGCAGTTATCCCCTCTTCTTATGTTCTTATAGAGAGAGAGAGAGAGAGAGAGAAAGAAAATCTTATAACCAATACTAATTCATAATTTTTCCTTTTCAGGTTACACTGTGATAGTCTCTATTCTCCTTTCACATTTTCCTGTATATATATATATATATATATATATATATATATATATATATATATATATATATATATATATATATATATGTGATCTAAACTTAGGAATCACTAGCAGTATTAACAAATTTTCCGATGACACAAAAATAGGGCGTATCATTAACTCGACTGAGAACTGGGATACCTTACAAAAGGATCTCGATGCATTGTCCAAATGGTCTAAAACTTGGCAAATTGAATTTAACATGAAAAATGTAAAGTACTTAACGTAGGCAAGACCGTTGCAGATAATGAATACAACTTAGATAACAAAGAAATTAGTTCATCGGAATGTGAGATGGATCTAGGAGTTATGGTTAGTAACCACCTCAAACCAGGGCAACAGTGTATTAATGAGAGAAATAAAGCAAATAGGGTCGTAGGATTTGCAACTTTGTTTTGCACTAGTAAGGGCACATTTAGACTACGCATTGCATTTTTGTCCTTAATATAGAATGGATATCGATTCGTTAGAAAAAGTACATAGAATATATAACAAAAACAATACATGATGTTCGGAACCTGTCATATGAAGACAAACTACTGTAAAAAGACTAAGTCAGCACTCTGATCAGTGTGGAACGTGCAATATGCTAACTAGATTAGATGCTGTAGGCTGTGATCGTTGTGAAACCTGGTTTCACCCCACAGCTATGTGTCTGGGCCTCCCAGACCAGCTAGTGGAAAGCATAAGAGAGTACGATGGTCAGGGCATTGCCTTTATTTGCACAGAGTGCCGTTCTACTACTGGTAAGAGCGGCACCGTGCCTGATTCTGCATTCAGGCAATTGTTTCAGACGGTCAAAAAATTATGTGAGGCTGTCCAAACTCTCTCTGCTAGGCCCGACCTGAGCAGCATTGGCCAGGCAGGTCGGGCCGACCAACAGCCTGAGCCAGGGCCCAGCCCATCCATGACAGACAGGGATAGCCTGAGAACCCTTATCAGAGAGGAAGCTAAAGAAATGGAGGAGAGGAATAAAAGGAAGACATCAATAATAATTAGAGGCCTCGAGGTACAGTCTACTGACGCTGTAAATACTGCCTTTGATCCCATAACCAGACTCATTCTGGGATCCCAGGTGACGCTGTCAGACGTAACATGCATTAACAGGGATAAAAAGTTGTACCGTGCTAAGATACTGGATGACGACGTGAGGAAAGAACTGCTAGATAATGCGAGGAAATTACATAACACCCAGTTTAGCCATATCTATATCAATAGAGACCTGACATACAACCAAAGAATAGAACTGCGTGCCAGGCGTGCACAGCGTAACACTGCCAGTGGAGGAGCGGCCAGGGGACCCTCCGATACCGGCCAAGCTAGCCCCCATGCTGCTGGAGATGCCACAGTTATACCCAGGACTTCCCGAACCCAGCGCACCCCTTTGGACACTCAGGTCGCTGCAACCCATGCACAAGATAATACACCCATGAGAAATTTAAACCATTAACCTCGCAGTCCTCCCAGGCAACAGTGAGTTTTCACAATTTGAAATTAGGGTTCTGTAATGTAAATAGTATAATTAATAAATTACATGTCATCTCTGATTTTCTGTTAGACAATGGTATAGATATTTTTGGAGTCGCTGAAACCTGGCTGCTGCCTGAAATTCCCGATTCATTTGTTCAGATTAATAACTTTAACCTCTCACGTACCGACACCAAAGGTAATACCCATAAGCACGGAGTATGTATATATATAAGGAGTAGAATAAGTTATGTAGGTATAAACACCAACTGTGATAATGTCTGTGCCATCCATTTAATTACATTTAACCTGTACGTAATAGTAATATATCGCCCTCCTTCTAACAGTGATGCTGATAACCAAGCACTACTAAATTTCTTACTAGACTTCTGTCCATCCAAAGAGGTTCTAATTGTTGGGGACTTTAACTTACCCCTTATCAACTGGAAATCAACCACAGCACTGGCTATGAAATATCCTCCTCTCCATCAGTCATTCCTGGACTGTTTTGCATGTCTGGGTCTGCACCAGTGGGTAACTATGCCCACATATCTAAGCTCAGGCACCACTCTAGATCTTGTCTTCACATCCGAGAATGATAGAGTAGGAGAAATTGAGGTAGCGAGTCCCCTGCCCAGCTGTGGACACTGCCCTGTGCTAATACAATATTATTTTCAGGCTGCTGTGGTGACAGATAGCTATTTGCACACCAAGCGCTCCTGGCATAAAGCCAAATACAACAAAATAAATAATCATCTGCGTGAAATAGACTGGCATTTTGAATTCCAAAGCCTGTCAATTGATGCCATGTATGACAGATTGCAGTCCATCCTTAGCCCACTAATTGACCAGTATGTGCCGAATATGCCTAGCACACCTCCCTTACCTCCCAGATCACCTCCCAAGGCCTTAAAAAACCATCGCAGGAAAGCCTGGGAAAGATACAAACACTCCAGGAATGTTTATGGAAGACTATCTCCTGAGGCTTCCCGAGCTCTATCACACTACGACTCTCTCAATGACACCTTTCGTAACTACTTTACACACATGCAAATCAATCACGAAATGTCACTGATTAGAAAACTACAGGTCTCCTCAAAACCATTTCACCAGTACATCAGAAATAAGAAAGTAGGTGTACCCTCAGTAGGCCCCATAAGATTGGACAATGGTGTGTTAACATCAGACTGTACTCAGATGGCAGAAACTTTTGCTACACATTTTTGTACAGTTTACTCAACTCATGCTCCTCACGCTCCCTTCCCTCACCAAACTTTTGAGGGTATCCTCGACACAGTGACCCTGTCCTTGCAAGAAGTGAGAAATAGGCTCGCAGCACTGGACCCGAACACCAGTATGGGACCTGATGGCCTCCACCCCAGTCTTCTGAAATATTGCCAAGCCTTAGCATTACCCTTGTTTTTGATATTTCAAAAGTCTGTCACCATTGGTAAATTGCCACATGATTGGAAAAAATCCATTATCATTCCTATATTCAAGAAAGGCTCTCGACACAAACCTCTTAACTATAGGCCTATTAGCCTAACCTCTGTCTGCTGCAAAACCCTGGAAAGATTCATTACAGAGGCATTATACAACTACCTTGACACTAATGGAGTGCTGTCAAATGAGCAGTATGGATTCAGACAGGGTAGAACGGTAGATGACCAACTGTTACTCATGTATAATGATGTTACGTCGTGGATGGATGCTGGATACGTTGTGAATGTTGTCTTGTTTGACTTTAGCAAAGCCTTTGACATCGTCAACCATTCGATACTCACTGACAAGCTGAGGCTACTTGGGGTCAGTGGTTCCTTGCTAACTTGGATCTCTGACTTCCTGTCCGGCCGCACCATGCAAGTGTCTGTGTCTGGCTGCGCCAGTTCCTCAAGGAATGTTCTCAGTGGAGTTCCCCAGGGATCGGTTCTAGGCCCCTTGCTCTTTCTGGTATATATAAACTTTCTACCCGCATACATACGCTCCAAATGTAAATTCTTTGCTGATGACATGAAGATTTACCTCAAGTTGCGCCAAAACACTTGTTCCACATTAGCTGCAGATATAAGTACATGCCAGAAGGACATTGATATGGTCTACAGTGTCGCTGAGTCCTGGGGTTTACGTTTTAATCTTGACAAGTGTACTGTTCTGCGATGTCAGAGAGGTCCAGTAGACTGGAATTCTATTGGCGCACTTCAGTACTATCACATGAACAACACCAGGCTCTCCGTAGAAACTACACACAAAGACCTGGGTATCTTGGTTGACAGTTCACTAAAATTTCATTCGCATATAAGAAATACTGTAAAAAAGGCAGCAGGCCTGTCAAATAATTTACTTAGGTCCACCCTCTGCCGAGACCGAGATTTTATGTTGACTTTATACAAATCCCACATCAGACCCATCATGGAGTTTGGCTCCACTGTATGGAACACAGGCTACCACGGAGATCAGAGGCTCCTGGAGTCTGTACAGCGCAGATGGACTAAGCAAATCAATGGCCTGTCTGAACTCAGTTATGCTGACCGTCTGAAAAACCTGGGTCTGTATTCTGTAAAAGGGAGACTGATCAGAGCTGACCTCATTAAATGCTGGAAAATCTTCCATCGCCAGTCCCCAATTGCACCGCCTGAGCTCTTTTCTCTTCCTTCATTAACTCACACCAGGGACCATAGATTCAAGGTGGCCAAGCCCCGCACTTCAGTTGAGTGTAGACGCAGGTTTTTCAGCATCAGATGTATAGACCTCTGGAACTCTCTTTCAGATGATGCTGTTAGTGCTGACTCAGTTGCATCATTTAAAAAGTCCCTCCACTCACAACTAGGTCACATCCTGTTCGACTATATAGAATAACTACGACTCCTAATTCGAAGTCCTTCAAGTAGTGCAACTACCGTGCATATGGCACAAAACTCAGCCTCTAATCAATAGTCTATTCTGATGATGATGTATATAGGAAACGAGGCTGGCGTGCCAGCAGGTATGGGCTGCCCTACTTCTTGTAAAGCAGATTCCTACCGAGCCATACTGTTAATTGTAGTAGGGTAGCCAACCAGGTGAGTAAACCAGGTGAGTAGAGAGGCGTAGAGTAAGGGGAGATTTAATTGAGGTGTTTAAGTGGATGAAGGGTATAAATAAGGGATATATTAGCAAGGTGCTTAAAGTGAACATACAGAATGGAACTAGAAGTAATGGTTTCAAACTAGAAAAATTCCGTTTTAGTAAGGAAATGGGTAGAAACTGGTTTGGCAATAGAGTAGTAGAGGAATGGAATGTGCTGCATAATAAAGCAGTTGCTACCCAGCCATTGAGAGTTTCAAGCATAGGCTAGAGAAGCATATGACAAAATTAATAAGAGGTATGAAAAAAAAAAAAAAAATCTTATAACCAGCACTAATTCATTCATTTTGCTTTTCAGATTACACTATGATAATGTCTTTTTCTCCTTTCTGACTTTCCTGCCGGCTTCGGCTGGAGGATTTGGAGGGCGGGGGAGAGCCATCTTTGCTATCCTTATCACATTCTAGTAGTTCAGTTACTCGTCTAGGAGTTGCCTAGCATGGGCCAACCGGTTTACTGCAGTCATCCTCGCTTCTTATGTTCTCAAGACAGGACAGTGAGACAGACAGAAAGACAGACATACAGAGAAGACAGTGAGACAGAAAGACAGATAGACAGCACGCAGCTTGATCACGGTAATATTAGGCTCTATGAATTAGCTAAAACGCATTTCTTAGGAGCAGTAAATGAGAGAGAGAGAGAGACTCGTGCAACTCACCTGCATGAAGGACGTCCACCGCATCTCGTGAGGGTCAAACATTTCCTTAGCTTTGATGAAAAATTCATTGATGGTCTTTTCGTCCACAATCTCAACCTCCATCGCCATTTGGTGGATGTTTTTCACACCTTCAGCCATATCGGACAGGCTTCGTAGTCGAGTCTCCTTGGTTACTAGGCCTGCTCAACCTATGCCACCAGGCCAGAAATACTAACTTTGCGGTCGCGGGAAATTCAGTGCGTCTTGGAGAGCCAATGAGTCTCCTTGGTTACTAATCAGGTTTCACCCGACGGGACTG
This sequence comes from Coenobita brevimanus, assembly GCF_032717465.1. Classification (NCBI taxonomy): domain Eukaryota; kingdom Metazoa; phylum Arthropoda; class Malacostraca; order Decapoda; family Coenobitidae; genus Coenobita; species Coenobita brevimanus. Next base: position 42,625,578 of record NC_137021.1, on the reverse strand, counting down.
GGTGTTTTCAACTGTTTCATGCTGCAGTCTGTTTCTTAATTTACCTTTCACTAAATTATATTGAAAGAAAACCCTCTCTACTGCGGCACTGCTTGCTGGCAACGATATCTGGGATAAAACAAAACTGCCTAATTCTTGGAAGTCCCTCTCTCCGCACGAATCTGTATGGTTATAGTTATCCAGAACTGCTCTGGATCTCTCGTGGGCTGCACCCACTGGTCCCTGTGGGAATATTAGAGGGTCTCTTTCTCCGCAAAATGTGTTTAAACAACTCTCTCTCTCTCTCTCTCTCTCTCTCTCGGTATTTTGTGGTGATGAGGTTTAACTCTAAACTAGCCCAAAAAACCGAGACAGTTTTCAAACCAGCCCAAAAAACCGCAACCCGCGACCGGTAAAATTTGCCCGCGGAAGAGCTTCAAAACCAGCCCAATTTGGCGGGAAAACCGCGACCTTGGCAACCCTGTTGAGAGGTGAGAGAGAACGATATGTGTTGGGTAGGGGGAGGAGGAGAACACACACACCACAAAGGCAGTCAGGAGACAGGACGTGTGTGCTGGGCAATCCCCAGGTCCTGTCCTCCCCGCTTACTGTTTTTTTAATCAGCCCATACACCACTGACCGGGCTAATGTATGGCCCGGTCTGCACTATATGTGCAGGGAATCTTTCAACGAACGAACGAACGAACGAGGAGGAGGAGCAAGATTAGGAGGAGGAGGAGAGAGGGAGGGAGGGAGGAGAGAGAGAGGGAGGGGGTTGGGGGAGGGAAAAAGGGAGGAGTTATGGTGAGGAGGGAAGAAGGCTAGAGAAGGGTAGAGACCCTATAGGGTGTGTAGAGAAGAGGAGGAGGAGCTATAAGGGATGGGAGGGAAAGGAGGAGGAGGAGAAGGTGGAGGAGGAATCAGAATCAGAATTTTATTTCCATTATTACAGTGGTTATTCAGTACATAAAGGGCAGATTATAATTTAAAATCTACATATACGTATAAATATACCTATCTGTATAAACATACATAAATATACGTACTGTAAATACCCATATACTCTATATAAATACACACACATACACGTGCATATAGATAGATAGATAGATAGATATAAATATAAACACTCATACATATATACATATATACAGTACAAACTGTATATATACATATATACGCCCACACACACATTTATTATAATTATATATATATATATATATATATATATATGTGTGTGTGTGTGTGTGTGTGTGTGTGTGTGTGTGTGTGTGTGTGGATGTATATATTCACATTCAGACACACACATGTGTACATACATATCGGCCTACAGTATATACGAACGTGCTGTCATAGTAAGGGGTCATTAACGTTATCAGTAGAAATGTTACTGTTTAAACTAGGTATTTAAAAGAAACATTTTCAGGTGTTTCCTAAAGGACTATATTGTATGAGTACTGGAAACATTAGATGGGACACTGTTCCAGAATTTAGGTGCAGCCACTTTAAGGGACTTTGCTCCGATGCTGGTGTTTGTTTTGGGGACGTACATATGTTGTTGTTGTCTTGTATTGGCAGTATAGATTTCTCGTACTTTAGGGAGTGAGAATTGCCAGTTGGGAGCTGTTTTGTTTATTATGTTGTAAACTGCTATTCCTAGAGCATACATATATCTCCGATGAAGTGTCAGCCATCCTAGTTCTTTTATACAGGGTGTAACATGATCGTATTTAGCGATACCGCCTACTGCTACTTTAGCGGCCAAGTTCTGAAGTTTTGTACCCGTTCAAGTTGTGTTAAGTTTGTCGCACCCTATATCATTAAGCCATAATTGATAATACTTAATACTAGTGACTGTACTACAGTTATTCATGTGGTCTTATTAAAATTATCCTTTATTCCATTAATGTACATTAGAATATTACAAACCTTTTGACTCATTTCATCAATGTGTGTTGAATGTCATAGTATCATCAAAGTACACAGCTAAATTTTTAAAGGAACTGCTGGGAAAGATTTGTGTGGCATCAATGTGCATGTGAGTGTGTGGTGGGATCCGTGACAACAGTCCTCTCGTACCTATAAACATACACTGGGTTTTATTGGTGTTCAACATTAAACCATTAGTGTGAAAGTATTCTTTAGCACGAGATAAGGTGGACTCACATCTATGAACTAATTCACTTATATCGTCAATGCCGCAAGTGTGGATGAATTGAGTGTCGTCTGCGTATTGTATTATCCGACAGTCAGATATTAATTGTGAGAGGTCATTAATATAGATAAGAACATAAGAAGAGAGGATAACTGCTGTAGGCCGGTTGGCCCATGCTAGGCAGCTCCTAGAGGAGTAACTGAACTACTAGAATGAGATAAGGATAGCAAAGAAGAAGGCTCTCCCCCGCCCTCCAAACCCTCCAGCCGAAACCGGCAGGAAAAAGTCAGAAAGAACACCACGCCGTATAGAAAAACTGGCGTGGACATTTTACAGGAAATTGTGAGAGGAGAATAGAGACTATCATAGTGTAACCTGAAAAGGAAAAATTATGAATTAGTATTGGTTATAAGATTTTCTTTTTTCTATATCCACCCCTTATTTGTCATATGCTTATCTAGCCTATGCTTGAAACTCTCAATGGAAGAGGCAGCAACTACTTTACAAGGTAGCTTATTCCATTCGTCTACTACTCTATTACCAAAGACAGACTGAAAAGACTAAGTATGCATTCGCTAGAGAGGCGTAGAGTAAGGGGAGACTTAATTGAGGTGTTTAAGTGGATGAATGGTATAAATAAGGGAGATATTAGCAAGGTACTTAAAGTGAGCATACAGGATAGAACTAGAAATAATGGTTTCAAACTAGAAAAATTCCGTTTCAGTAAGGAAATCGGTAGAAATTGGTTTGGTAATAGAGTAGTAGACGAATGGAATAAGCTACCTAGTAAAGTAGTTGCTGCCTCTTCCATTGAGAGTTTCAAGCATAGGCTAGATAAGCATATGACAAATAAGGGGTGGATATAGAATAAAGAAAATCTTATAACCAATACTAATTCAAAAAAAATTTCTTTTCAGGTTACACTATGATAGTCTCTATTCTCCTTTCACACTTTCCTGTAAAATGTCCACGCCAGTTCTTCTATACGGCGTGGTGTTATTTCTGACTTTTTCCTGCCGGCTTCTGCTGGAGGGTTTGGAGGGCGGGGGAGAGCCTTCTTCTTTGCTATCCTTATCTCATTCTAGTAGTTCAGTTACTCTTCTAGGAGCTGCCTAGCTTGGGCCAACCGGCCTACTGCAGTTATCCTCTCCTTATGTTCTTATGTTCAAACCAATTTCTACCTATTTCCTTAGTGAAATGGAATTTTTCTAGTTTGAAACCATTACTTCTAGTTCTATCCTGTATGCTCACTTTAAGTACTGTACCTTACTAATATCTCCCTTATTTATACCCTTCATCCACTTAAACACCTCAATTAAGTCTCCCCTTACTCTACGCCTCTCTAGCAAATGCAGACTTAGTCTTTTCAGTCTGTCTTCATGTGACAGGTTCCGAACGTCATGTATCACTTTTGTCATTCTTCTCTGTACATTTTCTAACGAATTAATATCTATTCTATAGTAAGGACACCAAAATTGTACGGCGTAGTCTAAATGTGGCCTTACTAATGCTAGGTAATGTTGCAGTATTACTTTAGATGATCTATTGCTCACGCTTCTCGAAATAAATCCTAGGACCCTATTTGTTTTATTTCTCGCATTAATACACTGTTGCCTTGGTTTAGGGTCGTTACTAATCATAACTCCTAGATCCCTTTCGCATTCCGATTTGCTAATTTCTTTGTTATCTAAGCTGTATTTAGTATCTCCAACGGTCTTGCCTACGTTGAGTACTTTGCATTTTTTAACGTTAAATTCCATTTCCCAAGTTTTAGACCATTTCGACAATATATCGAGGTCTTTTTGTAAGTTATGGCAATCTCCAGTCGAGTGAATGATACGCCCTATTTTTGTATCGTCGGCAAATTTGCTGATGCTGCTATTGACTCCTAAATCTAGATCATTTATATATATAATAAATAATAAGGGACCAAGTACTGAACCCTGTGGTACACCGCTAGTTACTAATCCCCAGTCCAACTTAGTTCCATTTATTAATACTCTCTGCTTTCGTCCTTTCAGCCAGGATTCTATCCATTTTAAGATATCGCCGTCTATACCGTGTGCTCGACCTTTCTAAGTAACCTTTCGTGTGGGACCCTATCAAAAGCTTTACTAAAGGCCAGATAAATAACATCGTAAGCTTTATCGCTATCTATTGCCTCATAGACCTCCGAGTAGAATGACAACAAGTTTGTGAGGCAGGATCGTCCTTGCCTGAATCCGTGCTGACTTTCGTTTATAAGATTAAATCTTTCTAAGTCTTCTCTAATCTTATTTGCCAAAATTGACTATAAGATTTTTCCTACTATTGACGTTAGACTTATCGGACGATAATTCGACGCAGCTGATTTATCACCCTTTTTAAAGATGGGCACTACGTTTGCGGTCTTCCACGCCTCTAGAACTTCTCCTGAACTTAAAGAGTCATTAAATAATGTTAAAAGTGGCTGACATAATTCTTTTTTGTTTCCTTTATAATTTTTGCATATATATCGTCAGGACTTGGCGATTTTTGAGGTTTTAACTGATTAATTTCTTTCAATACGTCCTCCTTACTATTGGTTATTTTACTAAGAATATTTTCCGTATTCTCATCGTAAATATTTGCTGCTTGAGGGACCAGGTCTAGATTTTCCTTGGTGAATACTGATATGAAATAATTATTTAGGATAGAGCACATTTCTTTATCTTCACTGGTAATGTCACCTGATTCTGTTCTGAGTGGTCCTATCCTATCTTTTTTTTTCGTACGGTACATTTGATAAAAACCCTTGGGGTTTTCTTTTGATTCACTAGCAATCTTAGTTTCATAACTTCTCTGTGCATTTCTTATCTCCCTCTTTACTTCTCTATTTAAAATCGTGTATCGGTTACGTAAGTGTTCCTCTCCACGTTTTATTTTTCTATATATTCCTTTCCTTCGGCCTATGAGAGATTTTAATCTGTTGTTTAACCATCTTGGTTCTGAATTATTCGTTCTAAACGGTTTTGAAGGGATATATCTATCTTGGCCTCCGTGTATTATATTTATTAACTCGTTATATTTCTCACTTGTCCAACGTCTGCTTGGTACTGGAGCTGAGTTAATTCCCGTACACTCCCATCTACCACCTCCCCCCTCACAGACACCTGACGGACATTCGCACGTGATTCCTGCCCTTCATTTATGACCTGGGATTCCCCACTGACCTGGCATTCCCTCAAATAGTTAATCTCCCTGTGGAATACCGTTCGAAAATAAGCTCTTAAGCCATCGAAATCTCCTAGACGAAAATTAGGAACGGTGGAGGTATTTTCAGTGGAACAGACATCCCAAATAAATTTGAACTTAATTTCTTCATGATCGCTATTACCAAGTCGTCCACCAACCTCTATATCATTAATGATATGTTCTTTATTAGATAAAACCAAATCTAGTATATTATTACCTCTGATGGGCTCCCTGATATACTGATAAAGAAAATTATCCTTTACTACCTCTAGAAATTACTCTGACTCTGCATCTCCTGTCTGATTTCTCCAATCTATCCTTGGCAGATTACGGTCCCCTACAATTATTATTAAGCTGGACTGTGATGCTTTCCTAATTTCCTCCCAAAGGTATTTACTATCAGGTCTACTTAATTTAGGAGATCTGTAAATTGCTCCTAAGACTAATTTCTCCCTATTGTTACTAATTTCAACCCAGACACTTTGTGTCCCTAATTACTTTAATATCTACTTTATTGTAACAGTTTAATGAATCCTTTACATAAATAGCTACCCCTCCCCCCTTTCTTCCCTGACGGTTTGACACAAAAATATTATAGCCCTTTATCTGATATTCTGCTAATAATTCTCGAGTGTCTGTATTCATCCAAGTTTCACTAATAACGGTAATGTCTATTTTCTCTGTACAAATTAAAGCCCTCAGTTCATCCATTTTATTATGTAAACTCCGGCTGTTTGTGTAATACACTTTCAGATTATTACTAGTAGTTATGCCTTTACCTTGGCATTTACTGTTATTTATTTTGTTACTAACTGGGAAACTCTTTACTTTACTAATATAACAATTTTTTGTACTATCGCTTATCGCCCTTCTATCATCGCTTGTTCTATCATCTATCATCGCCTGCTCAATTTGAGGTGCCAGAGTGGATGTATCTACACTAATGGTTGAACTTTTGTTCTTAATTTTGCAAGTCTTGATGCACCTATCCAAACATGGTAATAATGATTTCTGAGTGTAGTTGCTGTAACTTCCTGTACGTCTACTTTTCAACCTCGAAAAAATTCCTCTAACTCCCCATATTTCAATCCAGGTAAAACAGTAACTGTCTGCCTGCGGTGAAAGAGAGGAAGAATAGGTAAATGAGAAAGAACGAAAAATAGATAGATAGATAGATAGATGAATGGATGGTTGGATGGATTAACAGATTAATGGATGGATGGTTGGATGGAAGGATAGACAAGTAGATTGCAGGATGGAAGGATAGATAGATGCATAGACAGATAAACATAAGAACATAAGAAGAGAGGATAACTGCAGTAGGCCGGTTGGCCCATGCTAGGCAGCTCCTAGAAGAGTAACTGAACTACTAGAATGAGATAAGGATAGCAAAGAAGAAGGCTTTCCCCCGCCCTCCCAACCCTCCAGCCGAAGCCGGCAGGAAAAAGTCAGAAAGAACACTACGCAGTATAGAAAAACTGGCGTGGACATTTTACAGGAAATTGTGAAAGGATAATAGAGACTATCATAGTGTAACCTGAAAAGGAAAAATTATGAATTAGTATTGGTTATAAGATTTTCTTTTTTCTATATCCACCCCTTATTTGTCACATTTAGACTGCGCAGTACAATTTTGGTGTCCTTACTATAGAATGGATATTAATTCGTTAGAAAATCTACAGAGAAGAATGACAAAAATGATACATGACGTCCGGAACCTGTCATATGAAGACAGACTGAAAAGACTAAGTCTGCATTCGCTAGAGAGGCGTAGAGTAAGGGGAGACTTAATTGAGGTGTTTAAGTGGATGAATGGTATAAATAAGGGAGATATTAGCAAGGTACTTAAAGTGAGCATACAGGATAGAACTAGAAATAATGGTTTCAAACTAGAAAAATTCCGTTTCAGTAAGGAAATAGGTAGAAATTGATTTGATAATAGAGTAGTAGACGAATAGAATAAGCTACCTAGTAAACTAGTTGCTGCCTCTTCCATTGAGAGTTTCAAGCATAGGCTAGATAAGCATATGACATACAAGTGGTGGATATAGAATAAAGAAAATCTTATAATCATTACTAATTCATAATTTTTTTCTTTTCAGATTACACCATGATAGTCTCTATTCTCCTTTCACACTTTCCTGTAAAATGTCCACGCCAGTTTTTCTATACGGCGTGGTGTTCTTTCTGACTTTTTCCTGCCGGCTTCGGCTGGAGGGTTTGGAGGGCGGGGGAGAGCCTTCTTTTTTGCTATCCTTATCTCATTCTAGTAGTTCAGTTACTCTTCTAGGAGCTGCCTAGCATGGGCCAACCGGCCTACTGCAGTTATCCTCTCTTCTTTTGTTCTTATATGCATATCTAGCCTATGCTTGAAACTCTCAATGGAAGAGGCAGCAATTACTTTACTAGGTAGCTTATTCCATTCGTCTACTACTCTATTACCAAACCAATTTGTACCTATTTCCTTATTGAAACGGAATTTTTCTAGTTTGAAACCATTACTTCAAGTTGTATCCTGTCTGCTCACTTTAAGTACATTGCTTATATCTCCCTTATTTATACCCTTCATCCACTTAAACACCTCAGTTACAATAATGATGCTGTGCTGTTCACTATGCTGTAATATACTATGTTTTTACACGATATGGTCAGTTTCACACTTGTATGAAAGGACAAGAAATTCTCTCTCTCTCTCTCTCTCTCTCTCTCTCTCTCTCTCTCTCTCTCTCTCTCTCTCTCTCTCTCTCTCTCTCTCTCTCTCTTTATCTATCTATCTATCCATCTACGTATATATATAAAATTGTTTATGTCAGTTTAACAATAAATCAATCCATCTATCTATGTATTATTCCCCTCCTCTTCCTTTCGTTCACAGCCGTTTTCATCTATTCCTCCGCGCCCCCTCTTCCTTTCTCTCCAACCTTCCTTATTCCCCAGTGTAAATGACCTCACCTGTCCAGCCTACCTGATGCACCTCACCTAACGTGACCTTTCTCTCCCTTCCATATCTTTCCACCACTCTTCATCTTTTGATATTGTATATATATATATATATATATATATATATATAAATATATATATAAATATATATATAAATATATATATAAATATCAATCAATCAATCAATCATTTCCTGTCGCACCCTCGGGGATGCATAGGGCCTCGATGAACTCACACCACCACATCCTATCTTGTGCTAACTCCTCAAGATCTCCCCAACACTCATCTCCAGCTTCCCGTCTCATTGTCCTCACCCACGTCTCTTTTGGCCTTCCTCTACCTCTCCTACCAAGTGCCACCCACCCTGGTGTACCTCGTACTATTCCCTGTCTCCTATACACATGTCCTAGCCACTTCCATCGTGAGAATCTAACATATTCATCGATCGGCTGCACTCCCGTTATTTCTCTAATTCTACTATTTGGTATCCTTTCCCACCACTTAACTCCTAATATTCTTCTAAGTGCTTTATTTTCAAACACCAAGAATTTATTTTCCATAGTCACTGTGCTGTACCAAGACTCGTGTCCATAAATTAAGATACTCCTAACCATTACCTTATAAAGTTTGATTTTTGTATGCACAGAGAAATTGTTATTATTCCAAATATTTTTAAGCATTCCCATTGCCTGATTAGCCTTCTTTAACCTTTCCTCGAATTCAAAGTTCAAAGAACCATCCTTGGCTAAATAAGTACCTAAATATTTAAACCTATCAACTTGCTTTACAACCATACCTTCATTTACACATTCCTGCGCATTTTCCATATTCATATTGATTATTTCAGTTTTTCCACAATTAATAACCAAACCCACCTTGCGACCTTCACTCACCAAACAGTCCAACACTCTCTGCATCTCTTCTGGCCCATCACAAATCAAAACTATATCATCTGCATAATCTAAATCCAAAAGTTTCCTGTTCTCTCCCCAAAGTATACCTGCACCGGTTTCTGTTCCAACGCGTTTCATAATGTAATCAATGACCAATATAAATAGTAAAGGCGATAGAACACCACCTTGAATTACTCCGGACTTGACTTCAAACGAATCACTAAGACAACCATCAACCATTACTTTACAAAATGTGTCCTCATGCATGTTCATAATGACCCTCACAAACTCCTCTGGTATTCCATAATGTCTCATGATCTTCCCCATAGTCTCTCTCGAAACACTATCAATAGCCTTTTCAAAATCAACAAAACAAAGACTTAACGGTACTCTCATTTCATTAACTTGCTGCATCAAATGCCTAACTATAAAGATCTGATCATTGCAACCACGTCCCTTTCTAAAACCAGCCTGTTCATCCCTCAGAATACCCTCAACCACCGGCTCCAACCTATTTAACAACACTCTACTGAAAACTTTCAAAGCTATCGGTGACAAAGAGATTCCCCTCCTATTACCACATTCACTCAGGTCTCCCTTCTTCGGAACTTTAACAATTACACCATTCTTCCAAACTGATGGTAGTAACCCCGTCACCCATATCTTATTGAATAGCTTGGTCAAGATCATTATTAATCTATCCCCCTCCACTTTAAACATTTCCGGAAATAAACCATCCTCCCCTGGTGCCTTATTATTCTTTAACTGTTTTACTGCTTTCTCCACTTCTGCAAGCCTCAACTCTCCTGTTTCTATATTTAAATCTTCCTGAGCAGACGGTATATCCTCTTCTGGTGGTATTGGTCTATTAAGAACTGTCTCAAAATGCTCTTTCCATCTATTTTTAATATCTCCATCTTTGGTCAATAAATTTCCTTCCCTGTCTCTAACTGGTATTTCCTTGCGTTTACCTGCATTACCACTCAGTTCTCTAATCGATTCATATGCTATTCTTTGACTCTGTCCATCATTTTTGTTTATTAAGATTTCAGTCTCTGCAACCTTTTCATCCACACATCTTCTTTTATCTCTCCTAGCTAACCTTCTTATTTCTGAATTCAAACTCCAGTACGCAGCTCTTGCTAATTCAATCTCTCGTTCATCAACACATTGCATCTCACTCCTCAATTTAGCCTCGCCTCTCTTTTTTATCATATCCCACGTTTCCTCTGATATCCATTTCTTTCTCCTGAAGCTATGTCTCCTTCCAATCGTACATTCAGCAGTCTCATGCAAAACTTTGTTCACATCCTCCCACATCTCATCTACACTTCTCTCCCCCTCTTCCAACGTTTCCAACACCAAAAACCTATTTCTGCATTCTAATCTGAATTCCTCCTTTTCTTCTCCTTCCCTTCTAAGCTTAACAATATCGTATCTACCAACACCAGATTTTTCCTTCTTCTGATTTTTAAGTTTAAACCTTATTTTTGCAATGCTGAGTTGATGGTCACTACCAATATCCGCTCCCCGTTTAACATGAACATCTAGCAGAGAACTTCTATGCCTCCTACTGATAGCGATTTGATCAATCTGATTTTTATATTTTCCACACGGCGACACCCAAGTTGTCTTGTGTATATTGCAATGCTGAAAGAGTGTGCCCCCGATGACTAAGTCATTTGCTAGACAGAAGCTTCCAAACCTCACGCCGTTTTCACTCATCCTACTACCAACTCCCATCTTACCCATACATGCCTCAAATCCCTCATTTGAACAGCCCATTACTGCATTAAAGTCTCCAACGCAGATCAAAACATCATGTCTAGGTACCCTTCCTACTCCTTCTTGCAACTTTTCATAAAATGTGTCTTTCCTTTCATCGAGTGCATCATTAGTAGGTGCATATATATATATATATATATATATATATATATATATATATATATATATATATTTATATATATATATATATATATATGTGTGTGTGTGTGTGTGTGTGTGTGTATAATAACAGAGGAATATATATATATATATATATATATATATATATATATATATATATATATATATAATATGAGAGAGAGAGAGAGAGAGAGAGAGAGAGAGAGAGAGAGAGAGCGGATGGGAGTGTGAATGTGTGGAGGGGTGATCGAGCGGGTGAGTGGGAGGAGGGGAGGGAAAGAAGGAGAGAGGGGGTATCCTCGTGGGACTAGGAGGCTCAGCACCTCAGTTTCAATCCCACCCACGGCTGAGGATTTAAGAAGGTGAAGACGGAGAGAGTTGAGTGATAGCTGGAGGAGAGAGAGAGAGAGAGAGAGAGAGAGAGAAATAATAATAATGATAATAATAATGTTTATTTCCACAAACAGTGGTTATTCATATAACTATAAATTATGTATACAGTAGCAGTACATAGTGTAGACGTTAAGATTATACACTGTAGATATAAGTGTTAGGGAGTATAATACAAAAGTATATAATTGTACAATTATCAGTATATTAAATGTCATTACATTTCCTGTTTTGTATTGTTTGTGAATTATTATATTATATTTAGGCATCATATTTTACTGGTTTATTATTGTTTAGTGGTATACAGTAAGATTATTGGGGGTGTTTAGTGAGTGATTGTTGTCATTAAGACAGAGAGAGAGAGAGAGAGACAGAGAGAGAGAGAGAGAGAGAGAGAGAGAGAGTAATCATCATCATCATCATCATCATCACCATCACCATCATCATAAGAATAAGAAGAGAGGATAACTGCAGTAGGCCGGTTGGCCCATGCTAGGCAGCTCCTAGAAGAGTGACCGAACTACTAGTATGACATAAGGATAGCAAAGAAGAAGGCTCTCCTCCGCACTCCAAACCCTCCAGCTGAAGCCGGCAGGAAAATGTCAGAAAGAACACCACACAGTATAAGAAAAACTGGCGTTGGCATTTTGTAGGAAAGTGTGAAAGGAGAGAAAGAGACTATCATAGTGTAACCTGAAAAGGAAAAAGATTGAATTAGTACTGATGATAATGATTTTTTTTTTTATATATACCCGCCCCTTATTTGCCATAGGCCTAAGCTTATCAGTTATCTAGCCTATGCTTGAAACTCTCAGTGGAAGGGGCAGCAACTTATTCCATTCGTCTACTACTCTAATATCAAATCAATTTCTACCTATTTCCTTACCGAAACGGATTTTTTCTAGTTTGAAACCATTACTTCTAGTTCTATCCTGTATGCTCACTTTAAGTACCTTGTTAATATCTCCCTCATTTATTTCCTTCGTCCACTTAAACACATCAATTAAGTCTCCCCTTACTTTACGCCTCTCTAATGAGTGCAGACTTAGTCTTTTTAGTCTGTCTTCGTATGACAGGTTCCGAAAATCATGTATCATATTCGTCATTACTTTCTGTTCATTTTCTAGCAAGTTAATATCCATTCTATAGTAAGGACACCAAAATTGTACTGCGTAGTCTAAATGTGGTCTTACTAATGCTCGATAAAGTTGCAGTATGACTTTTGATGACTTAATGCTCACGCTTCTCGAAATAAATCTTAGGACCCTATTTGCTTTATTTCTCGCATTAGTACACTGTTGCCTTGGTTTAAGGTCGTTACTAACCATAACTCCTAGATCCCTCTCGAATTCCGATTTGCTAATTTCTTTGTTATCTGAGCTGTATTTAGTATCTCCACTGGTCTTGCCTACGTTAAGTACTTTGCATTTTTCAACGTTAAATTCCATTTGCCAAGTTTCAGACCATTTGGACAATGTATCGAGATCTTTTTGTAGGTTATGACAATCGTCAGTCGAGTTAATGATACGCCCTATTTTTGTATCGTCGGCAAATTTGCTGATGCTGCTATTGACTTCTAAGTCTAGATCATTTATATATAAAATAAATAATAAGGGACCGAGGACTGAACCCTGTAGTAGACCACCGCAATCCGACTTAGTTCCATTTATTAATACTCTCTGCTTTCGGCCTTTCAGCCATACATACATTCATATATATATATATATATATATATATATATATATATATATATATATATATATATATATATATATATATATATATATACAATGTGTGTGTGTGTGTGTGTGTACTGGAGTATAACGCTGCATATGGTAATGACTGTTGGTAAGTGACCAGCATAAGAATTAAGGTAAATTAACTGACCTATATCTTGAGAAGATCAAAAGGGTGAGGCGAGCATTCTTTGCTATCCTTGTCTTATGCTACCGATCAAAAGTGAACTATCCACTTTGTTTACATAAATATTTACCGGTATATATTAATAAATATATATGTGGATTTATATATACTGTATATAAAATCGTGCCTACATCACTCCACAGTTCAGTGCATCAAGATCCGAGTCACCCATGTAGGGTAACAGAGTGAATATTGTAGTGTTTGATGCATTATTATTATTGTTGTTATTATTATAATTATGATTATGATTATTATCATTATTATTATTATTATTGTTATTATTATTATTATTATGATAATGATGATTATTATTATTGTTATGATTATAATAATAATAATAATAATAATTATTATTATTATTATTATTATTATTGTTGTTGTTATTATTATTATTATTATTATTATTATTATTATTTTGAATATTCACCAACTCTTTTCACTTCACTTATACTTCAGTCGCAAATTAACCCCTTCCCCTCCTCCCCCGGGGCACTAATCCCCCCTGGGAGGGTCCTTAATCCCCCCAAGGGTCATTTGCGACGGAAATTCCACAGAAATTAAAAAATCCATCGAAAAATAGTGTTGGAATATAAGATCATAAGAACATAAGAAGAGAGGATAACTGCAGTAGGCCGGTTGGCCCATGCTAGGCACCTCCTGGAAGAGTAACTGAAATACTAGAATGAGATAAGGATAGCAAAGAAGAAGGCTCTCACCCGCCCTCCAAACCCTCCAGCCGAAGCCGGCAGGAAAAATTCAGAAAGAACACCACGCCGTATAGAAAAACTGGCGTGGACATTTTACAGGAAAGTGTGAAAGGAGAATAGAAACTATCATAGTGTAACCTGAAAAGGAAAAATTATGAATTAGTATTGGTTATAATTCCATTCGTCTACTACTCTATTACCAAACCAATTTCTACCTATTTCCTTACTGAAACGGAATTTTTCTAGTTTGAAACCATTATTTCTAGTTCTATCCTGTATGCTTAATTTAAGTACCTTGCTAATATCTCCCTTATTTATACCCTTCATCCACTTGTGAGAGAGGATCGTCCTTGCCTGAATCCGTGCTGACTTTCGTTTATAAGATTAAATCTTTCTAAGTGTTCTCTAATCTTATTTGCCAAAATTGACTCTAACATTTTTCCTACTATTGACGTTAGACTTATCGGATGATAATTCGACGCAGCTGATTTATCACCCTTTTTGAAGATGGGCACTACGTTTTTGCGGTCTTCCACGCCTCTGGAACTTCTCCTGAAATTAAAGAGTCATTAAATAACGTTAAAAGTGGCTGACATAATTCTTCTTTGGTTTCTTTTATAATTTTTGCATATATATCGTCCGGACCTGGCGATTTTTGAGGTTTTAACTTATTAATGTCTTCCAATACGTCCTCCTTACTAATGGTTATTTTACTAAGAATATTTTCCGTATTCTCATCGTAAATATTTGCTGCTTGAGGGACCAGGTCTAGATTTTCCTTGGTGAATATTGATATGAAATAATTATTTAGGATGGAGCACATTTTTTTTATCTTCACTGGTAATGTCACCTGATTCTGTTCTGAGTGGTCCTATCCTATCTTTATTTTTCGTACGGTACATTTGATAAAAACCCTTGGGGTTTTCTTTTGATTCACTTGCAACCTTAATTTCATAACTTCTCTTTGCTTTTCTTATCTCCCTCTTTACTTCTCTATTTAAAATCGTGTATCGGTTACGTAAGTGTTCCTCTCCACGTTTTATTTTTCTATATATTCCTTTCCTTTGGCCTATGAGAGATTTTAATCTGTTGTTTAACCATCTTGGTTCTGAATTATTCGTTCTAAACGGTTTTGAAGGAATATATCTATCTTGGCCTCCGTGTATTATATTTATTAACTCGTTATACTTCTCACTGGTCGAACGTCTGTTTGGTACTGGAGCTGAGTTAATTTCCGTCACCTGGACTACATTCCTATCTACCACCTCCCCCCTCACAGACACCTGATGGACATTCCCACGTGTTTCCTGCCCCACACCTATGACCTGGGGTTCCCTACTGACCTGGCATTCCCTCAAATAGCTAATCTCCTTGTGGAATACCGTTCGAAAATAAGCTCTTAAGCCATCGAAATCTCCTAGACGAAAATTAGGAACGGTGGAGGTATTTTCAGTGGAACAGACATCCCAAATAAATTTGAACTTAATTTCTTCATGATCGCTATTACCAAGTCGTCCACCAACCCCTATATCGCTAATGATATTTTCTTTATTAGCTAAAACCAAATCTAGTATATTATTACCTCTAGTGGGCTCCCTGATATACTGATAAAGAAACTTATCCTGAACTATACCCTTTCTCAGGAAACATGAAGGAGAGAATTTTACAAAGCCTTTGCCAAAATCGAAACACCAGTGACCGTGTGAAGGATGAAGAGGTCCCCTCGGGATTCTGGACCTTCCTCCTTCCCTCTTCCGTTTTCTTTCCTCTACACACACACACACACATACACACACACACACACACACACATACACACACACACACGACGCTTAAATAATAAAACAATGTGTAGCCTCTATTTATCTGTCAGTGTCCTGATATCGGTCCATATGAGGAGGGATGTAGGATGGGAGTGGCCCGGGTCGGAATGTGGGGAGGGGTTGGGTAAGGAAGCCAATGAAATAGCCATAAAAGATGAAGAAAAATTATTTTATTTTATTTTATTGTTTTATTACTATTCTTTATGAAAAAACATAAACTGATTTACAATAGTATTACTGATCGAAGGATCAACAGTAGCATTTCCTTTATAAATATTCATTGTATTCTAAAATTTACATTGAAAATACAATCTCTCTCTCTCTCTCTCTCTCTCTCTCTCTCTCTCACTCGATATTCATGTCTCCCTCATCTAAACCTTCTTCTTCACTGGTGGAATCCCCCTCCCCCATCCCGTTAATCCGATCCCTCCTCTTCCCTTAGGACACAAGGATATCGCACTGACAGCCAGGAAGTATCATGGCCCAAAGAAATATTACCTAATAGACGTAATTCTGATGAGACAAGGGGGCTGTTGGTGTGAAGGAGATGAGGAGGCCTTGTACCGCCTCAATCTTGGTGTCTCAGACCAGTGAAATAGCAGTGTGAGTGTCATCCTGTAGATTCCACCCAATAGTACAGTTTGGGACCTGAATGTATACTGATAAGTGCGATTCAGATATCAGAGGGACAATGTGATGGAAAAAATTATTGTATGTAAATTATTTTGTCCTGAAGCGCATGCACACACACACACACACACACACACACACACAAATGCACACTCGCACACGCGCGCGCACACACGCACACACACGCACGCATGCTCGAACTCACACACACACACACACACACACACACACACACACACACACAAAGTATATTATGGTGTTGTTCCTTCATTTGCCTAGGCCGAGATCGTCGTTTTTTTGCAGCTGATTTCCCGTAGTGCAGTGGTAAATTTGGACAAATATACAGCTCTGCATCATTTCCACGTCCCTTCTTCGTGACTAGCATCAATCTAGTGTTAACCCCTTGTCACAACACAAAATTTAAGAAAGAGATTGCAATTTTAAGCCGAGTTAGATTGAACAGGGGTCCTTATCCTGCAGCGGTGTGTCACAGGCTGATGATGATGATAATAGGGGTGTCAGAGATGATATTGATAATGATGATAGTGATGCTGCTGATGATAGTGATGTTGAAACTCCTGAACCAACTAACTGGACCGAGATTATGGTGATTGTAATGATGATGAAGCAGTTGGGATAATAATGATGATGATGATGACGGTGATGGAACTTATGTAGTAACTCTTTAACAGGGTTGTGATGATTGCTGTGCTTGACGCTGTTGCTCCTAGCGATGATGATGATGATGATGATGATGACGATGATGATGATGATGACGACTACGACAACGATGATGATGGTGATGACGATAATGATGGTGACGGCGACGATCTTCATGTCTATGGCTGAGTCACCTCTTGTTTTTCGTTTCTCTTCAAATGTAGTTGGTGACTGTGTAGGAGAGAGAGAGAGAGAGAGAGAGAGAGAGAATGTGTGTGTGTGTGTGTGTGTGTGTGTGTGTGTGTGTGTGTGTGTCCGCGCATGCTTGTGTGTATTTGCGTGCGTGCGTGCGTGTGTACAGCATTTCCCTCACACTCGAACTATTTATATCATAAGAGTGCAAATGAGGTCAGAGATATTGCTCTTCTTGGCCATACAAATACTAAACATTTACACTATATTCTGAAAAACATACTGGATTCCTAAGGTCACTCAATGGGTTTCAAAAATCATTGTTCACTGTCTCTTTATTTATCGCAAGGAAAGGGATGGATGTGTGTCCGAAATAGTAGCTCAGTTTTGGTCTTTCTCTGGACCGTGAATTATTTAAATGGAATAATTATCCTTATTTATATTGGTTTAGTTGTGAGGATGCAACACACGTTTTGTTTACGTTTTATCAGGGCACATCAAAGAGCGGCCATGTCCATCTGCTTCTCACTAATGATTTTCGAACGAGGTTCTACATTCCTCTAGATTTTAGGGACAGTGAAGCCGCACAGCACCACAACACGCCATACCATACCATACCATACCATACCACACCACAAAACCCCACACCACAAAACCCCACACCACAAAACCCCACACCACAAAACCCCACACCACACAACCCCACACCACACCACCCAACACCACACCACCCCACACCACACCACCCCACACCACACCACCCCAAACTTTACCACACCAACCACCCTTCCACACCACACCACACCAAGGGGATTAACCAAAGGGTCCTTAAGCTCCCGCATCTAGTAATTCTGAGCTTGTTTCCAGGTAACTCCACACACACACCTCAGGTCACGTCTTTCACAGAAGAGATAACAGAAGGAGAGCGAGCGTAACTGAATGGCAAGCCAGAGATGGAGTGAGAAGAAGAGGTGCACAGAGAACAAGATGGAGAGATCATATGATGCAGATCTACTGAGCAAGGACGGAACAGGCTACCAATCAATGGATCAGAGTGGAGAAAGGTGAGAGGGTCCTTATCATGCAGTGGTGTGTCACAGGCTGATGGTGATGATATTGATGATGATAATGATGTTGATGCTGATGGTGGTGATGCTTTAACATCTCAACGTATGAGGTTACAGAATGCACAGTGAGGCTGCATAGTCAGGAAATGGAAGAATATGAGTGCATTTAAGTATTTATGTAATGTGATGAATCAGGATGGAAGATTTGAGGATGAAGTGACTGGAATGATACGTCAGGGAAGGAGGGTTGCTTATTCTCTAAAAAGCAGTGGTTAGGAAGAGGGAACTGAAGATGAAAGTATGAAAAAAAAAAAAAAGGCACTGCATGCTGTGATTCCCACTTTAAAGTATATAAATGAAGCTTAGATCTTGTTGAAAGGACACAAGTCAAGAGTGAGAGCGGTGGAAATGAGCTACTTGAGAGGAGCATGTGGAGTTTCATAGAGAGACAGACAGACAAATGGGTAGATGAAGGAGCGTTGTGATGCTGATGTGGATGAGACTGAAAGCGTTAAGAGAAACACTTCGAGATGGTTTGGCCATGTGGAGAAGATGGCGAATATGAAAATGACTAGAAGAGTGCACATGAGTTAGCTGGAAGGATAGAGGGGGATGGGGAGACCGACGATGAGATGGAGGGAAAGAGTAGAAACATATGAGTGCGATACTTGAGCTAAATGGTAGAGGACAGTACATCATGAAGGCGATTTGCTTGTGGTCACCCCTTACGGGATTAAGGAGTCTGGCTATAGGTAAACCGATATAGATAAATAGGTAGGTGATGATGATAATATGATGAAGATGAAGATGATGATGATGATGATGATGATGAGAATGGTAATGATAATGAGAATGACGGTGTAAATAATGATGATGATGATGGTGGTAATGTGGACGACAACTACGATGATGATGATGATGATTATGATGATGATTATAATGATGATGACATTGATGATGATTTTTGTCGGCAGGTGGAAGGACAGGACAAAACAGCAGGAACTCTACCATCGGTCCAAGTATCCACGATTCCACATCCACCTATCCATCCATCGATCCATCCATCCACCCATCCGTCCATCCATCCATCCGTCCATCCATCCATCCGTCCATCCATCCATCCGTCCATCCATCCATCCATCCATCCATCTCGCTTGATGTTAAAAGCTAAGTCTATTTAACTTAAGTAGTACCAATTGCTTCTTCATAAGCTTTCCAGCTGTCTGAACGGATCTGCAGTAGCTTTTAACTTTTAGAATAACTCGGTTCTGATGCTCAGTTTGGTACTTTTATTTTCATTTTATCAGCACTGGCGCGGCAAATTTTGAGAAAAGTCCCTCAACTAACTCCTGTTATTTTTTTACTAGGTTTCTAATGCAGTCCATAGATCCGTTGTGGCTTTAATAGTTCCCTAGACAACACAGTCTTGGCGCTGTTCTCTGCCACCCTATTATACCATGTCACATAGTGTTCTCGCTCGCTTGCTCTGTACGCTCGCTCGCTTGAACAATAAATCACTGAAGAAAAGGTGGTATAAAGCCCCCTAAGCCGCCACAGTATTATAACCCTCGGTATGCAGTTCGTTCCCTGCGGCCTTGTAACTCTATGTACCCGAAGCGCTTACAAAATAACTCGAAATAATTTTCCTTTCGTAACTATACTCGTTTCACTCTTACTTGGCCTGAGTTGTTGTTGTTGTTCTTGTTACATCTTAGGCTCCTCTGGATGTGAACCCAGTGCTATGTTGAAGGACTGTCTGTGTTGTGGTGGTGTGGTGCAGGAAGTGAGTGGGTGTGCTGTGGTGTGGGGGTGCCACTTTGCAGTATGAGAACAGGAGATTGTATGTGTGTTATATTTTGTTAGTATTGTAGCAGGGAAGGTTGGTGTACTCGTGTCTCTGGGTTCGGTAGTGTCTGAAGGGTGTATGCCTGGTGGTGGCACATGAAGGATGCTGTTTGGTAGAAAGTTTTGGCTGGCTGGGGTGTCTGCGTGTTTATGTATGTGTTTGGTATAAAAAGTTTTGGCTGGCTGGGGTGTCTGTGTGTTTATGTATGTGTTTGGCAGAAAGTTTTGGCTGACTGGGGTGTTTGCGAGTTTATGTATGTGTCTGGGAAGTGTAGAGTCAGGTGGAGGAGGGGATATGTTGCTAAGATAATCTGTTTAGTGTTGGGCGGTTGTTCGATTTTGTTTCTTTGTGGAGAACATGATGCAACATAAGGTTACAAAGGTGGGACGGATCTTGAGCTGAAGTGATGAACTGTGTGCCTCTCATATTCACTTGGTCTCTGACTGAAATTAGTTATGTTTCTTGGTGTAGGCTGTCAGTACTTGTGGTCTTAGTGTCTTCTGCTATCAAGGTATTGTTTTCTTGTTCTTTAAAGCTTCTTCGTGTTTGTGTTGGGTAAGATTAGGGCTCAGCTTGTGCGACAGTAATTCACGGCTGTTTTAATGTATTACTTATAAGTGGAGGATGGAGTTGGGATGTATATGAGAGAGGGTGTGTGTGAATTAGGGGGAGTGATGCAGAATGACAGGGGACAGGGTGGCATAGAGGAGACTTGTTTGTGGCCACCTCTTACGGGATCAAGTCGTCTGGCTATAGATAGATGGATAGACAGATAGCTTATAGTTTCCATACAATTTGCTGAGTAGTAGCGATAGTTATCACTAGAATATGATGTTAGTCACGAATGAGTGCTGTGGAAAGAATGTAGGGCTGTAGTATTGTCTACTTCTGCTACTGATCTGCCTGACATTCTGGTATGCTTTAAATAAAACTCTGTGCCAAGTTAAAGTGAAAGGCGTGTATGTTTGTGTAGGAGGAACAAGAGACAAGGAGGTATTCTGTGGCCTGTTTTCTTTGTGCTTCCTACATGACACAATAATAGTTATGACGGGGCATTGATGGCAAGTTTGTGGGTCAGCACACACTTACGGCCTCTCATTATACAAGGTGGTCCATATATTACGCCACCCAGTTCTTGTGTGTTGCGGGCACGGCTCAGTGAACATTACCAGTGTCTACCCTGCATCATTATCTATTTCCCACAACCCTCTTCAGGCTTAGCTTTATAATATAGGCTTTAATTTAGGTCCACTGATTGCATGGTGGAGAATTCCCATAACCTTTTTTATGCTTAGCTGTATATCATTGTATTGTATAATCTTTTATGTCCACGATCACAAGGCTGAGTAGTAATTTGGTGAAGCGATCAGAATGTCTTAGCTCATCACAAAAGCCGTCCCCAGAACACACAAGACTGCAGAGCGCAATATACTTATCACCTGTATTAAGTCAAAGCCACAGTTTAAAAGGTAATGAAACAAGACAGAAAATTTAAGTTTTCATTATTAACACTTCAGAATATAATACATTAACAGAGACAGCAATATAAAATATGCATTCAAAAGTAGCATTTGTCCACAGAACATCCTGGAGGGGAGCGACCCGACTTGCAAGGCAGATCACACCATCACCACCAGGCTTCTCTCGGCAGGTCAGGGCAGATCACCAGCAGCAGCAGCAAGTCATCTCACGGCTGGGGAAGATACGACACCCTGCCGCCGCCGTCGCCGCCGCCGCCGCCGCCGCCACCACCACCACCACCACCACCACCACCACCACCACCACCACCAACACCACCACCAACACCACCACCAGGCATCTCAGAGTAGGGGAAGACACCACACCACCGTCAGGCTTCTCACGGCAGGGCAAATCAAACTTCAGCAGGGTATGACAAGTGCGGCAAGGAAGCAGCGTCAAGGCAGCAGACTCCAGCACGACCTGTGGACCAGATGTGTATTAGTTCAAATCAGTGTTAGCTTTAGTTATTTAATCTTCTATCTATCTCTATCTATTGCCAGACGCCTCAATCCCGTTTGGGGTGGAAACAAACAAATCGCCTCCAAGTCGCCCTGTCCCCCGCCATTTCACTGCCCTGCTCCCAACTCACACCCCCCTCTCTCATATACCTCTCCACCCCATCCCTCCATCTCATCCTCGGCCTCCGCCTCCCTCTTCCCCCCTCCACCTCACTCACATACACTCTCTTCGTCAGTCTTTCACCCTCCATCCTCTCCACATAGCCAAACCACCTCAGTGTGTTCTCATAACGCTTCCTATCACATCCACATCCACACCACAACGCTCCTTTATATCCTCATTCGTCAGCCTGTCTCTCCATGTGACTCCACAGGCTCCTCTTAAATAACTCATTTCCACTGCTCTCACTCTTGACTTGTGTCCTTCCAACAATGTCCAAGCTTCACTTGCATACGTTAGAGTTGGTATCACAATACTGTCATGTAGTAACTTTTTCACTTCCATGCTCACTTCCCTGTTTCTTATCACTGCTTTCAAAGAACCAGCAACCTTTCTTCCCTGCTGTACCCTTTCAAGCAATTCACCCTCCAAACCTCCATCCTTACTCATCACACTACCCAAGTACTTAAACGTACTCACATTTTCCAATTCCTCACCATCCAACCTCGCTGTACTTTCACTGACTTCACCTCTCTCAAAGACTGTCACTTTACCCTTCCCTACATTCACCTTGAGATTCCGTTTCTTGCACACACTCCCAAACTCATCCACCAAGCCTTGCAGCTCCCCTTCGTCTTCACTGAACAACACGGTATCATCTGCAAACAACAGCACAGGGAGTTTCCAAACACTATCCTCTCTCACCAGGGCCTCTCCAACATCCACTACCCTACCTTGTACCTCTTTTATTACCCCATCCATGTACAGATTGAACAACCATGGAGACATGACACATCCCTGTTTCAACCCAACTTTCAAAGAGAAAAATTCACTTAGTTCACCATCCACACGCACTGCAGCCTTCGCACCATCGTACATACTCTTCACAGCATTCAACAACTTCCCATCTATTCCATATATTCTTAACACTTTCCACAATCCTTGTCTATCCACCCTGTCATATGCTTTCTCCAAATCCATAAAAGCCGCATACAACTTCTTTCCCTTCCCTAGAAACTTTTCCACTCAAGATCTGAGAATGAATATCTGATCTACACAACCTCTTCCCTTCCTAAAGCCTCCCTGTTCTTCTCCAACTAATTTCTCTGTTCTTTCTCAAACTCTGTCAATAAGTATCCTACCATACACTTTTCCTATTATACTAAAAAGACAAATGCCCCTATGATTACCACACACTTCTTTTTCCCCTTTTCCTTTGTACAAGGGAATAATTATACCTGACTTCCAATCCTCCGGGACTCTACCTTCCTCCCAGGCCAATCTGCACATCTTCCACATCCATTCTACTACTATCTCTCCCCCATGCTTCAGCATTTCACCACACACTCCATCAATTCCTGGGGCTTTCCCAGATTTAACTTTCTTCGTTGCTTCCACAACTTCTATCCTACTGATTTCTTCCTGTCTTCTCACCTCCCTCCTCCTCCCAGCCATTCCCCAGCCACTTATACTCGCATTACTTCCATCCTCTATGTTCAACAATTCCTTAAAGTGTTCTCTCCATCTGCTCACTTTTTCTCCCTTCTCCACTAGTAATCTACCATTTTTATCTTTCACTCCCTTGCTAACTTCACTTCCACCCTGTCTTACTCTTTTCACCTCTTTCCAGAACATTTTCTTACAGTCCCTCCACTTTACACTCAAATTCCTTCCAAATTCCTCATCCACTCTCTTCTTACTCTCTCTTACTAATCTTTTAACCTCTTTCTTTCTTTCTTTCTACATATAACTCTCTCTTCCGCCTCTCAACTTCTTCCACGCTCCTATTTCTCATCCATTCATTGTATGCTTTCTTATTTTGTGCCACAGCCTGTCTCACCTCTTCAGTCCACCACGCCGTTCCTTTCACCCCCCTCCGTCTTCTCTTCCTTCCACACACCACATCACATGCTGCACATATTTCTTCTGTAAATATCCTACACACACCTTCCACGTCTCCCATCTGCTCCAATTCATATTTGCCCAATCGTTCCTCCACTTCTCTCTTATACTCTGCCTTTTTCTCATCCTCTTGTAACCTTTCCACTCTCCTTGCAACTACTCCATCCTCTCGTCTTTCCCTTCTTCTATTCCTCCATCTTACTTGAATCCTAATTCTGGCCACCACCAAGTAGTGGTCAGAAAGTCCACTCCCCCAACCTCTATACACTCTTGCATCCTTTACACATCTTCGCATCGTTTCATCCACACACACATAATCAATCATTGCCTTCCTTTCATTCAGTTCACCACCCACCCTTCTCATCACTCGCCATGTATACCTGTGGATCATTTTATGCCTGAAGAGTGTATTGCCTATCACCAACCCCCTCCCAGCACAAATGTCCACTAACGCACTCCCATTCTCATCTATCTCAGCAGGCACACCCCGCTCACCAACTATTCCATCCACCTTCACATTCCCAACTTTACCATTCATATCACCAATCAAAAACACTCTGTCATTCCTTCCAGACTTTTCCATGCACACTTCTACATTTGTCCAGAACTCTTCTCTCACTCTTCTAGCACGATCTTGCGTTGGTGCATACACACACACACAATCGCCCACATTTGTATTCCAACTTTCAACTTTACCCACACAATCCTTGACCCAACTGATCCATACTGTCTTATGCTCCTCTTCCATCTTTTACTCACAACAATACACACTCCTTCCTTTGCCCTCTCATTCTCACCTACTCCTGCACATATACCCCATCCATACTCCCATTCTCTCACACTTTCTCCTCTCCATTTTGTTTCAGACTGATGAAGAGAGTGTATGTGAGTGAGGTGGAGGGGGGAAGAGGGAGGGGGAGGCCAAGGATGAGATGGAGGGATGGGGTGGAGAGGTATATGAGAGAGGGGTGTGTGAGTTGGGAGCATGACAGTGAAATGGCGAGGGACAGGGCGACTTGGAGGCGATTTGTTTGTGGCCACCCCAAACGGGATTGAGGCGTCTGGCAATAGATAGATAGATATTCCACATACATCCACTTTCGCACCCTCAAGCACCCGGACAATCTCTCTCTCTTTCACCTCATCATTCGCTCCCCGTACATTCCAAGTTCCAGTTACCATGTCCTTTATTATAATGAATTATTATTATAATTATTATCGGGAGCAGGCTGTAGTATGGTACCAGCCTGTGAGGGCAGTACTGTACTCTCAAGGAAGGTGGAAAAGCTGGTGATAGGGAGAGCTGGAGCTCCCCCTTGACATTTTTCAGTGTCACTAACATAGAGGGTTGGCCAGCATTCCCTGCCAAACATTTTTATAACTACCTGCTCTTCACTGCTATACATGCACTTTATGCATCATACCCCATACCCTACAATGACACAGGTTGGTGCCAGTAAGGGCATGCGGCCGGAAAAGGACATCTAGGGGTTAGAACGCCCAGTCAGAATGACATCCATGCATGGCTTTGTCCCCGAGAAGCAATTGGATTTTTTTTTTTTTTTTTTAACACCACCAAGGGATGTAGACAGGTCATCTACCCTTACATGTATTGGACTAGGTTAGCCTAGCCACAGGATCCTACACCGTGAAAGAAGTATGATGAGACTGTATTTTTTATCTATCTATCTATCTATCTATCGCCAGACGCCACAATCCCGCAAGGGGTGGCCATTTGACTTTGAGTTATTTGTTTTACGGGGAGGGGCACTAAGCCTCCACCAACCCACTTGTTGACACGTAGGGAGCACGTATGGTTTGGTTATATGGTTACCACCCAGCGTTGTAAATGGTTTCCTGGCTTACAGGAAACCATTTGGCTTGTCACTCAATGTAAAGCCACATGTAAAGGAAAGAAAAGCAATAAGAAGCGACAGGAAAGATGGGAGAAATAGGAAGAGAGGAGGGCAGGCACAGAAAAAGAATGATAAAGACTAAGGAAGGAGTAGGCAGCACTACATCAAGAGAGTGGATAATGGTCGCCACCACGTACCACAATGATAATGATAATAGATATGTAAACTATTGTATCCATCTAAGAAGAACAGTAGTAGTAGGTGTACAGTACAACCTTTCAGATCCAAAATGCCTAGGTCCAAAGGCTTTATGCAAAATGGAACATTTTGGAAAGTGGAATCATAATGGCAGCTATGAGAAATGACTTGTGAAACAAATAATGTAGTCAAGGCAATTGAGAACAATAAGTAAACTGAAGCACTTGCATTAGTAACTTATTATCTGCTCTTAAACATGTCCGCAAAAGAACTCAGTCTTCAGTTATACCTTGAATGTGTGAGGACATGATATCAACACCTCTCTA
This sequence comes from Coenobita brevimanus, assembly GCF_032717465.1. Classification (NCBI taxonomy): domain Eukaryota; kingdom Metazoa; phylum Arthropoda; class Malacostraca; order Decapoda; family Coenobitidae; genus Coenobita; species Coenobita brevimanus. Next base: position 42,598,835 of record NC_137021.1, on the reverse strand, counting down.
TATCATGAAAAAATATTTTGGAAATTGGATGTTCGGATTTGGCAGGTTGTACTGAACCAGCAGTAGTAACCGTAGGCTTATATGAATGTGAATTTGGTGGACTGCTGGCGCCAAAACTGGCCTGGAGGAAAAAGAGGGTGGTGAGGGACATAATTTTGTATTACCTTGTACTGTAGTTAAGCCACATGATTATATGTCCCACCACACGAAGGAGTCCCTCTTAGCACCATGTGTATAGTACGAAAGACTCCTTAGGCAGACTTGTGTTAAAGCGAACAAGTAATGATCAGAATACACTTGCAGAGTTACTAAACAGTGGACACCAAACATAGCCCAAAGTCCTACCCCTTCTTATTACAGCACCGATACAATACTCTTCAGTCCTGTTCTTCCTCCATTAATCCCTTTAATACAGTACTATATGTCTGTCTCAAGTTAGATATGATGGTCTGGTGGTAGAAATAGATAGTAAAAAGAGAATATAACTACATCTTTTGGATTACAGGGCACAAACTGCTCCAATGATTAGCCCTTATTCTTGCTAATTTAAGACTGTTATTCAGCTTGGGTAAGACTTTTCAAACTGGAAGGGTCACATTACAACCTTCAGGAACCTGTTCAATAGGAAAGTAAATAAAGGTTGATAGGAGAGCTTTTGGACTGAAGGGGTTAGGGACAGGCTTCATTAAGCCATTCTTGTTACCTTTAAATTATGTTAATCAGCATAGGAGAGACTTTTCAAACTTAGAGTCCCTTATGACATTCTTTAACATGTGTAGGAGAGACACTGGATAAAGCCTGATTGGAGATATAGTATATTGAACTGGAAGGACTGCATACCTTACATCCTTCATTAACCATTGCTGCTACCTTTAAATAAGAATTATCATACTGAAGGTAATTACTAGCAGCCTTCATTAACATATTACTGTACTGTAATTAGGAGAGAGGTTTCATAAGTTGATTGGAAGTCAGGAGACATCAGGAATATACCATTACTGTTGAGGGGATGAATTTGTGTGTAGGCTATGATATAGGAAGCATATCTCAGAATATGGATGTACAAGGTTAATCATATCTTGTATAGTACTTACACTTTCAGATTTGATAGCTTTTCCTTTTGTAATCTTTACTGAATGATGCAATCAGTTCATGATTACACATTATATAATCTCAGACTTCATCTGTGTCATTGTAGTTGGCTCACCTTGACAAATTTTAGTCCTTCTGCTGCTTAGTTCCTGTATCTAAGTGGCAGAATAAGACAGTATTATGGATTTGCATCCTCCCCATAGATCTTCATTGTGATTTGCATGATAATCTAGTCTTTATCTCTAGAAACAGCTCAGCATTCAAGGTGGAGAGATGCCAGGTTTTTGTCAGTTTAGGGTGGACATGTAGTCTATATGGTTTGTCTTTATTGTTTTATGTATTCATTATTATTATTATTATTATTTTTTACTGTGGATCAAATTTAGCGATTCATCTCTTCCGTTTATAAATCGGTACAACAGATAGGCTTTCATTCTCAGAGTTTGACCACTGAGTACTGTACTGTCTTCCTGTGCAGTGTATATTTTGTCATTTGTACTCTCATTATAAGTTTCATTAAAGAATTTGTATCATATGTTTAGTTTCTGTGTCACTCAGTGTGTTAAGTTTATGTAATATATGGTTAATCGTTTAAGTCCTGCCGTTAGATAACAGCCTAAGTTCCAGTTTTTACTTTCTCCCTTTATATAAGTAGCAACTGCTCTATATTCTTTCCATAGCACTTGTTCATGATTAGCATTAAACTGCAGGCTTAGGTATTCCAAGTAGCTCAGGAAATTTCGAAATATCTCCTCCTAAAGGGACATTAATAGGTACATGACAATTTAGTTTAGTCTGTGCATGATAGTTCAATTTCCCATTTTTTGTAACGTAAAAAAAATAAAATACAGTAGAAGTTTTAGCCGGTAACTTCATGGGGGCGCGGTAGCATGGTCAGTATGGTGCTGGCCTGCTGATCAGGAGGACCCGGGTTCAATTCCCGGTGGGATAGAGGTTTCTTTAAAATGTGGCTGAGGGAAGCCTGCGTAGCAGGCTTTCCTTAAAACCACCAGGCCCCTTACTTACACTTCAGCTCACACACACCAAGACATTTACACACACTACTACATACATACACACATCAAGACACACACACACACACACACGACACGTACATAGCCACAGCCACCACACAGTAGACGCACCACACACACACAGAGGGTGGGACACAGACACACCACAGGCAGACAGAGAGGGACATATACAAAACACAGGGAGTGAGAGAGAAGGGTTTTATTAAAAAGTCCAATTTTGGTATACCCCCCTTTAATATTTTTGGGATATTTTCATTTAGTGCCCCCCAGGCCCCAGACCCACTCGGCTGAACCAAATTGTCTGGCGTCAGTTGGAACATGATATACCAGAGTTATGCCGGTCATGCGGGGGTTAATGGTGACAGTGTAGTAACTGTCAGGCTCCTATGACTCACTCAGCCGAACAAAATCGTCTGTCAGCTGGAATGGAATACTAGAGTTGTCCCAAGCACCAGAGGGTTAAGAATCTTAACCCCCTGAGTGATGCTCGGGACAACTCTAGTACCCCATTTCAGCTGACTCAGAAGATTTTATTCGACTGAGTGAGTCATAGGAGCCTGACAGTGTCAATACCGTCACCATCAACCCCCTCACGACCGACATAACTCTAGCATCATGTTCCAGCTGACGCCAGACAATTTGGTTCAGCCGAGAGAGGATCCTAGGATCCTGAGAGACACTATAACATCACAAACAAAATACAAAATGCCTTCCCTTCATCTTGAACGTACTATAATTCATTTACATTAAGTAACTCCTATTTTCGTATTTTTGCAGCTACTTCATGTATCTTAGTTAAAAGAAAAAAATACTACGAGCCGGTGAATAAAACCAACACTTGTAGACGAAGAATATAATTACCAAACAGTTTCGGTGGACACTGCCACCATCTTCAGTGGTCAAGATAGTGAGAGGGAGTGACATACTGACTATAGAAGGGTTCCTTTTTATGCGTGTGTGTGTGTGAAAGGGTGGGGACATGTCTCTTCCTGCTACGACACAGGTAAGGTCAGATAGGAATTACACCTGACCTGTCCGGTAATGTCCCCCCCAAAATCCCCCTTGGGTTAGTCCCCGCTTACAATCTACCCCACCCCACCTCACCTTTACCCCACCCTTTCACACACACACACGCATAAAAAGGAACCCTTCTATAGTCAGTATGTCACTCCCTCTCACTATCTTGACCACTGAAGATGGTGGCAGTGTCCACCGAAACTGTTTGGTAATTATATTCTTCGTCTACAAGTGTGGGTTTTATTCAGCGTCTTTGATTATCTCGCAAGAGTGATTCATCCAGCCAATACTACGAGCTCTGTATCTTTTCATAGCCCTTCTTCGTGACTAGCATCGTATTCTAGTTATCTATAGTTACAACTGAGCATTCAAGTTGGAGGGATCACAACTTTAAGCAATTACAGTAAAACAAACAAAAAGCAAGTGTCGTCCTCTTGACCTCTCGTCTTCGCAGGAATGCAGCGGTGGCGCCATCTTGTGCGTGGAATGCGTGAAGTGCAGGCTCTTGAGTGGAAGGAGCACGGAGCCACGGGAGACTTAATAATATTCGCTGGTCAGCCAGTCTAGAAGCCTGGGACATTTGCCTGAAATAATAATAATAATAATAATAATGATAATAATAATAATAATAGAAATAACAACAAAACCAGTCATATACATATTTCAATACCTTAGTCACTCGATCTGTCCATTCCGCCCCTTCAGTATGAGGACGCATTTCTGTAAGCTATTTTTCTAACATGGGAGGTTCGATACGTTTGATTGAGCCTATCCATAAGACTCCTAAAGCTGAGTAAATGCCTCTGAAAGTTGCAAAATATAAAACGTCTATATGATATAAAAACCTTTGTTCACCTCCGGGACTCGATCTGTGGCGCCTAGAAAAAGTGCTGACGTCATGTTTACACTTTGCTACCTTTAGACGATTTCCTGGAGCTTAAATAAACCCTCTCGGGATGATGGGACAGACACAATAACCCCTTCAGACAGAGAATGACTTAGTTACTTTGTTCTAGGTAACCGGACGATTTTATTCAGCTTAGGAGATCCCCTCGTAGTGAAGGGGTTGATGGTGGCTGTATCTAACCCCTTCAGTACGAAATTTCTCTCCAGAGTTGAAGAAAATCGTCTGGAGGAAGAAAGATGAAAATGGAAAAAAGTGTTAATGTGGACAATGAGTTAGATAAGACTGGTTTGGTTAAGGTAGGGTAGGGATGGGACGGTTGTGGCAGGGTGGGGTAGCGTTGGGTCGGTTATAGCCGGGTGGGGTAAGGTTGGGTTAGTTTTGGCAGGGCGGCGTTGGATTGGGCCGGTTTTGGCAGGGTGGGGTAGGACTGGGTCGGTTATGGCAGGGTGTGATAGGCATGGTTCGGTTTTGGCAGGGTGGGGTAGCGTTGGGTCGGTTTTGGCCGGGTGGGGTAGGATTGAGTTTTTTTTGGCAGGGTGGGGTAAGGTTGGGTCGGTTTTGGCAGGGTGGGGTAGGCTTGGATCGGCTTTGGCAGGGTGGCGTAGGGTTGGGTCGGTTTTGGCAGGATGGGGTAGGACTGGGTCGGTTTTGGCAGGGTGAGGTAGGATTGTGTCGGTTATGTTTTGGTTGGCTTTGGCAGCGTGGGTTAGGATTTGGTCGGTTTTGGCAGAGTAGGATTTGATTGGGTCGGTTTTGGCAGGGTGGGGTAGGATTGGGTCGGTTTTTGCAGGGTGAGGTAGGATTGGGTCGGTTTGGACAGGGTGTTGGGACTCCATATTATAATTACAAATCATAATAGTTCCGTCATATCCAACGCCTATTTCACTCAGTTATACTACAGTGTCTCATCAGATTTGGGGGGTTCTTCTCTACGATTTTTGTTCTTCCCCGCTTAGTTCAGTCCTTTAGTTCATTCATGACCCTTGGCTTTCCTTTTTATTTTTATTTTTTTTATGTGGTGGAGCGCAGGTGCACGAGGCTTGACCACCATTATTCCAGAATATTTAAGGGTAGGCCACCAAACGACGCCCTGGTAACGTCTACACGTCAAAACATCTGTCCACCTCTGGGACTTGAACTGCGGAGCGCTGGACGCTGAGCTCCCGGTCTGCGGATGTCACTTTTACACTTTGTTAGCTTCTGACGATATCCTACAGCTTCAGAAAACCCTCTTAGGATGACGGGACAGAATCATGTAACCCTTCAGACCAAGAACGATTTATTTACTTTGTCCTAGCTGACCGCACGATTTTATTCAGCTTAGGAGATCCCCTGACAGAGAAGGGGTTGATGCTGACTGTATCTAACCCCTCAAATTCAAAATTCCTCTCCAGAGCTGAAGAAAATCGTCTGGAGAAAGAATGAAGAAAACTGAAGAAAGAGTTAGAGTGAAAAATGAGTTAGATAAGATTGGTTTGGTTAGGGCAGGGTAGGGTTGGGTCGGTTATGCCAGGGTGGGGTAGGGTTGGGTCGGTTTTGGCAGGGTGAGGTAGGACTGGGATAGTTTTGGCAGGGTGGGGTAGGACTTGGATGGTTTTTGCAGGGTGGGGTAGGATTGGGTCGGTCTTGGCAGGATGGGGTAGGATTGGGTCGGATATGGCAGGGTGGGGGTAAGATCGGGTCGGTTTTGGCAGGGTGGGGTAGGGTTGGGTCGGATATGGCAGGGTAGGGTAAGATCGGGTCGGTTTTGGCAGGGTGGGGTTGGATTGGGTTGGTTTTGGCAGGGTGGGGTAGGATTGGGTCGGTTTTGGCAGGGTAGGGTAGAGATGGGTCGGTTTTGGCAGGGTGGGGTAGGATTGGGTCAGAGTTGGCAGGGTGGGATAGGAATGGCTCAGTTTTGGCTGGGTGGGATAGGTATGGGTCGGTTTTGTCAGGGTGGGGAAGGTTGGGTCGGTTTTGGCAGAGTATTGGTTAGGTTTCGGTTGGTTTTGGCAGGGTGGGGCAGGATTGGGTCGGTTTTGGCAGGGTGGGGTATGATTAGGTCAGTTTTGGCAGAGTGGAGTAGAATTGAGTTGGTTTTGGTAGGGTGGGGTAGGGTTTGCTCGGTTTTGGTAGAGTGGGGTAGGATTGGATCGGTTTTGGCAGGGTGGGGTAGGATTGGGTCGGTTTTGGAAGGGTGAGGTAGGATTGGGTCGGTTTGGACAGGGTAGGGTAGGTGTGGGTCGGTTTTGGCAGGGTGGGCAAGGATTGGGTCGCATTTGGCAAGGTGGGGTAGAATTGGGTTGGTTTTGGCAGGGTAGGGTAGGATTGGGTCGGTTTTGGCCGGGTGAAGTAGGATGGGGTCGGTTTTGACAGGGTGGGGTAAGATTGGGTCGGTTTTTGGCTGGGTGGGAAAGGATTGGTCGGGTTTGGCAGGGTGGAGTAGGACTGGGTTGTTTTTGGCAGGGTGGGGTAGGATTGTGTCGGTCTTGACAGGGTGGGGCAAGGTTGGGTTGGTTTTGGCAGTATGGGGTAGGGATGGGTCGAGTTGCGTTTGGGAGGGTAGGATAGGTTATGGCAGGGTAAGATAGGGTTGGGTGGTGGTGGACTGGGTAGGGTAGGGCTGGGTACGGTAGTGTAGGGCTGGGTAGGGTAGGGTAGGCTGAATCAGGGTAGTGTAGGGTACAGAAGAGTGGTGGGTATAACTGCCGTTTAGTTCCGTCATATCCAACGCCTATTTCACTCAGTTATACTACACTGTCTCATCAAATTTGGGGCGATCTTCTCTACGATTTTTGTTCTTCTCCGCTTAGTTTAGTCCTTTAGTTCATTCATGACCCTTGGCTTTCCTTTTTTTTTTTTTTTAATGAGGTGGAGCGCAGGGGCACGAGGCTAGACCACCATTAGTCCAGAATATTAAAGGGTAGACCACCAAGCTACGCCCTGGTAACATCTACATGTCAAAACATCTGTCCACCTCTGGGACTTGAACCGCGCAGCCCTGGACGCAGAGCTCTCGGTTTGCGGATGTCACTTTTACTCTTTGCTAGCTTCTGACGATAATCCTACAGCTTCAGAAAACCCTCTTAGGATGACGGGACAGAATCGTTTAACTTGTGCTGGAGTCTACTGTGTACTCTGTTCCTTGTCTTTGGGAACTAGAGTATAGCATTGTATGCTTTCTTTGCATACTTTACTTTTTCTGTGATATTGTATTTTAGTCATTTGTAATACCATAAAGGGCAAAGTAAAGTTGATATACAGCTGATTCTTTTATTATCTTTAGTGTTTTACAAGAGTTTACAATTACAATACATTTACAAAGTATACAAGTAGCAATGGCAGCAGCTGTTTGGTTACTCTGGCAGAAGATTTTATATATCAAAGTATAAGTATCTCAAAGTATATCACAAAAGTATTGGACTAGAGCAAATGTTTCAAGTGTTATCAAAGTATATCAGTTAAATACGGGCAAGATACCTTTAGCAATTAATATTATGTAGTAGGTCCTATGTCTATCTCCAACTCGCTCCCTCGCTCCTACTCGCCCCTCTACCCTCTCTCCATCACGCTCACTCTAGAACGACAGAAAAAGAAAAAGCGCATAAAAAAGTAAAGGTGGGGAAGAGAAAGAAGCACTAAAGCAGACAGACACTAACAGACAAACACACCATCCCAGCACGTTCGGCTGCGCTGAGGACAGGCAGACAGGACAGACGGAGAGGAAGATGGAAGTGGAAGGAAGTCCCCCCTCTCCCGCCTCCCCCCACCCCACCTCCCTCCCCAGACCCACCTACCCGCCACACCCAGCCTAGCATGCTGGGAACTAAACACACACACACACACACACACACACACACACACACACACACACACACACACACACACACACACACACACAATCACGCCCTAAAGGAAAATACAAAGAAAAATACAACCGGTCACCTGTCCTCTCTGGCGCTCCGATCTCCCTGCAGGCTCTCCGGTCTCCCCTGGTCTCTCGGCCGTCTCGTCTCTCCCTCGCAGCCGTCTCTGCATCGCCTGGGGAAATACAGGAACATCAAAGATGCCTAAGGAATGCAATGCCTACCAGAGTAAAGCTATACAGGTGCCACCACAGCTGATGCTACTCTCCCTACCACATCACCTATCAGTACAAGCTACAACACACGCTGCACCAGTTCCTCTGCAGGGCTTGCCATGTTCTCGAGCGGCCATCTCGTCGTCTACAGCTGCCATTTCTTCCTTAGTTGCCACCCCTTTTTCTGAGGTTGCCATCTCGTCTTCTGAGGTTGCCATCTCGTCTTCAGGGGCTGCAGCTTCGCCTTCCCCCTCGCCTGCAGTTGCCATCTCGCTGGCCAGGGTTGACATCTCGTCCTCCGTCGTTTCCATCGATTTCTGTGGAGCAAATATCAATTAGGCCAAAGTACGCACTATATGCTACTGCTGAGCCTATGTCCCGTATTCTGGGTGGCATAGGAGGCTTCGGAGCGCATTTCCCTGAGAGATTTATTTTCCATAACACCAACATTATATTGCAAACTTACGTCAATGTCTTCTAACCCCAACTTGTCACCCAATTCCTTCCCATTCCACGCATCCTTCCTTTAAGTTCTTCACAGCCATACTGTACCATCACCACACCCACACTACCACCACCACAACCACACTCCATCGTAATACAACCACCAGCATAAAACTATCACTACTACCACAACCACGTACTACCACCACCATCACAACCACACACCACCACCACCAACACCGCTGACATCATCACCACCACAGTGCTCTCGTGCAAAATTTGTCTGCGTGAGAGAGAGAGAGAGGGAGATTTGTGCGTGTGCGTGTGTGGTGCGTGTGCGTGTTTCGTGCGTGTGTGTGTGTGCGAGTGCGTGTGTGTGCGTGCGTGTGTACGTGCGTGCGTGTGTGTGTGTGTGTGTGTGTGTGTGTGTGTGTGTGTGTGTGTGTGTGTGTATGTGTGTGTGTCTGTGTGTCTGTGTGTGTGTCTGTGTGAAAATCACTCTTTTAACAATAAACAAAATGCATGACTAAGTGTACGATGTGAGAAAAGCTCAGAAAAAAATATTTCACATTTCAAAAAGTTTAAAAATGGTTCAAATACCTTTTACTTGGGGAGAAAGCTATTATTTCCCACTCCTGTTCTCTCGTGTCGGTGTAAATATCATTTGCTTGCCTGGCCGTGTAAATATCCTCTGCCTGCTTGGTCGTGCGAAAATCCTCTTCTTTCTTCGTATCAACGGAAAAATTCAACCTGAGAGGTGGAGAGCAGAGGTGTGAGGGTAGGGGAGGTTTGACTGGTAGCAGGGAGATGGGAGGGGGGGGTAGAAGGAAGAGGTGGGGGTAGAAGGAAGAGGTGAGGGGGTAGGGAAGAGGTGAGGGGGTAGGGAAGAGGTGGGGGTAGGGAAGAGGTGGGGGTAGAGAACAGTGGAGGGGGGTTGAGGGAAGAGATGAGGGGGTAGAGGGAAGAGGTGAGGGGGTAGAGGGAAGAGGTGAGGGGGTAGAGGGAAGAGGTGAAGGAGTAGGGACGAGGTGAGGGGTAGGGAAGAGGTGAGGGCGTAGAGGGACTAGGTGAGGGGGTAGAGGGAAGAGGTGAGGGGGGTAGGGGGAAGAGGTGAGGGGGGTAGAGGGAAGAGGTGAGGGGGTAGAGGGAAGAGGTGAGGGAGTAGAGGAAAGAGGTGAGGGGGTAGGGGGAAAAGGTGAGGGGGTAGAGGGAAGAGGTGAGGGGGTAGAGGGAAGAGGTGAGGGGATAGAAGGAAAAGGTGAGGAGGTAGGGAAGAGGGGAGGGGGTAAGGAAGAGGGGAGGGGGTAAGGAAGATGGGAGGGGGGTAGAGAAAGAGGTGAGGGGGTAGAGGGAAGAGGTGAGGGGGTAGAGTCGATGGGGGGGGGTGAGGTAGGGGGGAGGGGGTAGGGGAGAGGGGATGGGGAAGAGGGGAAGGGGTATAGGGAAGAGGTGAGGGGGTAGAGGGAAGAGGTGAGGGGGTAGGGACGAGATGAGGGGGTAGGGAAGGGGTGAGGAGGTTGGGAAAAGGTGAGGGTAGGGAAGGGGGAGGGGGTAGAGGGAAGATGTGAGGGGGCAGGAAAGAAGTGGGGGGTCGGGAAGAGGTGAGGGGTAGAGGGAAGAGGTGAGGGGGTAGAGGGAAGAGGTGAGGGGGTAGAGGGACGAGGTGAGGGGGTAGAGGGGAGTGGTGAGGGGATAGAGGGAAGAGGGGAAGGGGTATAGGGAAAAGATGAGGGGGTAGGGAAGAGGTGAGGGGGTAGGGAAGAGGTGAGGAGGTAAGGAAGAGGTGAGGATATAAGGAAGAGGTGAGGGGGTAGAGAAGAGGTGAGGGGGTAGAGGGAAGAGGTGAGGGGGTAGGGAAGGGGGACTGGAGTAGCGGGCATAGAGAAGGTGGGAGTTTAGAGATGGTGTGTACAATTAGCCACTGCTACGACGCAAATCACAAAAATCTACCTCTGGAAATATATCAGTGTGGTTGTTTGTAAATGTTGGCAAACTTAACAATGGTATTTAACATATTTTCCATCGGCTGGTGAATTAGCAAGGAGTGTTTGGGACTTTTCATAAACCTCAGGGCACCTTTGAAATAAACAGATGTTAACCAGGATTATTGTATCTCCCTTGCCGGACGGGTGTGTGAATAATGAACTCATTTCTCAGTAGGGATTGTCACCGAAAAAATAGCTTCTTTAGACCCAAGAGCACCAGCATTGTCCACAGCTCGTGTCAAACTGGAATTGCTTTACCGTGTAAATATGTAGTTATAATACGTCCACAGCCGCGTCATCCAATAAAGTACACGAATTATTTCTTTTAAGTAATTTCTTGGGAGGGTGGGGGTACTGCCAATCTTCACCCCCCTCCCCCCATAGTTCACACAACGCACGACGTCAGAACGCATGCCCTGATCAAGGAAGGGTGTAAATCACAATCTTTATGCAAATATGTGAACTGTACAGTCATGAGAGCCAACCTGAAAGCCATTATGGTCAAAGCCCCATACTGTCACCGACCATGACTGCCAAAATTTCAGTCAGTCATCGAGATGGTGAATAAATCGGATAATGTCGGGGCAAATGATCATGTTAGTGCTAACCCATTCAGCCAGGAAACGTCGTTCATTTTATTCTTGCAACAGCCTGATGATTTTATTCAGCTTAGGGTACACTTTTCAAACTGAAGGAGTCAGATACAGTACTAATAAAATCTTTAGTACGAGAGGCTGCTCGTAACCTGAATAAAATGGCTTGATAACAATAAGAATAAAATAAGAATGATGTCACTCTGGTTCAGGGGAATAAACGAATCTTTACCTAACCAAGGATTACGTAAACACATTTCGCACAGAAATAACAATGATTAGATGGACGTGTAGCTCTTACTTAAATGCTAGGCCTGGGTTTGGGGGGGAGGCTAGGTTTACTATTGACGAATTAAGAGGAGGGATGGGACAAAAGTGTATTGTTGTGATGAGGAGGGATAGACTTGAGGTGGTTAGGACATGTGAAGAGGATGGAGGATGACAACTGGGTGAGGAGAGAGAGGTGTGAACGTCGGAGGAAGGGCTACGAGAGGCAGACCGGAAAAGGCCTGCGACGAGGTCATAGTGTGTGACTTCAGGGATAAGGGAGTGAATAGGGAGGCTGCAAAAGATTGTGCAGTGTGGAGAGCCGCCATTATGTGACCAAGGCCGACGACGCATGCAAGCATGTTAGATCCTTTAAATACGATACGAACGATTCGATGCAAGTAAGGTTCAGGGATCACCATTTTAAATAATTAATCTCCTGCCACTTTTGCCTTCCATCTGTACATTATCCCCGGCCATCCTATTGCGTTGACGAACAGGGGAATTTGGAGGAGGAACACGAACAACAGCAGTCTACCCTCCTCCTCCCTGCCTGACTTGCCTCATGCCCCTCCCCCCGCTCTCTCTCTCTCTCTCTCTCTCTCTCTCTCTCTCTTATCTATCTCCACACTCCGACACGTCAGATAAATATGACCCAACAATTGTTTAGTGGCTGTGTGTGTGTGTGTGTGTGTGTGTGTATCAGTATGTACGTGAACCTGTATGTGTGTGCATCATTGTGTGCGTGTATCTGTGCTCGTATCTGAGTGTCCGTGTATCAGTGCCTGTGTGTATCAGTGCCTGTGTGTATCAGTGTGTGCGTATATTAGCGTGCGTGCGTGCTTTGATCAGTGCTGGTATCAGTATTTGCGTGAATGAATACGTGCGTGCATTAGTGTGAGCCTGCTCCGTGTGCGCGTTTAGGGCGTACATGCCGCAGCGTGTGCGTGCATCGGTGTTTGCGTGCATCAGTGTGTACGTGCTAAGTGTGTACGTAGTCAAATTGTGCGTGTTCAGTGTGTACGTGTTCAGTGTGTGCGTGTTTAGTGTGTGCGTGTTTATTGTGTGCTTGTTTATTGTGTGCATATTCAGTGTGTGTGCGTGTGTGTGTTTATTGTGTGCGTGTTCAGTGCGCGCGTATTCAGTGTGTGCGTATTCAATGCGTGCGTGTTCGTGTGCGTTCTCAGTGTGTGCGTACTTGGGTGCGTGCTGTGTGCGTTTTTACTCTCAGCGTGTAACTCAAACTGTCTACATGTTTGTAAGAGGGAAGGTATGCAAAAATTTGATGATGATGATGATGATGATGACTGAGGTGTTTGGCAGTAGATAGTAGCAGTAGATAGATGATGATGATGATGATGATGATGATGATGATCATTTTTTCTAGTTCTTTTTAATCCAGAAACTATTATGTTATCAAGGAGGATTCTGTACTCTACTCCTTTCACCTTAACTTGGCCCAAATTTTCGTCCATTTGCAGCTTTTCACGTGTCTCAGTTGCGTCTTTGAAACAGCACTTTTTCGTGACTAGCATAATATTCTATTGTTACAACTCAGGATTCGAGATAAAGAGATTGCAATTTAGGCCAAGTTAGAGTAAAATGAGGATAGTGAAGGGGATGGGATGCAGGGATGGAATAGAGAGGTATACGAGAGACACGGTGTACGTTGGGGGAAGGGCAGCGAAATGGCAGGGTACAGGGTGACATGGAGGCGATTTGTTTGTGGTCACCCCTTACGTGTTTAAGGCGTCTGGCAATAGATAAATTGACAATTAGGGCTATAGCTCTAAGTGCCGATACACAACTATTAAAATTACATCCATTTCCCTTAGTTTCTACAATTTCTTTGGCCTACAACGCTTCCTGGCTGACCGTAAGATATCCCCGTGTCCTAATTTAGTCACCTTAATGGCAAAAACAGCAAAACCCAACACTTGCAGCAAGAGGAGAAGCCTACACACCATCACTCCCCTAACCAGCAAAACGACGTCTATTGCCCTCATCTGTTGAATCTGTCTGACCTACGACACTTCCTGGTTGGCAGCAAGATACCTCTGTGTCTTATCTGAATCATCTTAATGGCAAAAACAGCGAAATTTAACCCTAAAACGGTAAAATTTAACACTTACATCAGGAGACGGAGCCGACGCAGCCTCACCCTCTTATCGTCCGAGTACCACTGACTGACCAATGGAATGCCATGCTTGTTCAGCCCAGAAACTCGTGTGAAACTTTACCCAACTACTTTTTCAACCACTAGAGGGCACGGAGGCCCTCTCACCTTCAGGGTAACTCTAGTATTTTATTCTAGTTAATACAAGAGACAGTTATGCACCTGTGAGCTATTTATAAGTGTCTGAGAGCGTTAATGCTGTAAATATTAACCCTCCAATGATCGTGACAACCCTAGTACTTTTATTTATTAGACTCCAGACGATTACCTCTGGTGGGCTCCCTGATATACTGATAAAGAAAATTATCCTGTACTACCTCTAGAAATTCATCTGACTCTGCATCTCCTGTCTGATTTCTCCAATCTATCCTTGGCAGATTAAGGTCCCCTACAATTATTACTAAGGTGGACTGTGATGCTTTCCTAATTTCCTCCCAGAGGTATTTACTATCAGCTCTACTTAATTTACGAGATCTGAAAATTGATCCTAAGACCAATTTCTCCCTATTGTTACTAATTTCAATCCAGACACTTTCTGTGTCCCTATTTACTTTAATGTCTGCTTTATTGTAACAGTTTAATGAATCCTTTACATAAATAGCTACCCCTCCCCCCTTTCTTCCCTGACGGTTTGACACAAAAATATTATAGCCTTTTATCTGATATTCTGCTAAAACTTCTCGAGTGTCTGTATTCATCCAAGTTTCACTAATAACGGCAATGTCTATTTTCTCTGTACAAATTAAAGCCCTCAGTTCATCCATTTTATTATGTAAACTCCGGCTGTTTGTGTAGTACACTTTCAGATTATTACGAGTAGTTATGCCTCTACCTTGGCATTTACTGTTATTTATTTTATTACTAACTGGGAAACTCTTTACTTTACTAAAATAACAATTTTTTGTACTATCGCTTATCGCCCTTCTATCATCACGTGTTCTATCATCTATCATCGCCTGCTCAATTTGAGGTGCCTGAGTGGATGTATCCACACTATTGGTTGAACTTTTGTTCTTAATTTTGCAGGTATTGATGCATCTATCCAAACATGGTAATAATGATTTCTGAGTGTAGTTGCTGCATCTTCCTGTACACCTACTTCTCAATCTCGAAAAAATACCTCCAACTCCCTGTCTATCATTCCAGCTAAAACAGTAACTCCCTGCCTGCTAACATGAGTCCCATCCCAACTATACAAGGCACTCCATCCATAAAACCGGTCCCAGCTGTCTATGAAAGGTATTGCATTATCTTTGCAATACCTTTCAAGGCGGCAATTAAATCCTATTGCCCTGCTCAACCATTCCCTTCCAACCCGGCACCTTGGTAAAACACCAAGCACTACAGGGGTTCCTCCCCTCTCCCTAACCTTTTCTAACATCAACTTGTACCTTTGCCACAGTACCTCACTCTTACGGCTACTAATATCATTGCCTCCTACACTGAGGCACACAGTGGGTTTGTCACCACTATCCTTTACGATATTTGAAATTTTTTCTACCACATTAGCCACCCTGGCCCCTGGAAGACACACATGTTTAGCGAGTGGAGTATACATAGCCCTGTTCAGACATCTCACCTGGGAGTCTCCAACAACAGCAACATTTTTCTTACCTTTCTTGTTCTGTTTATACTTACCTGTACTGGAAGTTCTCTCACCGTCCTTCTCTTCTACTTCCCTCTCTGCCTTCCCTCACATTCGTCCCGTAGTGCGTCGAATGCATTAGTGGTCTTAACTTCCGTTTGCTTTTTAAGAGTGAACTTCGTTGCACCCTTGTTAACTAGTGTCCAACCTTCAGCCTTTTTCTCTTTCTCCTCCAACAATTCCCTCATCTGTGACTTCTCCTGCCTGAGAATTTGCACCTCCCGCTTCAGTTCGAGAAGTTCCTCCTTTAATTCAAGGTAGTTCTTTTCAATACCTGCAGTGGGGACACAGCTCTCTGCCGAGGAAGCCATTACGCACAAATTCACACAAGGTAGCACAGCACTATCACGGGTCACTACGGGTCACCACAACACACACTCTCACGGATCACTGGCAAAGCACTATCGCTGATCACTACAACACACTAACACAGCCACTATCACAGATCACTAAAGCACACTAGCACAACACTACCACAGGTCTCTAGCACTTCTGAGCAGACTGACCTCACGAGAGCGACTCATGACCTCACGAGAGCTAAAGGAGAATATTAAGGGAAGAATAAAATATGGAGGAAGAGGAATGGAGGAAAAAAAAATGAGGGTAAAGAGAAAGAGAAGAGAGTGGAGGGGGTAGGAAAAACTGGAGGAGGGGAACAGATGAGGAAGGCAGG
Source organism: Coenobita brevimanus (assembly GCF_032717465.1). NCBI lineage: Eukaryota > Metazoa > Arthropoda > Malacostraca > Decapoda > Coenobitidae > Coenobita > Coenobita brevimanus. The sequence continues at coordinate 42,582,942 of NC_137021.1, read as the reverse complement.
GAGAGAGAGGAGGGACGAGGAGGGAAAGGAGGGAGAAGGAAAAGGAAGAAGGGAAGGGGAGAGGAAGGAAGGGAAAGGGGGGCAGGGGGAAGGAAGGGAGGAAAGGGAGGAGGAGAAGGAAGGGGAGGGGAAGAAAAGGAAAGAGGGGAGGGGAGAGGAAGGAAGAGATGAAGTGGAGGGGAGGGGAGGGAAGGGAAGAGTACAAAGGAGTATAAAGGAAAGCAAACAGCAACAGACCTAATGGTCCTTTCGAGGCTGCTTGTTACAGAGAAGACTACCACTATGATATCTAATTCTACAAGTTGAAGGTAAGGATACAAAAGCAAGAAGGCTCTCCCTCACCCACCAAACCCTCCAGTCGAATCTGGCAGGAAAAAAGTGAGAAGGACCTCCATGCAGCATGGAAAAGCTGACATGGAATTTTCATAGGAAAGACTGAGGGAAGGAAGGGAAAGAGGGGAGGGGAAGGAAGGGCAAGTGGTAAAGGAAAAGGAAGGAAATAGGAGAATGAGTGAGGAGGTTGCAACGAGGGGAGGGAGCGAAAGGGGAGAGTGAGGGATGGAGAGGAGTGGGGACGAAGAGGAAGAGGGTGGAGGGGGGAAGGGGCTGGAGAGAGATTAAGTAAAACGGAAATAGGAAGAAAATGGAGAAGGTAAGAGGAGGAGGAGGAAGAGGAAAAGAAACAGGGAAGATTATAAAATGAGGTAAGGAGAGAAGAGGAGAGGAGGGGGAAGGGCTAAGGGAAGGGAAGAGGCAGGAGTAGGGAAAATATAAGTTTGATTAAGAGGAAGGAAAGGGAAGACATTTTACTGTATATGATTTTTAATGTAATTCTCTCTCTCTCTCTCTCTCTCTCTCTCTCTCTCTCTCTCTCTCTCGGGTGTGGGAGGGCTGGAGTGATAACTGGAGTGGTAAAATGCTACTTTCATTTCCTCTCATCAAAGGACAGTTTGAGATGGAGTTTGTGTCCATTCTCATTCCTCCAGGCTCGCTTCTAATATATACTATACTCATTTTACTCTAACTTGGCCCTGATATTCGTTCTTTGGCAGTATTATTCACGTAGTTCAGTGGCAGAAAAAGACAATACTATGGCTCTGCATCCTTTCCATACCACTTCTTCGCTACTAGCATCATACTCCAGTGTTACTCTGTTCTTACAACTCTGAAATCGTAATGGAGACATGGTAATTATAGGCCAAGATCGTGTAAAATGAGTAGAGAACTATTTTGTCTTTCACCTACTGTCGCCTCTCTCTCTCTCTCTCTCTCTCTCTCTCTCTCTCTCTACCACTCAGCTTTTTAATATATTTTACATAATTTTCTTCTCATTCCTCCAGGCTCGCTTCTTACTTTAACAATTTTGCCTTACAGCTATTGTTCCCCTCCTCTCTCTCTCTCTCTCTCTCTCTCTCTCTCTCTCTCTCATCAAAATTGCCCCTGACATTGACTGACAGCTGTTTAACGTGTGTGTGTGTGTGTGTGTGTGTGTGTGTGTGTGTGTGTGTGAAAGCTTCCAGATCAGTGTGCTTGTGTGTGTGTGTGTGTGTGTGTGTGTGTGTGTGTGTGTGTGTGAAAGCTTCCAGATCAGTTTGCTTGTGTGTGTGTGTGTGTGTGTGTGTGTGTGTGTGTGTGAAAGCTTCCAGATCAGTTTGCTTATATGTGTGTGTGTGTGTGTGTGTGTGTGTGTGTGTGTGTGTGTGTGTGTGTGTGTGTGTGTGTGAAAGCTTCCAGATCAGTTTGCTTGTGTGTGTGTGTGTGTGTGTGTGTGTGAAAGCTTCCAGATCAGTTTGCTTATATGTGTGTGTGTGTGTGTGTGTGTGTGTGTGTGTGTGTGTGTGTGTGTGTGTGTGTGTGTGTGTGTGTGTACATTAATATATTCTAATATGGATGTAAATATATAGTCAGTGTGGAGGGTCATTGTCAGCAACATTATCTAATTATTTTACACGCAACACACCTTATCAATTTCAGTACTGATAACGCCTGTCAGTTTTATCAGCTAAGCCTTTCCTTTACAGCAACACTGTCTCTAAGTAATTCTGTTCAGCGAAGGAGACACTTTGAAAGAGACCAGATGGATTGTTTTATTGTCTCTCTCGCCTCACTATGGCTCTCCTCTGTTCAGTATAATTTTTGACAACAGCAACAAGAAAATATTTATTAAGGAAATTATATTGTTTGTGACTCTGGGGTGAGGAAATTAATTGTTTGATTTGACTTTAAATAATTAGGAGAGAGAGAGAGAGAGAGAGAGAGAGAGAGAGAGAGAGAGAGAGAGAGAGAGAGAGAGAGCGCGCACACACACACACACACACACACACACACACACACACACACACACACACACACACACACACACAGAATGAGTGCACGGCTCACAACATAAAACTAAGCCAAATAACCCTCCCTTGACCTAAAATATCGGGACATCCATCAGTGGAGACACAAGTTTGGCTCATTGCTTATTCCCCAAAAGATTTATTTATTTTTAATGCTTGATCTTGGAATACAAACGGAAGAAAAAAAGTTGGTAGACTTACTTCCCCCCCCCCTCTCTCTCTCTCTCTCTCTGTATTTGTGTGTGTGTTTCACCACTTCTCGTATCCCCCGTAGGACTAATCCAGAGGTCTTGAGTGATATATAACGGAAGTTTGTTTGGAGAAGACAGCCACAGGTCCAACCCGTTCTATAGCAGCCCTCCAACTGGTCACTGAGCCCAGCGAGGGTGATGGAGCCGGCAACAGGCTTGCTTGCTATACAGTTTTTGAAATCAGCATATACATGCTCTATTGGTCATGTACACAAGTTTAAGATATTATGCATGTATGGTTATATACATAGGGTTACAAGGTATGGTTACATAGCGTGGTTACAGATGCATAAAATGGTTACATTTGTGTGTGTGTGTGTGTGTGTGTGTGTGTGGTGTGTGTGTGTGTGTGTGTGTGTGGTGTGTGTGTGTGTGTGTGTGTGTGTGTGTGTGTGTGTGTGTGTGTGTGTGTGTGTGTGTGTGTGTCTTTCTGTTTATCAGTCTGTCTGTCTGTCTGTTTTTCTGTCTGTGTCTGTCTGTCTGTTTTTCTGTTTCTGTCTGTCTGTCTGTCTGTCTGTCTGTCTGTCTGTCTCTCTAATTAGCGTTGTCTTTGTCGTCCAGGTGTCATGGCTGGGACGGAAGAACGACTTGTTGGGTCTTCTCACCTGGGATACGCACCTGTACGCAAATGACCACAGGTGAGGGGAGGGGCAGGTGAGGGGAGGGGCAAGTGAGGGGAGAGGCAGGTGAAGGGAGAGGTAGATGTCAGGGAGTAAGGGCCCAAACCGCATACAATCTGGGACTTTCCTTTATTTACACAACGTCACGCTTAAAGATAATGCTGGGAGGTGCCTGATTCATCTAAAGCCTATTTAGTGATGGTCATATAGTTACAAGGCTAAGACAAGGATAGCATGACACTGATCTCTCTTGAGTCTGCTGAGAACTTCCCTAAGAGGCGAAGATGTTAGATATAAAAAAAACATTCATGTGTTATTCCGAGTGTGTGTGTGTGTGTGTGTGTGTGTGAGAGAGAGAGAGAGAGAGAGAGAGAGAGAGAGAGAGAGAGAGAAAGAAAGAGAGAGAGAGAGAAAGAGAGAGAGAGAGAGAGAGAGAGAGAGACCTGATACCCATACGTAAGGACTGCAGAGAATAACATCAAAAACAAATCCTTTTCTCTGAATATGTAAAAAAAAAAAAAGGAAAAGAAAGAAAGAAAGAAACTCCATTAAACGAACAACGAAAAATTCCCAGTCAGTGCCAAAAAAGAGAGGGGCCAGTTTCTATAGACAAAAATAAATAAATAAGTAAATGTCATATAAAGTCTGGAAAAACAGAATGAGAAAAAATGAAGAATCGTATATTTATGCTGTTGACATTTATATAAGTTTTAAAAACAGTTTTGACATGTTGGAAATTTGGTGTCTGTGATAATTAGAGTGGAGGGAAGAGGAGAGTGGGAGAGGGAGAGAGTTAGGGGAAGGAAGGAGGACAGGGAGGGGGAGGAGGAGGACTGGTGAGAGGGGGGGAGATGGGAGGGATAGAAAAGAAGGAAGGAGAAGGAATGAGATGAGGGGAAAGGGACGGGGAGGGGGAAGAAGAGAGTGGAGGGAGGAAGGGAGAGGTCAGGGAGGGGAAGAAGGAAAGAGTAGGAGGGAGGGTGAAAGGGAGGGAGGGAGGAAGGAAGGAAGGAAGGAAGGAAAAGGGATGAGATGAAGGAAAGGGAGAGAGGAGAAGGCAGGGAAGAGGATAGAGGAAGGGGATGGGAGTCAAGGAGGGGGAAGGAGGAACAAGTATGCGGGAGGGAGGGAGAATGAAATGAAGGAAAGGGGTGAGGAAAGTTGGGAGGGAAGAGGGGAAGGGGAAGGGGAAAATGGAGGGGAAGGAGTAAAGAAAGTGGGAGTGAGAGAGGAGGGGAGGGAAAGTTTGGACAAAAGAGTGGAGAGGAAGGAGGAGGAGTGGGAGGATGTTAAAGGTAGACGGGGTGAGAGAGAGAGAGAGAGAGAGAGACAGACAGACAGACAGACAGCACAGCTTGCATAACATAAACAGGCTACCTATTTAGTACTGTTACTAATATTTAGAGCAGAAATTCCCCAACTATTCTGTCCCTCCCCCCCACCGACCAAATACACTAACATCCGTGGCCCAGTTAGTACTTTTATCACAGGAAATAATCAGCTTTGCTCATATCAGCACGTTCAGCATAAAATTTTAACAATCATGGCAGTTATTATTGAGATGCTTTACTTGGACGTGAAAGACTGACATAATTGTGTGTGTGTGTGTGTGTATGTGTGTGTGTGTGTGTGTGTGTGTGTGTGTGTGTGTGTGTGTGTGTGTGTGTGTGTGTAGTCCAGCCGAATCTGGAAAAAGGATTTCGATGAAATTTTGCACGATGGTCGCAGTTGGGTCACAGATGGTCCCATTCAATTTCATGTGCATTGAAATGTTCTAAAAGCGTGTGTTGATCCTTAATTGTTCCCGTTGGTTTTACATTACGTGGAAAGCGTCGGGGAATTTCCGTGGATTTTCTTGCTCCAGCGTCGATGCAGCAGAAATCACTGGTTTCGGGCAAAGCGAAGCGTGGTCCAGAAGTGATTGTCATTTTAGCAAGTGCTGAGCGGCCCGGTATGGCCATGAAGTGCCTGTAACTTACCTAT